>NC_064855.1:10444834-10744834 GCF_024139225.1 Suncus etruscus
GGGTAAGCTCAGGGCCTCATATATTCTAGGCATGTCCTTCATAACTTCCACTATCCTCCAGCTTAATGCTTATTAGCATTAGAAAAAATAAAATGTCTTTAAAAGGGCAGGGATGTAGGACTACCTTTTGTATGCAGGAACTCTGGGTTCAGTCCCCAGCACTGCCTGGTCCTCTGAGCACTCCCCAAGCATAGAGTCAGGAATAGAACCTGAGGGTAAGCCAACAAACAAAACCAAAAACTCTTTGTAAGAAGAAAGAGAAGAAAGAAAAAAAAAATCTACCTAAATTTGAGGGTAAGCCAACAAGCAAAGCCAAAAACTCTTTGTAAGAAGAAAGAAAAAAAAAATCTACCTAAATTTGAATGCTATTCCAGTACAATTCAGTTAATTTGCAAACGATAATATACTAACTTTTAAATGTATTGGACTTTTTCAGTGGTCAAAAAATAAAAACTATACAATTAAAACATACTCTTATGAGCCTCTAATTATAGTCCACTAAACCAATGCAACATATAAGTTGCTTTTGTTTCCTTTTTATTATTAACACAACCAAGCTATAAATTAGCCGGTAATTAATCTAACACCAAAAAGAAAAAGGCAAATTAGACTAATAGAGATTCCTTGAATTTATAATGAACTGAAATCAATTGAGAGAAAAAAAGTCAGGCAGGAAGTAAACCTAAATTGAAGAAGAGTCCAAAAGAACCTTGTATGCCAAAGGTTTGAAGCTGTGGGGAAGAATACACCAGGTTAGTGAAAGGAAGCTAAATTCATATATGAGCATTTATGCGGTATCAGAAAGACCAATTCTCTCCGAGGCATGGATCTGGCCCAGTTTGGGCACTGACCGTCTGTGTTTTGGGAACCCCCTCATCCTAGGGCTATAAATAAGTCACCCAATGGGAACCACCGAATCTGTCAAGGAAATAATGGAACACAGAACGGACGAAAGTTCCTATGCTCTTTCATCCCTGTGCTCTGGGGCTGCCTGGAGTTACCTCAGATCCAGAAAACTCTCAGGTCACAAACATCTTAAAGATTTGTGTTTCGAGTTCTCATTTATTATCTCTTACTTATGAGATAAAAAAAAAACTTTCCCCTTGCCTTGGTTATGGGTTAGCCTGAATTCCTGCAACCAAATGAAACTAACAAAAACCGTAATTTTTTCCAGGATAGATTTAGCAGAATTTCACATTGCTTAGACCTTAGCTATTATTCCTAGGTACAATATATGCCAGTATACAAGGGATGATCCCTGAGCACCGGGTCACGAGTAAGCTCTGACTACACCCCAAACACACCCCCCACAAAGAATTTAATTAAAATAAAATTTAAAACAGAAAATAGAAACTATAAAGATAAGTTAAAATTAAAAAAATAGGGCCGGAGAGATAGCACAGCGGTAAGGCGTTTGCCTTGCATGCGGAAGGATGGTGGTTCGAATCCCGGCGTCCCATATGGTCCCCCGTGCCTGCCAGGGGCAATTTCTGAGCGTAGAGCCAGGAGTAACCCCTGAGCGCTGCTGGGTGTGACCCAAAAACCAAAAAATAAACCAATTTTAAACTTTAGAGAAAAGCTAGATGAAATCATGTCTAACACTTTACATAAATTCAAATCTAAAGAAAACTTCAAACATATACAGAAGTAGAAATAATATTATAGTAAACACCCACATATACCACAAGTGACTTAAGCAATACTAACTCCTGACCCAATGTGCTTTATCTATGACCCTCCACTTTACCTCACTCATGTAATATTTTGAAGTGTATCCCAGATATCAAATCTCTATATTCTTAAACATTTCATCTTTCTGGATAAACCTTTAAAGTCTATCAACTCTAAAATCCAATGTTCCTATTACTAGAAGTCACCAAAAAATTACTAGGACTGGAAAGACAGTATAGGAGTTAAGTTGCTTGCCTTGCCTTGCATGCAGTCAAAAGAGTTTAATACCTAGCACTGCATATTGTCCCCAGTAGTAAATTATGGGCACCAAAACCTCAAAAAGGCCACTAACATTCAGAAAATGAACTATGTCTATTTATCATTGAGTCGCACTGTTCTAGACTGAGCCAGGGCACCAATGCTTGGACAGTCTTACTGTCTAGTTCTCAGTGACATCTAGTGGACAAACACTGCAACAGTAGGAAGTTCAGATTCAAAAATATCTATTGTCCAGGGATGGTATGGGCAAAAGTATAAGGGTTCAAAGCAGGTTAAGTCACTGACATTTGTCAGGAGCTCCTTTATGAGAAATCAGGGCAGAGAGCTCAGGCCTAGGGCTCACCTCTATCTCTGCACTCAGGGATCAATCCTGGTAGAATTCAGGGAAACCGTATGGGGTATTAGGGATCAAATCCAGGTCTGCTGTTCGCAAAGCAAGCTCCCTACCCACTGTACTTTTTTTTCCAGCCCCTGACTTGTATCTCTCTTAATCAATACTCTATTCCTTGCATTTGATGTACTACAGGACTCATAGTTTTCTGAGCAAATGCTACCCGGTATTAAAAAGAAGACAAAAACAATTATAAAAACAATAAACAATACAAACTAAACAAAATCAAAAGTTTTGAAAAAGTAATTGCACATACTAGAAGCTTTTGGAAGTTTCCTTGTTAATATTATATTACAATAAGATTGACTTCACACCTAGGACTAAGCACAGTACTTGGGCAATTATGCATTTTTTATTTTCATATGTAATTAATTACACAACTTTTTTTTCACATATAAAAATAACCTTAGTTTTTCACAGTTCTGCCCTCTTCTTACTAAGTCTAAAATTTGTTTGTATTTGGGCCACAGTCTGGTATGCTCAGGGATCACTCCTGGTGGGGCTCAGGGACTATATAGTACCAGGGATTGATTTCTGGTCAGCCACATATCGGGCCAGCACCTTAACTGCTGTACTATCTCTCTAGCCCACCCAAAAATGTTTGAAGTGATAAGATGAATCACTCCTATAGCCGAGTTGAGTAATCTAATCTCAACTGAGCTGCATAGCTCAGGTACATCAAGAAGAGAGCTGACTAGATGGTGCCGAGTGACTGGAAGAATGGGGTTTCTTGTGATGGCTAATTTATCAATATTATTTATAGAATATGAACTGCTAAATGCACATTCTCAAAAAAAAAAAACCTCTGAAAATATTGAGACTAGGCTTAGAAATTTCTTTTTTTTTTTTTTTTTGGTTTTTGGGCCACACCCGGCGGTGCTCAGGGGTTACTCCTGGCTGTCTGCTCAGAAATAGCTCCTGGCAGACACGGGGGACCATATGGGACACCGGGATTCGAACCAACCACCTTAGGTCCTGGATTGGCTGCTTGCAAGGCAAACACCGCTGTGCTATCTCTCCGGGTCCATGAAATTTCTTAATATGATAATAGAATTCAAAAGTATGGGGTGGAGAGATAGCATGGAGGTAAGGCGTTTGCCTTTCATGCAGGAGGTCATCAGTTCGAATCCCAGCATCCCATATGGTTCCCCATGCCTGCCAGGAGCAATTTCTGAGCCTGGAACCAGGAATAACCCCTGAGCACTGCCAGGTGTGACCCAAAAACCACACACATACAAAAAAAAAAGTATGGAGGAGTTAGAAATTAATAATAAATTAGATGTCCCATACAAATCGCTGTAATATTTGTCAGGAATAATTTCTAGCTAATCTTATGAGGAAAAACTGTTTTCTTTGCTCTTTTTTAGGGGGTTGTTATACGCAGAGTAGCTTGGGGGTTCTCCTGGCTCTTCACTCAGGTATTACTCCTAGTGTTATGCTGGGAACCATATGGGATGCCAGGGATTAAACCTGGGTCAGCTGTGTGCAAGGCAAGAGCCTTTCCCACTGTACACTCTCTGCATCCCCATAGGAATAGTTGTAGTTCTTCTTTGTTTTGTTGTTTTTGGCTTTTGGGCTACACCCGGCAGTGCTCATGGATTATTCCTGTCTCTGCACTCAGAGATCTCTCTTGGCAGGCTCGAGGGACCACAAGAGATGCTGGGAATAGAACCCAGGTAGGCCACATGCAAGGCAAACACCTTTCCCGTTGTTCTATCACTCTATCTCTGCTTTGTTTTTTTATTTTGGGTGATGCACCTGGTGATGCTCATGGCTTACTCCTGCCTCTGCACTCAGGGATCACCCCTGGCAGTGGTTGGGGGACCAAACAGGATGCCAAAATTAAATCCAGGTCAAGCGTGTCCAAGGCAAGCACCCTACCTGCTGAACTATCACTCTGGCCCCTAAAACTTTTACTTTTGAACTTGAACTCTGGCACCTTTCTTCAGATGATTCAAAAGTGTCTTCCCAAAGATAATTAAGTATAAGTTCAAAGGCATACATAAAAACCAACATCAGGGCCAAAGAGACAGTGTAAGACTATGCATTCACATCCGAGCAGAGGTCCAGAAGCATCTCCAGATGTGACCCAAAATCCTCCCTCCAATAAAATAAGCATCATGGAAATGGAGTGATATCACAGCAGGTAGGGTGTTTGACTTGCATGCAGTAGACCCAAGTTCAATCCCCAACAGTTCAAATGGTCCCCTGAGCCTGCAAGAAGAAATTTCTGAGCACAGAGCCAGGAGAAACTCCTCAGTGCTGCTGGGTGTGGCCCAAAAGCCAAATAAATAAATTAATAAAGAGATAAGCATCATTCTACTAGTCCTCACTTTACAAAAGTTTAAAAAAAAGGGGGGGAGGTAACAGAGCGAGGGGTTAGAGAATATACACAGTGCTGACTGGATCCTGCTACCACATTGCCCACGCCCATAGCATTCAGTGTCACCAGGGAAGGAGACAGCACTGCCTGATGTCCCTGACGCCCCCCTCCAGGTCCTTGGAACCATAAAGCCTGAGCAGCACTACATCCTTAGGGCCCTAAAGTAAGTCTAGAAGCCAGGAAATTGCCCCCAGGTCTCTGATACCTCTTAGGAGGCCCAGCAAAGAGGAGCTGAAAAGAGAAAAGCTGAATGCAGTGACTCCTGTTTACTACCCCAGACCTTTGATTCACCAGGTTTTAATTTAGACACCAAGTCACTCAAAGATGTACTTACAGCCTGTGCTTGTCGCTGGAATGCTTCATTCTGATTCTCTCTGTCTTCGATGCCAGTCTCACTTCCCACAGCAGCATTCAAACTGCTTGGTAAAATGTTGCTAGGAGTTAAGAGTGCCGGACCTAAAGACTGTATGGCTACAGAACCTTCTTTTCCTGCCTGGGTGGAGGGGGCGAGAAAGGATGGTGGGGGGAGAGAAAGAGAGAAAAAGTGAGAGAGAGAGATTCAAAGTGAGAGAGGGACATTCTCCCAGCAGATTCCATCCCAACACAACGCAACCAAAGACCACCTCTGACAGAACTGGACTTTCAGTAACAAACTTAAAGAGCGTTTGTACACATCACTTTTCAGTGATGTGCCTCTAAAACTTAAACAATGTGATAATACAGTCACATCAATAAAAAATAAAGTCAGAATTAGATTTCATTTTAAAACAAAAGCCTCAATGCATCCCAAAGGATGAGGAAGAGAAACAGAGATGTTTTAGCTGGCAAAAGACCTTACAGTCACCAGGCAGTTAGTATCTGCCAATAAGTCATCTTATCTCACTCTCTCAACAAATCTGTGAGATGTGTCATACTCTCCAATGTACAGATGAAGAAAAGCTCATCCACAAAGGCGACAGAAGTAATTAGCTCAAGGCCACATTGTTGATGTATTTAAGGGAATTAGTCAGTGTACATTTAAGGGGTGATGATGCCTCCCCTGTAACTGCAATTGGACTGTGGGACATGCCCCCCTGTAACTGAAAGTTGCCTAAATACAAAAAGGTAGAGCCTGGTGGTTAGAGAGGGTCCAGGTTAATACCTGAGAAGAGCCTGTTAGCCAGCCAGAGACCAAAGGCTAGGGCCCCCTGCCCACCTTCCAACTGGGTCTGATAAATAGCATTAACTGATGCATATTGCTCTGCCTCTTTCTCTCTTCTCTTAAACTCAGGAGCTACAGGCCTCCTCTTCCTCCAGGCTCTCTAGCCAGTGATCTCTCTCTTTAGCTTACCCATTTCCTCCCCCACACACCCCAGGATAGCAATACAGGCAAGGATGTTTCTACTTTTCTCCTTCTTTTCTTTCTTCTCTTCTCTCTCTCTTCACCCCTCTCCCTTCTCTCCTCTCTCTTTCCCTTCCTCCCTCTCCGCTCCATCCCTTCCTCTACCCTCCCTCCCTAATTAGGCTAAGTTGCAGTTGTTATATTTGGCATCCCTGGGTGGGCATCACATAACTACTGCATGGCCAAGCTAGAACTAAAGTGAAAATCTGTAGCTATAAACTGACATTGCTCGAAACTACTCAGTGAAAGCAAAGAATGAGTCAGAACGAGGCACAAATTAGATCTGATTTCTCTCCATACAAACCTATTCATATTAACATCAATGAGCATATCAAATCCCACAAAGCCTGAATCAAAAGAAACTGGTTCCTACTCTACACAATAGTCAATCTCACTCACACATCACAAACACACGGTGTCCATCAATCAGCTTTTCTAGGGGGGCTCACTCTGGAACTTACCGCTGCATAACACTTCTGAAACTGCTGGTTTTTTTCTCAGCCTGATCTGCTGATTTACCCGGTATCTGACTTGTCTCTGATAATGCTTCAAGGCCTCTTGTTTCTTCCTTTGTTGTTTCCTTTAGTTTGTTCTTCAATCATACCTGCTGAGATCTTTCAAAGATAAAAGAAAATAACTTAAATGTCAGAAAGGGTTGTGAATTAAGATTCTTTTCTAGGGGCCCTTGAGGAGATAGCAATGGAGGCAGGGTGTTTTGCTTGCATGCAGAAGGACAAGATTCGAGACCCGGCATCCCATATGGTCCCCCGAGCCTGCCATGGAGCGATTTCTGAGTGTAGAGACAGGAGGAACCCCTGAGGCACTGTTGGGTGTGAACCCAGAAACCAAACAATAAAAAAATGAAAAATAAAGAAAAGACTCTTCTTCTAAGGTGATACAGAGGCAGGTAGGGAGATAGATGGGCTCCAAGCTGTAGAGTTCTATCCCCAGCATACCCCATCTAGTTCCCCTATGTGTCATGTTGTGGGATGCCAGGGGGCCCCCAAACAAACAGGCCAGGAACTGGAGTGATAGCACAGCGGGGAGGGTTTTTGCCTTGCATGCACCCAACCTGGGTTCAATCCCTGGCATCCCATATGGTCCCCCCAAGCCTGCCAGGAGTGAGTTCTGTGTGAAGAGCCAGAATGTGACCCCACAATAAAACAAAACAAAATCTTCATTTACAAAAAAATCTAGTCCATAGATTATTCTATCAATAATAGATATCACAGAGCTGGGGGCAGCATATTCTCTAATATATGAGGTCCAGGATTTGATCCCCAACATTTGGAAAAAAGGGCAGAATATGTACCATGTAAGAGTATACAAAGCATATACCAAAAGGTAATTCAGTAAAATAATCACATGAAGGATTTATGCTATAAATCTGACCACTCATCCAGGTCAGCTCAGATACTAAGAAAATCTAAGTGATTCGGCCCTCTTCTCATTGCTTCTCTGCTCCTTCTCCTTACAGCCACACTGGCATTATGTTTAAATGGCCTCCCCACGTTGACTTACTCCCTAACCTTACCAAAACTTTGGCACAATTAATCTAGTCAAACTGTGTGATCAGAAATTCATCTAGAAATATTAAGCAATAAATTAAAGTAATCCATTTCCAAAGTTTCCTATTCCTTTAGTCTGTCAACCATCCTTCCCTAAGCAGGTTTGCTTCAATCTACTTTACTCTCGGCATCCTGAATACATTTTGTTTACTTCTAACTCTCCCCAAAATCCTTACAATCACCCTTAATCTTTTCTGATTAGTTAAATTCTTCAGTAATGTTTTTCTTAGTCATATCACCCATCTTTGACTAAAAGGGCCATACTTTTTGCACTACGAAAGTTCTTAAGATCCTTTCCAGAAATAGGTAAAGTGGGGAATAAATGAATAAATAGTGCATATACATACAAAAATAAGATCAGTGTGACATTTATTTTTCCTTTAAACATGTGTTTATGGATACGGGATTTACTTTGCACATGCCAATCCTGAGCCCTGCCAGGAGCAGTTCCTGAATGCAGTATCCAGAATAACTCCTGAGCACTGTTGGATGGGGCCCCCAAACAAACAAGCAAAAAGAATATACCAGTGCCTGAGAGATGGCACGACAGTAAGGCATTTGCCTTGTGTGCGGCCAACTCAGCTGAATTCCCGGCATCCCAAATAGTTTCTCTGGGCCTCTCTGGAGTGATTCCTGATTACAAAGCTAGGGAGTAACACCTTAGTACCTTTTGGGTATGGTCCCAAACAAAACAAAAAAACAACAAAAGCCATGTATGTCTTCTTCTAAGATCAAGGGCCACTAAGGAAATATACTTTATCTTCTCACCTCATGTTAGGCATGTGTCTATACAGTCAGAGGCCTTCACATATTCTGGGTAGTCTACAAAGATTTCCCTATATTTATTAGGCACTGAGATAAATAGAGGAATGTAATAATATTTCTTTCCTGTGAACTCTAGAGTTTGTGCTCCATCAAGAAAATTTGATATATAAACAATTTATATAATATGGTAAGTGAATAAAGAAAATTAAATAGCCAGAGGTACAGTTTGTTTAGCTGGAGCATCTTAAACTCTTTGCATTCACAACTCCCTTTTTCCTGAGAAATTTTATGAGAGCCGAGAAGATAGGTATATAAAATAGGAATATATTTACTGGTAAGTCATAAAAATTTTTCTTTAAAACAACCCCCCATTCATTCACCCCCATTTTAGAGTCACAACCCATAATTTGAGAAGCTAGGGTTGAGTGAACTATCAAGACTCTCTCAGAACTGTGTATTAATTAGAACACATGTCCTTGTGCTCCTTGTTCTTTGCCATAACTTTCCTTTATCTGAAATGCTTGGTCTTCCCTCCTGACCATGGGTAGCATTTCCTTTAAGGACAACCTGAGACATTGCTTCCTTACTCACTCATTCAAAAGATATTTTTGGGGGGCTGGAGAAACAGTATAGAGGGAGCAATTGCCTTACATGTGGCAGACTTGGGTTCAATTCCTGACACCCCAAACTGTCTCTCAAGAGACTTACTACTATGAGATTTTACTCTCAGGAGGAAGCACTGGCACAACCCAAACCAAAAGCCTACATATCATGTGTGGTAGAATAAAAATGAACCAAACATGTCCTTGTGGCATGGATGGTTAAAACCTGCTCAAAATCCTAGTCAGAATTCATCTCTTCCACCCTTACTCTGTATTTGAGTCTGACTAAAGTTCCATTTCAGAACCTAACACAAACTTTAAATCTATCAATCACTGGTGACATGAAGCCCCAATGTCACCCCTATTCCTTCTAGAGGACTCTGAGCACCACATGAGCCCATTGCAAGCAAGCAATAGGGAATTTGAGTGATGGGGGCTGCAGTTCCAGCATGTGGACAGCTGATAAACTCGCAGACTGGGAATGCCCCACCCCAGTTTCCATCCTCTCTGTCCCCCTGCATCATACTGCTGGATATTCACTCCAGGAAGGATCCAACTAAAATTGCCAAGTAGGAGTCAGAGACACAGTCCAGAAGTTAAGGCGCACCAGAAATGTTCAACTCTACCCCACTCCACCACCACACACAAATGATGCATGGTCCCCAAGAATCCTGAAGCGCTTCCCTGTGAGCTGAGAGCACCTATGAGCTGCCCTGAGTAACCCCTGGTACCACAAGGGCCTGAACAGCACTATACCCTCAGCCCTGGCACTGACCCCAAACTGAGAAGTACAGGGTGGCGCCCTGGAGCCACTTGAGCACCACTTGGGAGTCCTCCCAACTCCCACCCCCAGCAAATATGGCAATGGAAAATTAAAAAAATCACTAAGGAGCTTGTTTGGTCAAAATACAATACTGATAAAATACAGATAAAACAGACACTCTGCCAAGACACCAACTAGAATTGCATGCAGATGCATGTGTGTTCTCTTTTGCACTTGTGAGTACATGAATGGGAAGGCAAACTAGAAGCACTGAGGCCAAGGGTGCAGCAGGGAGAAGCCCTCCAAAACCCACAGGGTGGGAACTCACATGCGCTGGGACTTCCAAAGCATCAGGCTGGGCAGGTTCCACCCAGGCCCCCACTGGAACCACCATCTGGTTGCGCTCAGACCCAGCACTTTCAGCACCTTCTTGCTCCGGATCTTGTACTGCTCTGAGGTGGCTTGAGGACCCCATCTTTCCAGGCATCTGGATGGGATTCCTGCAGGAGCATAAAAAAGCAAAAGCAGAAGCTGAACATCCCATCCTGTGCAGCACTGTGCAGGGGGGTGACCTTGTGTCTTGTGCAAAGGGGAAGCGCCCTATAGAAGGGGAAACAGAGGCCAGTCAGGAATCAGGGTGCTAGGGGTTTCTGAGGAGAGGAGAGAGGCAAAATTTGGGGGGCAAAGGCCTGCAGGATGGAGCTGGGAAGGAAGGAAGGGCCGGAGCATCTCAGGGCCTGAGCCTGGGGAGAGGGGCTAGATGGGTACCTGAGGGGAGCGCTGGGCACTCCCTTCTGGGCTCCCCCACTGTGCCCTACAGCTGCTGAGATCCTCAGGATGCAGCAGCAACCCCAGGCAGACTCAAACTACCCGGGGAACTAGGGCAACCACCTGTCATAAACCGCCACAGCTGGAGCACCGCCCCCGGGCCCGCCTCTTCCGGTTCCCTCAGCGCCCGGAAGTTGCCTGGGGAGCTCTGGGGCGGTACGCCACTTCCGCTTCCGGTTTGCATCCTGCCTGAGGCGAGGAGGGAGAGGAGGAAGCCTGCACCCTGCGCGCGCGCCTAGCCCCTCTCCTGAGGCAACAGGGTTGGTTGTTGGTCTCTGGAGCCCATGGAATGTCACCCAAACTGTGCCCTGTTCTCTCCAGGCTTCTTCCTTCTCCTCACTCTAGCAGCGCCTCCTCTGAAAATCTGAGAGAAAACTTGACATGGCCATCTTCATTGGCAATCTCCTGAGAGGTCTCTGCACCAGACCCACTCTGCTAGAAATGGGGGTGTGAGGAGTTTTTGTCGTTTCAAGATGCAGAATTTTAGCATCATTCTGTCAAATTGCAAGAGGCCCAAGTCAGAAAAAGAGTACCCTGTTCTCTTTAGGCTTCTTCCTTTCCCTCACTCTAGCAGCGCCTGCTCTGAAAATCTGAGAGAAAACTTGACATGGCCATCTTCATTGACAATCTCCTGAGAGGTCTCTGCGCCAGACCCACTCTGCCAGAAGTGGGGTGTGAGGTGTTTTTGGTTTCAAGTTTGCTAAATTTTAGGCACCATTTTGGTCAAACTGCAAGAGATACAAGCCTGAAGTAAATCACCAAGCAGTGAAGTAGTGGAAAGGATGTTGGTCTGAGAGAAAGATCTGCACTAAAACCCACTCTGCCAGAAATGGGGGTGTGAGGTGGATTTTGTTTCAAGATGCTAAATTTTAACACCATTTGTCAAACTGCAAGAGGTCCAAGCCAGAAAAAGTGTACCCTGTTCTTTCTAGGCTTCTTCCTTCCCCTCACTCTAGCAGCACCTGCTCTGAAAATCTGAGAGAAAACTTGACATGACCATCTTCATTAGTAATCTCCTTGAGAAGTCTCTGCCCCAGACCCACTCTGCTAGAAATGGGGGGTGTGAGGTGTTTTTTGTTTGTTTGTTTGTTTCAAGATGCTGAATTTAGCATTATTTTGTCAAACTGCAAGAAGTCCAAGACAAAAAAAATAACACCAAGTAGCGAACTAGTAGAAAGGATGTTGGTCTGAGAGGAAGATCTGCACTAGATCCACTCTGCCAGAAATGGGGATGTGAGGTGATTTTGCTTGAAGATGCTAAAATTTAGCACCATTTTTGTCAAACTGCAAGAGATACAAGCCAGAAAAAAATCACTAAGCAGCGAAGTAGTGGAAAGGATGTTGGTCTGAGAGGAAGATTAAGGTATGAAAGAGTTGTCCAGATGGTGAAAGGATGAACAAGAGATAAGGACAACTGCCAGAAAACCTTCAAGGAGCCCTTGCTAGGATTGTTATTTCAAGGAAGATCAGTCAGCATGGTTCAGTGTTTTCTCCTCAATGATGTGGTCATAGGCCACATGAAGGTGAAGATTGGAATTTTATGTATAGGGCCATCACTGCTGGGTCCTTAGCAGTGGTCCATTCCACAAAGAACTGATTGTTAGAGGATCTCTGAGGTAGTTTGCACTTTGATTCCCCACTTACCAGCCCATTTGAGGCTGACTCTCACACCCCTGTAGCACATCAGAAAACCCAGGGGTTACCTAAGATTCCTAGAACCCTTTAAAAATCTGTTCCTGGAAGAACCCAACTGAGACCACCTCAGTTTGGGAAGTTCACAGACTAGCCAGACATGATTTGTGTTCAGAGAACACCATCTAGGCACCTTAGAAGAAAAGCCTCTAATGTGTGGGCGCATTCCCACAGATCCTTCATCCTGTTTGGACTTCAGCACTGAAGCATGACAAGAACTGAGCTCTAGAGACTTTCTCTAGAATGTCCTGGAGCCATTTAAAATAGGTCAGCACATGCTGGTTCTTTTCAACACGCTGGTGCCAATTAATTTCTCTTCTTTGTCCTGAAAGAGGGCCTGAATAGGGCACGTTCAGCACCATGGACACAGGCCTGAGTTCCGCTCAGTTCCTGAGGAGGCAGGAATTCTATTCAGAAACTAAATATTTACTCGCAGCATAAAAGGGCTTGGATGTTTTTGCTATTTTCCAGGACAGAAACGGGAACATTCATTCTCTGGCTAACCCAAAATGTACCAGACTCATGAACTTTACCCTTCCCCCAGGATTGCCTAGTCCTTCCAACAAAAGCCATGCTTTTGGAAGACTCCTTACCTCTATGGAAGGCTTCTCTGTATGACGGACCCCTCACACCACAGAATCTGCTAAGTCCAAAGCCATGTTCAGGGAGGACAACCTAGGGAAAGGTTGGGGGGGGCTTTGGCCCACAACCACTTTCTCTGGAATGTTTCTCAGGATGAGCCAGAGTAGGACTGCCTAGGAGAACTTCATGAAGAAGGGGAGGTGGGGAAATGTTCTTGGGGAGGGTCAGTCCTCAACCCAGGCCCACAAAGATCTTCTTTTGTTCCAGGGAGCTTGCTATTCTGTCTCTCTCTAGTCCAGTGGTTGCTAGAGCAGCTCTGCCCTGCCGCCTCTCAACACAAAGCCTCATACAAATTCCTTGTTTCCCTGGCAATGCTCTGCAGCTCTCTGGCGGGTGTCAGCCTCATCCGGAGTCCCTCACTTTGCCCTGGCAAATGGAACGAATGGTAGGGACAACTCTGGCAACCTTTCCCAAAGAGCTTTAGAAAAGAAAGAACCAAAAATAACTATAGCGGTAAAGGGACCACAGGCAGAGGCAGAAAACCTCCTGGAGCCTAGTCAGGAGGTGCTGAGGGTGAATGGAGGTGATGGGGATCAGGGAGCTGGAACCTTGTGGGCAATGATCTTACAGTTTCTAATCCATGTTTTGGCTATTTTTGTAACTCACTGACCCTAGCTGCTTGAAATCTTATCAAAACTGCAGGTTTTTGGGCTGGAGAGATAGCATGGATGGTAATGTGTTTTGCCTTTCATGCAGGAGGTCATCGGTTCGAATCCTGGCATCCCATATGGTCCCTCGTGCCTACCAGGAGCAATTTCTGAGCCTGGAGCCAGGTATAACCCCTGAGCACTGCCGGGTGTGACCCAAAAATCACACACACAAAAAAAAAAACTGCAAGTTTTCATGTTTGTAAAATGGCACTACCATCTCTGCGTAGAGTTGGGTATCCAGAGAATTAAATGAACAAATGGACATGACTTATTTGTCAGAGATACCCTTGAGGTAGTGGTGCACACAGTAGGGCCACTAAAACTCCCCCATCAAGACCCTGAGAGGCAGCCTCAGTCTTTCCCTGGCAGCAGCTGGTGGGTCAATGTTCCTGTGCCTTTGCTCCTTGACTAGCATCATTTGCGTTAGCTCACAGGTTCACTGGACAGGATTTAGCAGGAGCTGCTCACAGTAGCAATTGTCTCAATGTAATTTAACTTCCCACATCTCATCCCCTCACTCAACTACCTGCTAATACTGGGATTATTTTTTTCCTTAAACATTTTTTTTTCTTTATTGAGGTTCTGCAACTTATGGGCTCAGTTTTTAAATAAAGTGTCTAACTACATGCCTCAGGAGCTGCCTCTAGGGAGCCCAAACTCACATATAGAGTTTTCTCCACATATTAGAAAGCCTGGCTTCCCAGCGACTCTCCCACTCAAAATTCAGGCTTCTGCCCCATCAGTGTTGAGAGCTGCTTCCATTATTTTCTTTCGTCTGGGGGACCACACTTGGTAGTCCTTAGGGAAACGGCCAGGTCATTGCTCAGAGGTAACTCCTGGCAGTGCTTGGTGGCTTATTTGGTATTTGGGATTGAACCCAGGCCTCCTCCAGCACATGCCAAGTATAGAATGTGCTCTAGGCCATTGAGCTCTCTGCTTCCTCCAATTTACTGCTCACTACTATATCTCTTGATCTTCAATGTACTGTAAGATTAAGAAGCAAGTCCTTTGTCACCAAGCTTTAGTGGGTCAGAGTAGATAGTAGCATCTATTGCTCAGTCACTAAGACATCAACCCCTTTCAGCCAACCAGGCCATAGTTTCTCTTCTGAGCTCAGCTTGTTGTTGAGAGAATTTACTTCCTCAAAACGCAAGTCCTCTGCTCACTCCTCTTATTGGGAACTTGGCAAAAGTTGCTCTTAACTCTTCAAGACCACCTGTGAATGTGGTCACAACACCAATACTTCCCATCTTCTCATCTGGAAGGCCTACAGAAGCTACCGTTCCCCCATTCAACAGCTGTGAAGCTAGACCCCCAAAAGCTGATGAGCCCACCCCATGATGGAATGAGCCAATAAGGTCATTGTCAGCAACTCTGTGAGAAATTGGGCATACAGACACGGGGTACATAACGTAAGTGAGGTGCAGTGTGTATGCTTCTCCCATCATGCCTGGAGAAAAGCAGATGGCCAGGTTGTGAGGCCTACAGAAGCCCGTGTGGTGGAGTAGTACCTTCTCCTTTACTGTGACCAGGTCTCAAACCAAGCTTCTCAAAATGTGGGTCATGACCCCATTAAGGAGTGGGAGTTGTTTATGTACCCGAAGGGGCGATAGCAAGAATTTATTTAAAATGTAAATTTTTTTATTATCTGTTATTGGTTTGGTATACCTATTTTGTACACCTGAGATGAGTGAAATAACATTTTTTTTAGACAGAAAGTGTTCTTATGTGGAAGAAGTTGAAGAAGCCCCATGGTAGGAAATAGGCAGGAGGCAGAGAATTTCCATAGTGGCTTCTGCAAGGTTCCCCCACCCCCACCCCAGTATCTGTGAGACTCAATGATAGGAAACAAAATCCCTAGCAGGGCTGACACAGCCATGAAAAGCAGAGCAGTCAATTCCTAATGTTTTTCCTATGAGGGGATTAGGATCAACATTTCTCCACCAACTCTCAGAACTCTCTCATTCCCCAGCTTTTAATTGCAGTTATTTGGGAGTAGGTTGTGTGTGCTGGTGATCAACCCAGACCTTCACATCTGTAAGACCAGTGCTGTACTGCTGAGCCACAACCCAGCTTTTGAAAGCTCCTCTCCCCCCTTCCTGAAACTCATTGGAGAGCAGTGGCTGGCACGGGAGAGATTAGCACACAAGGTTGGGTTAGTGGGTGCTCCAGCCTGAGCCCAGATCTTCACACCAACTGCTATTGGGGGTTAGTAAGGACCAACGAAGAGACACCAGGCCTCCTCAGTCTGGAACCACAGTGGAGATGATCTTCTAAACAAATCCCCCCTTCCGAACTGGGGATGTGGGGCTTTGAAACTTAAAAATGCAAGGTCTGAAAGAAAAGAAAGAGCCAGTCCAGCAACACACAGGGCTCTGTGTATTCAGAGGGAAGTTGGCAGGGCTGAGTTCGGGCAGAGAAACTCTGAGTGGTACAAAGGGACGTGCCCAGAGTGGAGAAATCATGCTAATTGTTTGCACCAGAGCTGGAGAACGCCACCCAAAATGAAGAGAGAAAGGGGAGCCCCGTGCAGAGCCCTCAGTGCCCTGCGCCTTGCTCCTTTTGTCTACCTTCTTCTCATCCAGACAGGTAGGAGACCTAGGGGGCCGTCGAGAGTCTGCAGAGGGACCCCCATACTTCTAGCAAGGAGGGAGGGGAGAGCTCAGGGCCAGAATGCCTTTGGGGGCGGGAGGAGGGGAGAGCGCTCAGCTGCCGTGGGCAGCATCTCTGAATCCAGGCATGAGTGTTGAATGTATTTCTTCATTCTGTGGGCCTCCCGTCGGCCTTCTGCCCCCTCCCCCCCAAAAAACCGGCATGACTTTGGAGCTCCCACGGCATTCAGTACATTAGAGGAAGGGCAAGGAGCCATTGCTTATGGGATGTCTTGCTGGTGTGGCCAGTTCAGCATTCTTTCCAAGGGATGCCGGTTGGGGCTTAGAGAGGTGGGAGAAATCTTGGGTTCATGCCTCCTCAGCCCCCACCCTGGCTTCTCTGAGTGTAAATCAGCAAAGGAGAGCAAGAATCTTGGGGGAAAAAAATAAGCCCTTCTGTTTTGGGAATGTAATACTAACCTATCCATGCCTCCCCCCCCAAATATAACACCAATTAGTTCCTACATTGCCCTTGGAGAATTGATATTAAATATGCTGATGAAACAGATAGATACAGGAGGGTGGTATGGAGATTGGGATCATTAGAGGTTCCTTAGATATGTCAGCACCAAGTCCTAAAGAATAAGGACAATAGGAGGTGTGGGTTGTATCTGGGACTAGGCAGAGGTTGACAGCTTGTAATGACTGATTCTTCGAAAGAACCCTGCAGTTTGCTGGGAGAGGAGAGTGTTGAAGAAGGCTAGGTGAGAATCTTAGGGATCATTTTTTTTGTTTTGCTTGTTTGTGTTTGGGCCACACCTGGCGGCACTCAGGGGTGACTCCTGGCTTTGCATATCAGAAATCTCTCCTGGCAGGGGACCATATGGGATGCCAGAAGTCAAAACCAGGGTCTGTCCCAGGTTGGTCACGTGCAAGGCAAATGCCCTAATGCTGTGCTATGTACTCAGGCCCTGGGATCACCCTTAAACTTGAAATAGAACCTGGTAGCAGAGGGACTAGGGTGGGATTTTAATCTGGGGGCTGCAGAATCAGATTCTAGCTCAGAGACCTTACTCCAACAGGGGCACCAAAAGTAGAATCTGTGGGCCAGAGAGGGCAGCCTGGCTCATTTTTCTGGGTCTACTGTACCTAAGCCCCTATTAACAGCTCTGCAAGCTGGAGGGTGTCAGGCGAGACCATGATGCTTCTGGAATGCCTGAGGGAGGCTCCGTTCCAGAGTTATGCAGGCTCTGACAGACCCTTGGCTCCCAGCAGCATGACTTCAGTGCTCACATGCTGCTCTCCCATGTGTGCGCCTGTGTCTAAACTCCCTTTCAATCAGGCCACTGACCATGCTGGATGAGGCATCAACACAAGTCTAGCTGACCTCACTTCATACATCTTCAATGACTGCACTGTCAAATGAGGTCTGACAAACTAGGGCTTAGCACTTTGATGTCCGGGGTTGGAGAAATAGGACAGTGGGTAAAGACAGCATTTGCCTTGCATGTAGCCAACCTGGGTGTGATCCCTGGTCTTCCATATGGTCCCCAAGCACACTACCAGAGTGATTCCTGAGTGCAAAGCAAATAACTCAAATATTGCCAGTTGTGGCCCCCATAAACATACACATAAAAGAATCTGAGGGTGGAAGAGTACATTGTATCCTAACTAGGCTATTGCTATAGTTCAAGACCAAACATATATATATGGTACTGGGGCTCAAATGATAAGACATCAATTAGGGCACTTGCCTTGCACAAGTCATAGCTGACTCCATGTGATCCCTGTTGTATATGAAAATATTTCCGTAAGATTATTCTTTGCCTGTTGTCCCACCTTGGCCTTCCAGGTGGGGGACGCTGTGAGAGCAAAATAAATAGTTTGAGAGCAAGGTGTTCAGGGTCTTTTGGAGAGTTTGCTGGCTGGCTCCAGGTGTTTTTTGGAGCTTGCAGTAGGTAAACAAAAGACTCTCTTCACCCAACCTTTTACCCCTTAACCCTCTTATCTGTGTGGATTATTTGCTGCGAATAAATATCACTAAGATCTCCCCCAAAAGGGGACAAGGGGATGGGAATCAATTTCTCATTCTGGGAGCTCATTGAGGATACACAAATAACCAACACTTTGAGAATACACAAATAACCAACAAAGGAGTAAACGGGACCCTACTGGTGGGGCAACAATCCCCTCAACCCCACCAGTAATAGTCACTCAGAACCAGATGTAAACCTTGAGTACTGCCAGATGTGGCCCAAAGGTAAAAAAAAAAAAAAAAAAAGAAAGAAAGAAAGAAAGAAAGAAGAAAGAAAGAAAGAAAGAAAGAAGAAAGAAAGAAAGAAAAAGAAAAGAAAAGAAAAAAGGAAGTCAAAATGAACAGGGCCTGGAAGTGGAATAGACTGAGAGAATGAGGCATGTGGACCATATATTTGGGAGAGAAAACTAGGCCCTTGTGATGAATAGAAAGTTGGAGAATAAGAGAGGGAGGGAGAGAGGTTTCTGGAGAGATTAAAATTTGAGGCTGACATGCCAAAGGAACATGAATGAGAAATAGTCAACAGCCTACTGTTGGAAGACTACAATCAGGATTTCAGAGATTCAAGTGGGAAACTACTTCAAACAACAAGGATAGATAACACCACGTAGGAGGGGAAAAAAGGACCTGGAACACCAAAGAACCCCAAGGTTTATAAAGAAAGCAGAAAGAAGACCCATTGGATACCAGAAAGAACAGACAGAGACAAGCAGAGAAAGAAGAGTGGAAAGGCTGAAAAGTTAAGGGGAGTTGGGAATTCCCCAGAGAACCAACATCGGATGTAGCCAAGTCTAGTATTAAAGAATAGGGAGATGGGGGGTGTAGTACTGCTCCAGAGGAAGTGACAAGCTGAGGAAATCATGAGCAGAAGGGAAAGATGAGTATAGTGAAATAGGACTAGAATGTGGACAGTAAAATAAGGAGAGTCATCCTGACATTCTTTCAGACAGCAGATGGTAAAGGAGTAAATTACAGGACAAGTTTGTTGGTCCAGTCAAACCTACGTGACAAAACTCTGCTGTAGGGGAAACAATGACTTCTATAAAGCAAAAAACAATTCTGCATAGAATGATGGCCATAAGTTATGACCTATGTATGGCCACTGTGGACTTATAGAAATAAAGAATTGAGATTACACAAGGGACTTCTGCCATCCTTAGTATCTTAGTTGAGAAATAACAGTTTTTATAACAAATCCCAAAAGGTATAATGACTATCCCAGATCTAACTTGCACTAAAGCAGAACTCAGATCTGATCTACTAAAGTTTGAGATTTCTGGATCCAGAATATTTCCCAGGGAAAAAGCTGCTGGAGCCCCATCAGCCTTGACAAGGGTCATTCTGAGACTACCTCAATGTCTTTAAAATAGAGAATGAAAGGAATAAGACTGGAAGGAGCTTTTCTAAAACAAGCAAATGTGTGACCTTTCATATCATAAATTCTATTGGCTTGAATATAGTGATGGCTAACCTACCTTGCAAGGGAGACTGGGAATTGTAGTTCTAATAGGGCCAGAGATAGTACCAGGGTTAAAGTGTATGTCTTGCAGGTGGCTAGCCATGGCTCCATCCCACACATCACTTTGGTCCCTCAAGGTCTCTGAAAACAGATCCATCCAGTGTTGGAAAGTTCAGGCATGTTCTCTCTGTCTCCTGAAGAGTTTCCTGAAGCCTGGGCCTTTGGGGCAGCCAGCAGCATCAAGATCAGGCTAACTCGGGTGACCAACAAACTGTCTTTAATGCTTGGTCCAGAGAACAGCTTCAAAAATTCTTCACAAAATTATTCAGGGAATTTTCGAACACAGCTTTTCAGTGGGGTGTTACCTTACAAACACAACTTACTATAGGTCTAGATGACCTAATTTTCAGGATTTTCACTGACATCCTAGAATTATTTCTTTTTTCTAAACAGAGGAAGAAGTCTCTTGCCTGAGCTCCACACTTTTTTTTTCTCCTTTAAAAATTTTTGTTATTGTTTTGGCCATGCTGGTGATGTTCAAGGGTTTCTCCTGGCTCTACACTCAGGAATTACTACTAATAGTACTTAGGGTCTATACGGGATGTCAGGGATTGAACCTGGGTGAACCATGAGCAAGGCAAATGCACTGCCTGTCATACTATCATTGCTCCATCCCCCTATTTTCCATTTTTAAGAATCTTTTCCTCCTCTTTCCTTTCTTTTCCTTTTTCCTTTCCTTTTCCTTTCTTTTCCTTTCCTTTCCTTTTTCCTTTCCTTTCCTTTTCTTTTCTTTCCTTTCCTCTCCTCTTCTTTCCTTTCCTTTCCCTTCCATTTTCCTCTCCTTTCCTTTTACCTTTCCTTTCCTTCCCTCCTTCCTTTCTTTTCTTTTCTTTCCTTTCCTTTCCTCTCCTCTCCTCTCCTCTCTTCTCTCCTTTCCTTTCCTTTCCTTTCCTTTCCTCTCCTCTCCTCTCCTCTCCTCTCCTCTCCTCTCCTCTCCTCTCCTCTCCTCTCCTCTCCTCTCCTCCTCTCCTCTCCTCTCTTCACCTCTCCTCTCCTCTCCTCTCCTCTCCTCTCCTCTCCTCTCCTCTCCTCTCCTCTCCTCTCCTCTCCTCTCCTCCTTTCCTCTCCTCTCTTCACCTCTCCTCTCCTCTCCTCTCCTCTCCTCTCATCTCCTCTCCTCCTCTCCTCTCCTCTCTTCACCTCTCCTCTCCTCTCCTCTCCTTTCCTCCTCTCCTCTCCTCTTCTTTATTATCCCTTTCCTTTGATCCCTTTCCTTTCTTTTGTTGCACTTGTCATTTTAGTTACAATTTTCAGCAATTATTTTCTAGGGCATTCCTGAAGATGTCTTTGGATGTGTACTGTGATCATACGTACTATTTGGGGTCACTAAAATTCAATCTATTTTTAAGTGGTGGTATCAAGACTCAAACCTAGGACTTTGCACATTTAAGGCATGAACTCCACCACTAAACCATGTCCCAGCCCCATACTGTGGCATTATTTAAAAGAAAAGGTCGGGGCCAGAGAGATAGCATAAAGGTAGGGCCTTTGCCTTCCATGCAGAAGGACAGTGGTTCTAATCTCGACATCCCATATGGTCCCCCAAGCCTGCCAGGAGCAATTTCTGAGCATAGAACCAGGAATAACCCCTGAGTGCTGCTGGGTGTGATCCCCCCCCCAAAAAAAAACAAAAGAAAAGATTTTGGGGGGATGGAGGTGGAGGGAATTGGCTAGCTAGCTCAGTATACTAGAACACATGCTTTGTATGTAGGACAAGTTCAATCCCCAGCACTGCACAAGGTCCCCTAAGCACTCCCAAGGACCACTGCACAGGGACTCCCAAGCAAAAAGCTAGGAGCAGCCCCTAAAAAATCTCTGGGTATAGTCAATAAAAACAAAGATCAAGATATTTCTTTAAATAAAACTATTAGGGGTTACCCTGAAGCAAGAGAGTATGAAGAGGTAGTTTGAGGGAAAATCTTATTTCTCCACTGCTTTACTTGGTCCAAGACACTCAGCCTAGTGGCCTATACCAAAGAATTGGGTTAGGAGGAGGCTTCTGGGCAAGCTCACTGCCCTTTCAGTAATGTGGAGGCAAAAATCTTTTCTCAGATACTTTTCCTGGCCAGTCAAGTGCCCTCCCATGCCACAGGAACTTTTTGCTGTTCTCCAGCTCCCTACCCTGGTTCAGAACAAGCTGAGGTGGTCCTTTGGACAGTAGAAGCACCTTCAGTCTTGTAGTGGTGAAATATTGAGATCTTTTATTGAGTCTCCTTTATTTGGTTCTGGCCAGTTCATTTTCTTTCTTTCTTTCTTTATTTTTTTTTTTTTGGTGAGGGGTCACACCCGGCAATGCTCAGGGGTTATTCCTGGCTCTATGCTCAGAAATCACCCCCAGCAGGCTCAGGGGACCATATGGGATCCCGGGATTTGAACCAGCGGCCTTCTGCATGCAAGGCAAACGCCTTACCACTGTGCTATCTCTCCAGCCCCTGATTTCTTTTCTTTTTTAAGGACTATTTTCCTTTCTTGGGAACCAGATTGATTATTTAATTGAATTATGGGCCTGGAGCAGTGGCACAAGTGGTAGGGCATTTGCCTTGTATGCACTAACTTAGGACAAACTGCAGTTCGATCTCCCCCCCCCCATCACCCCAGCATCCTATATGGTCCCCCAAGCCAGGAGTGATTTCTGAGTGCATAGCCAGGAGTAACCCTTGAGCATCACCGGTGTGACCCAAACACCAAAAACAAAACAAAACATAATGATGATAAAAATGCCCCTGTAACATTAACTCTCTAATTTTTAGTTTATGAAAGTGCTGTGATCTACAAAGTTAATGATAGTTGATAGTTGAGTTTGAGGTTTATAATGTCCTAGCAGAAATCCCACCACCAGTGTCAACTTTCCTCCTGCTCCCTCACCCCCGCCTGCCACCTTGGCAGACTCATGCTAAAGCTTGGTTGTCACAGTGAATGCTGGTTTGGAGCTATTGCTACAGTTCTTCTACAACACCAGTTTTCTTGGGGCTCTTGCTTGATTCACCAATGCTTCCCCTCTACCCTTTATTACGTTCCCTCTAGAATTCTTCCCTTCTCTGTCTACCTAATACTCTGGTATCTAGATAGCCCCCATTTACTATATGGTATCCCCTTGTCATATTTTCTATGACACATATAAGTGAGACCATCCTGTGTTTGTTCTTCTGGATTTCTTCACTTCACATAGGATTTCCCAATTAATTTCCTTTCTTTGGAAAACTAGGGGAATTGGCAGAGGGAAAGGAGGGAAAGGTAGAAAGAATGAATTGAGGTGGGTGTAGTGGGAAGCTGTACCCTGAAATTCTATGGTATTGTAAACCAATGAGAAATCGACTCAAAATTGGGAGGGAAAAATCAAGTCAAAGTTTTTAAATATTTAAGTAAAAGTTGGGGCCAGGGATGTGGCTTAGAAGCAGAGTGTAAGCCTTGCGTGGATGAGACCCCAACTTCA
This sequence comes from Suncus etruscus, assembly GCF_024139225.1. Lineage (NCBI taxonomy): Eukaryota > Metazoa > Chordata > Mammalia > Eulipotyphla > Soricidae > Suncus > Suncus etruscus. Next base: position 10,468,028 of record NC_064855.1, read on the forward strand.
ATACCTGGCACCATGAATACACACACAAAAAAGAATGTAATAGGGCTGGCATGGTGGCGCTAGAGGTAAGGTGTCTGCCTTGCAAGCGCTAGCCAAGGATCAGGACCGCAGTTCGATCCCCTGGCGTCCCATATGGTTCCCCCAAGCCAGGGGCAATTTCTGAGCACTTAGCCAGGAGTAACCCCTGAGCATCAAACAGATGTGGCCCATAAAACCAAAAAAAAAAAAAAAAACAAACCTCTGGGGCCGGGCGGTGGCGCTAGAGGTAAGGTGCCTGCCTTGCCTGCACTAGCCTAGGACGGACCCCAGTTCGATCCCCCGGCTTCCCATATGGTCCCCCAAGCCAGGAGCGACTTCTGAGCGCATAGCCAGGAGTAACCCCTGAGCGTCAGCGGGTGTGGCCCAAAAACAAACAAACAAACAAACAAAAGAATGTAATATATATACATATATATACATATAAATATAAATATATACATATATCCTGATTGGGGTCAGAGAGATAATAGAGGGTAGGACAGTTGCTTTGCCTGAAACCAACCTGGTTTCAATCCCCAGCACAACATAAGGTCCCCATGCCCTACAGGAGTGATTGATCCCTGAGCACAGTGTGTATGACCCCTCCCCCAAACAAATAAAAAATGTCATGAATGATAATAAATCAGTCAACAAATGCCAAGTGCTCCCTGGTAATTTGAAGGAAAGATGAGGCAGGTATTAGCCAGTGAAAGTCTACCTAAAACAGGAGTCTCAAACTTGAGGCCCACGGGCTGTTTGTGGCCCTCCGTACAACATTTTGTGGCCCGCGGCCGGCCTTCAAATATCGCAGTATTCACGATTATTCGCTTACTGAATGATCGCAATAAAAATTGCATTAGTAAGAAAAAAATCATATTAAACATTTACATACCCGGAGCAGTTCCATTCGAGGTATGCAAATGTTTATTGCAATTTTTTGTGATTTTTTTTTTCTTACTAATGCAATTTTTTATTGCGAATATTCGGTAAGCGAAATCCCTTATGTGGCCCTGCCTCACCCTGACTTTGCCTCCTACGGCCCCCAGGTAAATTGAGTTTGAGACCCCTGATCTAGAACAATGGACCACCCAGTCTTCTCAGCAAATGTAAAACTACCCAAAAGAGGACTCTGGGGATTGGAGTCTCCTGAACATCCTGGATGCTACCAGTCCTGAGCTCAGCAGGGTAGCCCACATGCATTGCTAGACAGGTCCTGAGGCCTTCCACTGCTCTCCCAGAAGCATGGGCAGGGGCTTATAGGGAGATGCCCCCCTAGAACAACTTGGGGTTGGAAGACAGTTAGCACGTGTTGATGCCTGAAATAAATCTAGTGTTTTGAATCTCACACAACCATGACACTGACATTTATCTCCTTTCCATGGTACCTTTTTCCTTTGTGTTTTGTTTTATTTTTTGAACCATCCCTGACCATGCTTGGTGGTGCTCAGGGCTAACTCCTAGCTCTGTAGACTCAGGGATCACTCCTGGCAGTGCTCAGAAAAGGTGCCAGATTTCAAACCTGGGTCAACTGTGTACAAGGCAAGCACCTAACCTACTTTCCTATCTCTCAGGTGCCCTAAAGGTTTTTTGTTTTAATATTCACTTTTTGAAATATAATCTACCTAGAACTGGTATTTGTAGAAATGTGAGGTAAGGGCCAAATTCTTAAAAACAAAACAAAACAAAACAAAAAAACACACTTCGTGTGTGTGTGTGTATGTGTGTGTGTGTGTGTGTGTGTGTGTGTGTGTGTGTGTGTGTGTGTGTGTGTGATACCTGGTGATGCTTAGGGCTATTCCTCTCTTGTTCAGGAATTATTCAGGGTTGGAAGACCACATAAGATGCTGAGGATCAAACCCAGTTGGCCACATGCAAGGCAAATGCCTTTCTCTATACTACGGCTCCAAATTCACAAGTTCCTTCCACTGCCCAGCACATTTCTTTTTGGGGGGTATTGGGGGTGGTCATACCTGGTGACAGCAGCACTCAGGGTTTACTCCTGTCTCTGCACTCAGAAATCACTCCTCACAGGCTTGGGGGACCATATGGGAAGCAGGATTCGAACCACGGTTCGTCTTGGGTCGCTGCGTGCGAGGCAAATACACTACAGCTCTGCTATATACAGCTTTGCTATATCTCCAGCTCCTCCAGCACATTTCTAAGAGAAAACCCATTATTCTGACAGGAAGTGTTAAAAGTAGCCAACTGTGGGGCAATCCTGGGAGTCTGGCTTTTGACTCTGATCAAAGCCATCACTCTGGGTATCCTGTAGCAATATCACAGAGAAAAGTGCTGGGATTTTCAGTAGCATCATGTGACATTCAGAAGTCAATTTGGGAGGATGGAGATGAACAATAAATGGTCCCATATCCATGGAGAACAGGGCTGACCAACCACCGTCAGGGTGTGTGCAGGGCTCCATGCACTTATACAAAAGGTGCCGGCTCACTTTGCTTCCTCGGAGTCCCTGGGCTTCTTCACAACTTCCGTTTCCTGCTTTTCTCCAACATACCTATGGGATTAGATTCCAGATGATGTCAGAACCTCTTCTTGGAGGTATTGGTGGGTCCGCTAAGTAAGGTAACATAGGCACAGCACATGAGGGTCAGTCGATGCAGTCCCAGCAAACAGAATGGGGGGATGGGGTGCTCAAGACTCAGCAGTCACATTAGGAGGGAGCTTTGAACTCAGGGCAGAACACCAGGCGTGTGCACGTGACCCTCGCCTCTGAGTCACTTCAAAAAAAAAGGAAACAGAATCTGAAGAAAGCCCAGAGCAGGGAGCTGTGTGGCTGCAAAGATGGAATTTCCTCTGCAGGCAGTACCCACAGGGCATATGGGCTTCCAGCCAAGAAGCAGTCCTCATTATTTATTAATTTATTTGGTGCCCCTCTCCCAGCCTCCGTGTCCCTTGAAGTGTCAACACCAATTTCAGTCTTTTTCATTTTGTTTTGTTTTTGGGTTACACCCGGTGGTACTCAGGGGTTACTCCGGGCTGTGTGCTCAGATATCGCCCCTGGCAGGCAAGAAGGACCCTATGGGATGCCCAGATTCAAACCACTGTCCGTCCTGAATTGGCTATGAGCAAGGAAAACACCTTATTGCTGTGCTGTTGTTCTGGCCCACCAATTGCAGTCTTGACTAGAGTTTAGGGAAATGGCAGCTGCTCAGCAAAATTTTCCTCTGTCAGCTTCTAGGGAAATGTACGCTGTTCCTTCACACTCCACAGGCATGAGGGCTCACTCATAGGAGGGAATGCCTGCCCACACCTGCCAGTGCTGCAGTGTCTCCACAGCGCCGTCCAAGAGTCACCTGGAGAGAGATAGAAAGACCATGTTGGAGGGATGAAATCACAAAAGGCCTTCTGGAACCTATGTGAGGGAGGGAATGGCATAGTGTTGTGGGCAGGCAGAGAACCCTGCCATCTCCCTGAGGAGCTGAGGTAGAGCTGACCAGTTTCTGCGAAGGAGGAAGTAAACCCCTCAATGCCAGTACTTGCGGTCATAAAATTTGCGAACCCCCCATGCTTGTAGGATTCACACATCTGCCTGCCACAGTGCTCACTCTTGCGGCTCTTCATGTCCTCAGCCTAGAGTGAGGATGGTGCCAAATAGATGCAGCCCCTGAGTGAGTAGTGAGTCCTACCATAGAAGGCTCGATTCCAACCTGCTTGCCCTGACCTGGGGTTCAATGGCACGCCCAAGAGCATCTCACAGGCCTTTCCTCACTGAGCAGGATGCTAAGCACAGCTGGAGAGGGACTGAGGTCCTTGAGGGTGGAAAGGAGGGGCCAACTGCTCATGGATCCCTGAGCTGTTTCACAACCTGGCAGTGTTTCAGACACAGCACCTTCTTCCTGACTGTTCCCACACTTCTCTATCCCCCGTGCTCCCAGCCATGATCAAGGACACCTGACAAATTCTCCCAGAAGTCCATGGGGGGGGGGAGTGTCAGGCTGTTCATCTGTGACTCAAGGATCCAGAGCCGTGTTGCAGTTCTGGTTCCTTGGACAACACACCATTGGTAGGTACCCAGGAAGACCCTTAGTGAGGAGTGAGAATGGAGGGTGGGTTTCCCTCCAGGGGAAGGTGCTGGGGTGCTGGCAGAGAGGAAGGCAGAAGAGAGACAAAGGCACCAATGGGGAGGTTGGGGAGTGGCCAAAGGTGGGTCCGAGGGCAGAGGCAGTGGCCCCAAAAGGCATGATGTAGGACTGTCAGGGGCAGAGAGGACAGAGGCAGCACAGGCAGGAGCCTGACTCGAACCTTGTTGGCTCGTCCACAGAGCCCCTGGTGGGCGTGAACATCACCAGTCCTGTGCGCCTGATCCATGGCACGGTGGGGAAGGAAGCCCTGCTCTCAGTACAGTACAGCAGCACCAGCAGCGACAAGCCTGTGGTGAAGTGGCAGCTGAAGCGCGACAAGCCGGTGACTGTCGTGCAGTCCATCGGCACAGAGGTCATCGGCACCCTGCGGCCTGACTACCGAGACCGCATCCGCCTCTTTGACAATGGCTCCCTGCTGCTCAGCGACCTGCAGTTGGCCGACGAGGGCACCTATGAGGTGGAGATCTCCATCACCGATGACACTTTCACTGGGGAGAAGACCATCAACCTCACTGTGGATGGTAACAACACAACCAGGAGAGCAAGGGTTGCTGGGTGCTGAGTGGCCACTGAGTGGTTGACTGGCCCTGTCACACGCTTAGGCCACTGCCCTCAAGCCACAGGCCTTCTAAGGTGGTGGCATGTGGTGACTCAGTAATGACCGAGGCCAACGGTTATTCTTGTCATGGTTGTCAGTTTCAGACAAAGAGAACTGAGGCGCACCCAAGGAGGCTAAGTGAGCTTTCTGGGGTTACCCAGGCACTAAGAGATGAAGGTAGTTTCCAGAGCAGACCATGGCACCAATGGTCAGAGAGAGGGAGGGAGGGAAGGAAGGAGGGAGGAAAGGAAGGAAGGAAGGAAGAAAGGAAGGAAGGAAGGAAGGAAGGAAGGAAGGAAGAGAGGGAGGGAGGGAGGGAAGGAGGGAGGAAGGAAGGAAGGAAGAAAGGAAGGAAGGAAGGAAAGGAAGGAAGGGAAGGAGGGAGGAAGGGAAGAAGGGAGGAAGGAAGGAAGAGAGGGAGGGAGGGAGGAAGAAAGGGAGGAAGGGAGGAAGGAAGGAAGGGAGGGAGGGAGGAAGAAGGAAGGAAGGAAGGAAGGAAGGGAGGGAGGGAGGAAGAAGGAAGGAAGGAAGGGAGGGAGGGAGGAAGAAAGAAGGAAGGAAGGAAAGGAAGAAAGGGAAGGAGGGACGGAGGGAAGGAGGGAAGGAAAGAAGGGAGGGAGGGAGGGAGGAAGGAACGAAGGGAGGTATGGAAGGAAGGAAGGGAGGGAGGGAGGGAAGAAGGGAGGAAGAAAGGAAGGAAGGGAGGAAGGAAGGAAGGGAGGGAGGAAGGAAGAGAGGGAGGGAGGGAGGAAGAAAGGGAGGAAGGGAGGAAGGAAGGAAGGGAAGTATGGAAGGAAGGGAGGGAGGGAGGGAAGAAGGGAGGAAGAAAGGAAGGAAGGGAGGGAGGGAGGAAGGAAGGAAGGAAGAGAGGGAGGGAGGGAGGAAGAAAGGGAGGAAGGAAGGGAGGGAGAAAGGAAGGAAGGAAGGGAGGAAGGGAGGGAGAAAGGAAGGAAGGAAGAGAGGGAGGGAGGGAGGAAGAAGGAAGGAAGGAAGGAAGGAAGGAAGGAAGAAAGAAAAGAAGGAAGGAAGGAAGGAAAGGAAGGAAGGTAAGGAGGGAGGGAAGGAGGGAGGGAGGGAAGGAGGGAGGGAGGGAAGGAGGGAGGGAGGAAGGAAGGAAGGGAGGGAGGGAGGGAAGAAGGGAGGAAGAAAGGAAGGAAGGGAGGAAGGAAGGAAGGAAGGGAGGGAGGAAGGAAGAGAGGGAGGGAGGAAGAAAGGGAGGAAGGGAGGAAGGAAGGAAGGGAGGTATGGAAGGAAGGGAGGGAGGGAGGGAAGAAGGGAGGAAGGAAGGGAGGAAGAAAGGAAGGAAGGGAGGGAGGGAGGAAGGAAGGAGGAGAGGGAGGGAGGGAGGAAGGAAGGGAGGGAGGGAGAAAGAAAGGGAGGAAGGGAGGAAGGAAGGAAGGGAGGGAGGGAGGAAGGAAGGAGGAGAGGGAGGGAGGGAGGGAGGAAGGAAGGGAGGGAGGGAGGAAGAAAGGGAGGAAGGGAGGAAGGAAGGAAGGGAGGGAGGGAGGAAGGAAGGAGGAGAGGGAGGGAGGGAGGAAGGAAGGGAGGAAGTAGGAAAGAATGAAAGGATGACGCATGGACAGAGGATGCATGGACAGAAGGCAGGGTGGACTCAAGGGCAGGTGAATGGAATGCCCTGGACCACTGACCCCACGGCCGCCTGTTGAGTCTGGGTGAGGAGGCTTGGGAGGGCTGGGAGGCTTGTTGGTCCCATGCTCACCGCACCCCGGGCACTCAGTGCCCATCTCCAGGCCGCAAGTGCTGGTGGCCTCGACCACAGTGCTGGAGCTGAGCGAGGCCTTCACCCTGAACTGCTCGCACGACAACGGCACCAAGCCCAGCTACACGTGGCTCAAGGGGGGCAAGCCCCTCCTCAACGACTCGCGGATGCTTCTGTCACCAGACCAGCGCTTGCTCACCATCACCCGCGTGCTTATGGACGACGACGACCTGTACAGCTGCGCGGTGGAGAACCCCATCAGCCAGGGCCGCAGCCCGCCTGTCAAGATCACCGTGTACCGTGAGCACCCCACCGGGACACCGCTGCCCTCACCCACGCCCCTGCACAGTCCCACCCCTCACGTTTTCCATCCCCCTCCCGACCCCAGGAAGAAGTTCCCTCTACATCATCCTGTCCACAGGCGGCATTTTCCTCCTGGTGACCCTGGTGACCGTCTGTGCTTGCTGGAAGCCTTCCAAAAAGTCTAGGTGACTCTCCAGCCCCACATGCTGACACCCTTGCCCCTGCCCTCTGTGCCCTCCCCAGCCCAGCTGTCCTACCCAGCTCTGCCACACTGGATGTGGCAAGCAGGGCTCCATTGTGACCATCCAGCACTGCTAAGAATGGCCTCACGTGCAAGTCCAGTAGCAAGAAAGCGAGCTACAGCCATAGCTGCTGGCTATGAAATCAGGATAAGCCAGATCACAATACTGTTGGCACTGGGCGGTTCTCCTGTTCTCACGACCCCCACCTGCACCTCACCTTCCTACTACGAGGCCATGAGACCCATGTCCCCCTGCCCAGACCTTCAGCTGATGCCTGTCCCAGCTGTGTTCCTGGTGGCCTTTGCAGGAAGAAGCGGAAGCTGGAGCAGCAGAACTCACTAGAGTACATGGACCAGAGCGAAGAGCGTCTGAAGGCAGAGGGTGAGGTGCCCGCTGCCCACTCACCCATCCCATCACCACTCCGGCCAGTGGGCTGCTGGGAGAAGGCAGAATTGGGCGACAAGGACTCTGGCTCGGGAGCGCCCCATCCTCCCCCGAGTGGCCCCCGCAGACTACAGAGCAGGGAGAGGTGCGGCCAAGGTAGGACCAGGGTGCCCCACCTTTGGCTGAGGTGGTGGGGGCAGGAGCCAAGCTCACACATGCTGGGGGAAAGGTCTCTGGCCTGGGCCAGCTGCCGTCTCTTCCTTCCTGTGAAGCAGATAGCTTGGGCCGCAGCACAGAGCAGGAACGCAAGAACCCCCTGGCCTTGTACCTCCTCAAGGATAAGGTGAGTAGCCAGACTGGGGAGAGGGGACCCCAGTGAAGGTCTCAGCCCCTGTCTAGGTCCCTGAGTGAATCAACTCACTTTATGGTACTCAATACCCCCAAAGAAATCCATCACTCCCATTTTGGAGGCTGAGGCTGGCCCAGATGCATTGCCTTAACCAGGAGCAAATCATCCATCTATTCATTTGTTGGGGTGGGGGCATACCTGAAGAGACATAGATGGTACTTCCAGCTCTGAGCTTGGGCTCACTCCAAGCAGTACTCAGATAAGGGAGCATAGAGACTGAGTCAAAGCCTCGAACAGGCAAAGCATCTAGGCACGGAGCCATCTCTGCACCAGCCATGGGACAGGACACCGTCTGGGGGGGGGGGGTCACCCTGTCTTCCACGGCCAAGACATGCAAATAGGGGTGAACCTGGGGATGCCAAGCTTCTCCACACTTGCAGTGTCAGACACCTTCCAAGAGGGAGCAGTACCTGTCTCTCACCTGGGCCCCTCTCCACCCCATAAGCACCCCCTAGATCCAGTGGGGGAGGTCCTACCTAACACCAGTTGGCCCTACATGTTCTTGCAGGACCCTGCGGAGCTGGAGGAGACCCCGAACCCGGAGCCTCGTGGAACCCCGGAGCCTGGCCCGCCCGGCTACTCTGTGTCCCCGGCCGTCCCTGGCCGCTCCCCCGGGCTGCCCATGCGCTCGGCCCGCCGCTACCCTCGCTCACCCGCGCGCTCGCCTGCTGCCCCACGCACACACACGTCGCCACCCCGTGCACCTAACTCGCCGGCTCGCTCGCGTGCACTGCGGACTGTGGGCCCGCACTTGACCCGCGAACAAGATGAAGGGGGTGCCGTGGAGATCAGTGCCTGAGTGGTGATGGGGGCCAGGGGAGATCCCAGAGTGGGGGTAGGTGCCCCTAGGGGGTCACCATGTGGATGCCTTTGAGGGGATCCCTCTTAGGACCAGCTAGGCCATTGCTGCCCAGGCCACAGATTCCCCCAGGTCCAACAGAAACTAACATGAGTAACAACTCCCCATGGCCCTACCGGGAGCTCATGCTGCCCCCATCTTCCTGCCCGCCATGCCCAGACCCCCAACAAATGGGCCACAGTCCTGGCAAGTCCACTCGCCTCCTGCCAATACACCCCAGTCAGTTGAGTGAAGTCATGTGCCCGGTGTCCAGCTGCAGGCACTTCCTGGCACCGGGCATGTGACTTCACTCAATCTCTTTGAGCCCCTAGGTGCCATCTACCAGAGGGCATGGGAGGACCTGAGGTTACCTGCCTTTGCCCCTACTCCAGGCGCCAAGGCTACACAGAACTCTGACCTCCTGTGCTAGGCTTGAACGCAAATTCTCATCCTAGAGATGGGGCCACCACTCTGAATCCCCCAGAAAGCAAGACCCAGGGAACAGGCCGCCTGACCCTCACACCTCTCCCTTCTCCTCACTGCCCACGGAGGCTTTCAAACAATCATTGATCCCAGGAAAGAAGGGGCAGCTTCCTTCCTGTTCAGGCTCCAGGAGTTTGTGGGCACAACAGACTCCCCCAATCACAAGTGCATCCATCAGAGGGCCTGGAGACTGGGAAAAGGGACTCTTCAGAAGCAGCAAGAGGAGGCCCTCAGTGGGGTGGTCCTAATGCTTCTTGAGTTTTGGCATCCCTGGCTCCACCCACCTCTTGAAGTCCAGCTCTGACCCCCCCATTTCCCCACCCCCACAGCATGCCCACTGTGCCAGGGCCCTGATCCCCCTCACGCTGCCTCCCCATGCCAGTGTGCAACCAGATCCCTGTCCCTGGGGGCACTTCTCAGGCTCCCTGGAGCAGTTTCCCACTTCTTCCCCAGGGCCTTAGGAAGACAGACTGGGCATGCGGAGAAAGTGGGGGGCCTGGGGTCAGCCTAAAGGGGAGACACAGCCAGCTTGGAAGGAGCAGCTGCTGGAGCTAAATCCTGACCCTGGGCTGGAGCCCAATCTTCCTTCACCCCGGGGGTCAGAGAGCAAGTGGGTTCTGTTGGGTTTTCATTTCATCTCGCTCTTCATCTTTGTACTACTGGCACTCAGTGGAGTGCCTGGCACATCCTGGGTCCACAATAAACTCTGGATGAAATGAAAGGAGAGCTTGATTCCATGTGAGCCAGAAGAAAACAAACAGCCTGAAAAGACTGGGTGTCTCTCATTTCTCCTGTCTTTTCCATCACCTTCCCCATCTTCCACCCTCCATGCAAACCCCAAAATGTCTGCCCCAAGGGTTTGAGCGAAAGCTCAGCAGCAGGGCGTTTGCCTTGCACATGGCTGCCCAAGATGGACCTGGGTTCAAACCCCAGGGTCCCATATAGTCTCCCAAGCCAGGAGCAATTTCTGAGCGCATAACCAGAAGTAACCCCTGAGTGTCACTGGGTGTGGCCCAAAAACCAAAACCCAAATAAAACAAAAACCAAAAAAAAAAAAAAAAAAGTGCCCCAGAATCATCACCCACATGTTCCCTCCTTCATTCATTTATGTATCCTTTCATTCATTCATCCAACAGCCATTCATTGATGGTCCAGCTCTAGGGTACTGGCAGAAAACAAATTACAGAGTGTCATTGTGATATGTTCCCCCAAGCAGTAGGTCCCCCAGGAAGACAGACAAAAAGCAGGTAATTACAGTTGTGCCTGGAAAACAACCACTGGGTCTCTGAAGCCTAAAACAGGCTCAATGCATGGGATTAGGGAAACTGAGGCACTGGCCAGAGCAGTCTCCAACTGAAATCTTAGAAAACCCATGTTGCTGACCTGGAGGTGAGAAGGAGGGAAGGACGGAAAGACAGAGCTTCCAGCAGGGGGAGCAGTGAGTGACCTAGTCCTGGAAGCTCCATCCTGCAAGGGGTTCACTCAGGACAGGGTTGGGAAAATTTCTGGAGGATGTGACAGGAAAGGTGAAAGAGGCGGAAGGAAATCCCTGCCCCTAGGAAATTCGGTGATGGCCGCTGCCCTGAGTGTGGCTGCTTCAAGCCCACTTGAACTTGTCAGTGGGACAGGAAGCCATCGCAGTCTGAGGTAGACAAACAAATTCCTTAGGAGAAGCTGCTGGCGAAGGTGGGGGGGGACTGGCCTAAGTAAGTCAACTAAGGCATGACAGAACCACAGAACCCCAACTCAAGGCCCCTGAAACAACTTCTTGTAATTCCACAGTGGAAATGGCCCCAGTGACTAGCCCTTCCCTGTGACTCATAAGGTGGTGCATCCTTCATGAGCGAGGCAGAGACTACCAGGCAGGGAGTGGGCAGATGGCTTCACTGCTCCATGAACCCGAGTGCCCCCACAAGCTTGGGGGTCTGAGTGGAGAGAGCAAGAGAATATGTGACAGGCACAGCCTGAGATAATCGCCTTGCCTGTCCCCTCAGTGCTTGGGTCTGGGAGGCCCTGCTCATGGCCAATCCTCAAGGACTCCTTTAGTAGGGCTGTCCTGGTCCTTCTCCCCAGAGGCTGCCTGTTCCTTCTCCCCACTGAGAAGGTTGCTCATAGGACTCTTGGGTTCTTAAGAGACGGATCTTCTTGACCCTGAGGAAAGAGGCCATATTTCTGGATTTCAGACCTGAACAAAAGCACATTGGTTTTAGACATCAAGGAGAATACTGTCAGGACCCCCAATTCTGAGGTGGGTGCCCTGGAGATGAAAGAAGGCTCCTGACCATGAGCCTAGTGCAAGAAATGAGGGTAAAACAGGCTTCAGAGGCTCTAAACCTGGGCAATCCCGATCCAACCCCAGCTCTTTCTTGTGTCAGCCCCTGTGGACATCAGTGTCCCCCTGAGCAGCCTTTTTGTCACTCAGGCCCCACAGACCACTGACTCCCATGATGTCCGCCCACCCCTGCCAGGTGCCACTGACCACATCACCACACTAAGATCCCAATCTCAGGAAATGCCAGCCTTCTCCTATGCCCTCTCGCCTTCCAGGGCCCACATGATGCATTTCATCATCTCCTCTCTGCCCCATAGAAGTGCAGATCCCCCAGATCGTGCAGAGACCCTGTTCTGATCAGCTTCTTTGTCTGGGTGTATTCCAAAGGGAGTGGGAAGGACTCGGTGCAGGCCTAGCAGAGGAGCTGGGCAGGAATGCTGAGGAACAAAGGCCGCACATTTGTCCCCTGAGGCCTTCTGGGAACAAGGCCAGGAAATGGCTGAGATTCCAGGTTTGGAAGGAAGAGAGATCCGTAAACAAGGGGCTGGGCCCTGAGGGACAGCAGACCCACTCCAGGGGAGTAGTAGGGGTTCCGGGCCATGACTAGGCGAGGCTGGACACACCACATCTGCTCTGGATGGCCGCCTCCTGGGTCTTTCCCTTCCTGCATCTTCCACCATCTCTCCTCCCCACATTCAGCTCTCCTCCCCAACACCCCATATAGTTCCACCTCCACTTCCACCCCAGCAAAGGCAACCAAGGGCCAAGGCTGCATCCCAGGAGGATTTGGGGCTTAGGGCCTAGGCATGGAGACGGTGGAGGGGCTCCTTGAGAGCGCCCCTCCTGGATCTCCAGGTCAATGCACACTGGGGTGGGTCCCAGAGTCAAGGCCAGTCTCTCTCCTCAGCCTCCTCCCAGTTCTCTAAGGCAGGAGAGCCAGACAGGAAGCATCAGTTTCCTCCAAGCTGCTTCCCTCCTGGGGCACTGGGCCACAAACAATCCAGCCCCACCCTCCGCCCTCCTGAGCTCACAGCAGCAGAACAAAGTGCTGGGGACAAGGACTGGGCCAGCTCAGCCATGGGCTGGGTGGGCGCGCACTCCCGTGGGGCACCGGGTGCCTTGGTGCTCCTGCTCCTGTTCTGCCCAGGTGAGTACGGCTCCCTTCTCAGGCCAGAGCGCCACACACAAGCCCAGCCAAGAGACAGTGGCTCTGGCATCCTTGTTTTCCTTCCTGGAGAGTCCCAAGATGGTGGGGGTGGGGTGATGATGGCCACAACATTGGTAATGGCGGAGACTGTTATGGCAGAGGCAGAGGTGGCGGTGGTGATGGTGATGGTAGCTATAGAAGTAGAGATGATGGTAGTGAGATAGGGATGATAGAAGTGTAGAGATGAAAGTGGTTCTGGTAAAGAGGCGATGGTAATGGTGAAGATGGTGGTAGTAGAGGTGAGATAGCAGAAATGAGGAGGTGGTGGTGATGGGAGATGGTGGTGAAGGGAGAAGTGGTGGTTATGGAGACGGTCATGGAGATGGTGGTGGTTATGGTGGTGGTCATGGTGTTAGTGATAGTGGTAGCAATGATGATGGTGTATTGATGGGAGTGATGATGGTAGTTTGGTGAAGGTGGTTGTGATGGTTGTGGTGACAGTGGTAGTAATGGTAGAGGTGGTGGTGATAGTGAAGGCGGTGTTGCATCAAGCCCTTTGGATGGGCTTGGATGGAGGTGGATGGCGATGGAGACCTTTCTCCTCCAGCGCAGGACCACCTTCTCCATCAGCCGGCAGGTCTGCAAATTCAGGTGATCGCGGCGGGTAGAAAACTCACCCACAGACAGGTTCCAGAAAATATCAGCTTGATTCATGCCCTAGCCAACATGTGTGGCCTATAATCTTAAACCTATTTAAGCATGGTCTTGTCAGCTCGCCCTGCATCTAGCTTCTTTCAGCCATCTCTCCTCCAACCTCCATCCATGCACATTTCGCTCTAGCCCCTGAGGTCAAACCTTTGGAAACTTCCCCAAGACCCCTCCCAGAAATGGGAGGGTCTTTCTTGTAGGTAAGCTTACACAAAGAATAGGGGTAGGGTTACTGATAATGATGGTGCTATTGTAGAGGCGATGAAGATGATGATAATTATAGTGGTGACGTAGAGTTAGTGGGGTAGTGATGGAAGTGGTGAAGGTGGTGAGATGATGGGATGATCACGAAGGTGGAGGTCATGATAATGACAGTGGTAGAGGGAGAGGTTGTGATAGAGGCGAATTAGTGGCTAAGAAAATGGTGATGGTAATGATGATGGTGCAGGTGGCAATAATGGCGGTGCTATGCTTAGATCATCAGAGACAGGTAGATGGGCAGTTCTGTAAACCCACTCCCCACTTGTTGTCACCAACAAGCTTGTTGTTTGGGAGCCAACAAGAGCCAAGAGACCATAGGTCAGATGTGCAGGGACGGGGGGCCCAGTCAGTAGCCAAACCCAGCTCTGCTCCCTCCTGTCCAGGGGCCCAGTCTCAAGATACCCCACCACAGATCTTGGTGCACCCTGAGGACCAGCTGTTCCTGGGACCAGACCCTGTCAGGATGAACTGCAGAGCCTCAGGCCAGCCCCCACCGACCATCCACTGGATGCTGGATGGGCAGCCCCTGAGCATGGAGCCCCCGAACTTTCACCACCTCTTGCCCGATGGAACCCTCCTGCTACTGAGGCCCCCGACCCCGGGACATGGCGATTCAGACCCAGGGGTCTACACCTGCGAGGCCAGCAACCGGCTGGGCACAGCCATTAGTCGGGGTGCACGACTCTATGTGGCTGGTGAGTCCGAGGGAGACTGGGGTTCAGGTATTGGGATGAGATGCCTGTAGTGGGAAGATAAACCAGAGTCAGAGCACACAATGCAGGCAGGGATCAGGGGAGCTCAAGAGAATAGACACAACCCAGCCAAAGGGGCAAAGCTGGTGGCTGAGGCCCACCGTCCCTTCTCACAACCTCCCTTTCCTCCCTAGTCCTTCACAAGGATTTCCGGGTGCAGCCTCGTGACACAGTGGCCACCGTGGGAGAGAAGATGACTCTGGAGTGTGGAGCCCCCTGGGGTCGCCCTGAGCCCACTGTCTCATGGTGGAAGGATGGGAAGCTCCTGGCACTGCAGCCTGGGCGCCACACGGTGAGTGAGCTGGGGGCTGAGGTGCATGCAGAAACTGGGGTATGACCCCTGCAGCATGACAGAAATGTGAGTGTGGCTCTCCCCCACTCACAAGCTATCACCCCACCTGCCCTGGCAGATGGTCGGAGGTTCCCTACAGGTGTCGAGAGTTGAGAAGGGCGACGCCGGCACCTACCTGTGCGTCGCTACCAACAGGGCTGGTCGGCGGGACAGCCGGGCCGCCAGGGTATTTGTGCAGGGTAAGGGTGCAGCATGGGGTAAGAGTGGACGGGAGGGAACCCCTAACCCGCTCTAGGAAAGAGACTTGGGATTGGGGTTCTTCTCTCTGTGTCTCATCAGACCCAAAGGACTCTGAGAAACCCCTGAAGCTTCTGGCCGTGCGCATCCAGCTGGAGAATGTGACGCTCCTAAACCCCAAGCCTGATGGAGGCAGCTCACAGGGGCCTGTCGTGTGGCTCAGCTGGAAGGTGAGGCCGTTGCTGGGGAAGGCAGAGCCCCAAGGCAGGTGGGAGACCCTGACTCTGCACTTGCCCACACCCCCAGGTGAGTGGCCCTGCAGCCCCTGCACAGTCCTACACAGCTCTGTTCAGAGCTCAGGGGGCACCATGGGCAGAGGCGCTGCTGGCCGGGCAGCACAGTGCAGAGCTTCGGGGTCTCCGGTGGGGCCAGGACTACGAGTTCAAGGTAAAGCCATCCTCGGGTCGTGCCCAAGGCCCCGACAGCAACGTTTTGCTCCTGAGGCTGCCAGAACAAGGTGAGGTTCCGCATGGATAGCAGCAGGCTTGGGGGCCATCCAAAGTGGGTGCCTGGGACCTGAGTCCAACTCAGTTCCTGAGTCCTCTTCCTCCTCCTACAAACCCTCTCTCCAGTGCCCAGTGCTCCTCCTCAGGAAGTGACGCTCAAGGCTGGCAATGCCAGTGTCTTCGTGAGCTGGGCACCACCCGCTGCCGAAAACCACAATGGCATCATCCGAGGCTACCAGGTACTCACCAAACCAACTCACCCCTTCCTCAGGTTCCCAGACACGCTGGCATGAAAGAAAAGCCCTGTGGTGACCCTGCCCCTGCCAGCCTCTCGACTCCCAAGAGTTCATGTCAAGGGCCCATATCTGGAACCATCAGCCCAATTCATGAGGCCAAAACTTCAGCTAGTGGGAATCAGGAGGAATAAGCCCTCCTCGGCGTGAAAGTAGGATTTCTGAGCATCTGCATCTGGGGGTCTTTCTGGAGCTTTACCACTTCAAAACTCAAGGGTGGGCCCATACCTAGGTTTCCACACTCCTCTGAGTCCCTAAAGGTCCCTTGGTCTGAGTCTCTGGGGTAAGCTGTCTGCACCTCTTTCTCCATCCAGAAAGAACTGCCTCCCTCTTTGTAGGGGAGAAGGGAACAGAAAGTATGGGTGCCCACAGGGGCAGGTACCCGAGTCTGATCTCTGGGGGCCTGGCGGTGGAACAGCCGCTCACATCTGCTTGGCCTCAGGTCTGGAGCCTGGGAAATGCCTCAGTGGCCCCTGCCAACTGGACAGTGGCGGGCGAACAGACCGAGCTGGAGATAGCCCCACGAGTACCAGGCTCCTACTGCGTGCAGGTGGCTGCGGTGACGGGTGCGGGGCCCGGGGAACCCAGCAGTCCTGCCTGCATCTTTCTAGGTGAGCAACCCCCCATGCGCCCTCCTGGGACCTCACTCTCTCCCTCTCCTCTGGCCTCACCCGGCCTGAGCTCCCATCCCTTACAGAGCAGCCCGTGGAGCAAGCAGCCCGAGAGCCAGGGGACAGCGCACCGTGGACCCTGGGCAAGCTGAGGACGGTCCTGGCCCGGCCGGAGGTCATTGCAAGTGCAGTTGTGGGGCTCTGGCTGCTGCTGCTGGCAGCTGCTGTGTGTATCCACCGGCGGCGCCAAGCTGGGGTGCACCTGGGCCCAGGTGAGGGGGAATGTCCTCAGGGACCTAGGTCTGGAAACCCACAGTGGGGAGAGGGGCTGGAGGGAACTATGGGGGCAGGGACCCAGCTGTGGCCTTTCTCCTTCCTGCCCCTTTCAGGTCTATACAGGTATACCAGTGAGGACGCCATTCTCAAGCACAGGTGAGATGCGAGGTGCAGAGCATCGCTAGTCTCCCACTTCACACCCCAGACCGCAGTGAGCCCCTCACAGCTCTCAGGTTTGCAAGCTGAGGCTCCTCCCGTGAGTGCTTGGTGCCAGTCCTCCGCACTGCTGGCCCAGCTTCCCGGGGTCTGGCTCTGCTGGGCAGAAATAAAAGGACTGATATTCAGTCTCCCTCTACTTGCAATGCTTGATCCTCTCCCCGGGGACACCCAGAGTTCCAGCAATGGCAGGGATCCTTCCTTCAGCTCTCAGTAACTGACCAGTCAGGTTCAGGTGCACCCCAGCATCAGCTAAGGCACCCCAGGCCCAATTAGTCCTCACCTGGAATTGGCCTGTGGTCTGTGGCCAATTCCCCATGCAAGGTCCTGGGGCTTGTTTGGATGCTTTTCACAGCGAGGCTGCGGGGCTTCTGAGCTCTGAAACCCGGCCCACGCAGTGCTCTGAGGCCCCACTGGGCACGCGATTTTTAAAAGCAGGACACAGAATTCGGGATGATGAAGTTTAAGTGGGGGGGGGTGCAAGGGTGGGAAGCCAAGTACTGCCATCACCAGCCTCCTAGCTTTTTAAACCCTTCCTCTTCCAGGATGGACCACAGCGACTCTCCATGGCTGGCGGATACGTGGCGTTCCACATCTGGATCTAGAGATCTCAGCAGCACCAGCAGCCTGAGCAGCCGGCTGGGAGGGGACCCCCGGGATGCTCTAGATGGGCGTCACTCGTGTAAGCCTGCATAGGGATGGGAAGGACTGGGAAGAGGGGGGCCCGGCCCAGACCTCTGATAGCCTCCTCCTTGCCCTGGTTCTCACAGTGATCTCCTGGGACCCCCGAAGCCCTGGGGTGCCCCTGCTTCCCGACACCAGTACTTTCTATGGCTCCCTCATCGCTGAGCCGCTCTCCAGCCCCCCAGCTCGGCCCAGCCCCCAGACCCCAGCTTCCAGGCGTCTCCCACCCCAGCAGGCCCGGGTCTCCGGCCCCTGGCCCAGTTCTGACAGCCTCTGCAGCCGCAGGGGCCTCAACTCCCCACGCCCGTCCCTGGCTCCCACCCAGGTTTGGAAGGCCAAGAAGAAGCAGGGTAAGGCCGGGCTGGTGGGGGCAGTGGGGAGGGGGCCCAGGAGTGGAAGGTTGAAACCTGGCCTGAGGGTAGGGGGCTCCCAGTGTTGAAAATGTCCAGGGTTTCCATTCTCTGTCCTGCCTCATAGCAGCTCTCGGTGCCTCTTCTCACCCTGGTCGTTCAAAAAGCTCCGGCGCTGGGAACACTTGCTAAGCACCACTGTAAGCCAGACCCGGTTGCACAAGAGATGCCAGATGGGATTAGAGAGAGAGCACGGTGCTTGTCTTGCATTCAGCAGACCTCAGGTTCATCCCTGGAACCACACGTGGTTTCCCGAACACTTCTAGAAGTGACCCCTGTGTGCAGAGCCAGAAATAGCCCTGGGGCACTGCCCAGTCCGGCCCAAACTATCACCACTCAGTCTTTCCATAGGAAGAATTTGCTTCAAGTTCTGTCACTGAAGTGGCTGTATGGACCATCCCCCTATGCAATGCATTGCAGCTTACACTTGATTCTTGTCTACTGGCTTCCAGTTTCCAGGGATGAATGCGTCTTCATTTTCTATTTTTATTTATTTATTTGTTTGTTTATTTATTTATTTGGGGGGGGTCACACCCAGCAGCTCTCAGGGGTTACTCCTGGCTCTATGCTCAGAAATCGCTCCTGGCAGGCTTGGGAGACCATATGGGATGCTGGAATTCGAACCACCATCCTTCAGCATGCAAGGCAAATGCACTACCTTAATGCTATCTCTCCGGCCCGCATCTTCATTTTCTTTTCTTTTCTTTTCTTTTTTTTTGTTTTGTTTTTGGGCCACACCCAGCGGTGCTCAGGGGTTACTCCTGGCTGTCTGCTCAGAAATAGCTTCTGGCAGGCACGGGGGACCATATAGGACACCGGGATTCGAACCAACCACCTTTGGGCCTGGATCGGCTGCTTGCAAGGCAAAAACTGCTGTGCTATCTCTCCGGCCCGCATCTTCATTTTCTAAATGCTTGTCCCCACACTCACTCACAACACCTGGGGTTGATGGAGGGTGTCTCCATCTGCGATGACTGGCTTATACCCCACACACCCACTCACCCTCCTATGATATGCTTTGAAAGCCAGGGCTCCCAGAGTCATCCAAGATGCTCAACGTGTGTGATGTGAGAGGAGGAGCACATTCTATCCCTTAAAGCAGGCGCCTCTGTCTTTGCAGTAGCAACATTAGGTCAGGGAGAGCAGAAATGTTGGTGTGTGGATAGTAAAAGGAATAAACATTCCTTTTTTTGGGAGGATCACACCTGTCAGCGCTCAGGGGTTACTCCTGGCTCTATGCTCAGAAATCGCTATTGGCAGGCTCAGGGTACCATATGGAATGGTGGGATTCGAGCCACCGTCCTTCTGCATGCAAGGCAAATGCCCTAAATGCCCTACCTCGATGCTATCTCTAGGACCTCTAAACATTGCTTCTTTATTTTATAAATTGTTTCTCGAATTTTGGGGCCACATCTCACAGTGCTCAGGGCTGGCTGTTGGCTTTTTATGCAAGGATCACTCCTGACAATGTCAGGGATTGAATCCAACTCCGACACATGCAAGGCAAGCACCTTGCTCATTGTATCTTGCTCCAGCCCAATGTTCTATTTTTAAAAGTCTTTATTTGGTGTCAGGAACTTATCAATATTTATTTTGGTGGGGAGCACACCTAGAAATGCCCAGGGATCAAACCCCAGGTTCTTACATGGTGTAAATTATGTTCTCCGGCCCTTGAACTCACTTCACAGCTTCCTTTCCATCTAATTTTTTGTTTTGTTTTTGGTTTAGGGTCCATATCCAGCAATGCTCAGGGTTTAATTATGGCACCTCAGGGGACCATATTGGGGTGCCAGAAATTGAACTTGGGTTGGCATGTGCAAAGCAAGAGTACTGTCTTTCTGATCCTTCCTCATCTTTTTTTTTTTAAATCTCATTAGCAAACAAATGAGTGCAGATATAAGGTAAATACATGGCTAAGCTGGGATGTGTGTATGCCCTCCCCCCATTTTTGTTTTTGTGCCACACCTGGCAGTGCTCAGAAGTTACTCTTGGTTCTGTGCTCAGAAATAGCTCATGGGAGTCTTGGAGGACCATATGGAATGCCAAGGATTGAACTCGGGTTGGCCACAAGCAAGGCAAATGCTTATCCTCTATGCTATTGCTCTGGCCCCTCCCTTTTTAAAATTGTGTTTAGCTTTTGGTTACTCCTGACAGTGTTTGGGGGATCTGGGGTGACTCCAAGTGGAGCTTTGGGCAAGAGGTCATCAGGAACTACCAGGGTTATACCCAGCCATGCCAGGCCATGCTGGGAATCACCCTGACCTGTGTTCTAGCACTTGAGCCTCGTCATGGGGCCCTCAGTGGAGTCTTAGCTTAGTATCCCTCCCACTGGACACAGCTGGCTAGTGGAGTGCTCTCTGCTGGCTAATGGATGACAGACTGGGCGGAGCATGGTTGTACCCACAGCCTGTCCTGGCTGTTCCAGACACGATTTTAATCCCTTTCTAGAGCTCCAGCAGGTCCACAGCTCCCCACTTCTCCGTGGTAGCCGCTCTGTGGAGCTGTGGGCATGGGAGCAGGGGAGCGGAGGCACCAAGAACCTTTGCCAGAGTCCAGGTGAGAGGGCCCACTAGCGTCTGGGGATAGAAATGGGGGGGAAGGTGCCCAGGCTGGCCAGGGCTGATGGGGTCCTGCCATTTTCATACCCAGGTGCTGTCCCCCGAACCCTGGTGGCCTGGCGGGTGCTGGGCCCTCAGCTCCTCAGCAGCTCCAAGGAGCTGGCCACGCGGCCCCTCCCACCAACACCCCTTTCGCTCCGGGGAATGGCCCCTCGGAGTACACAGCCTGGGTAAGAAGGGGGATCAGAGCAGGCTAGGGTGCGGAGATGAAGCAGACATCCTCGGATCAGCACTGACTTCATGTACCTGTGGCATCTTGCTTTCATCAGGCACCTGCTGGAAACTCAAACTCCCTCTTGCCCTGACCTGATCCCTGAGGATCTCCCCCGTCCCCCCAGCCCTCAGGCGTCCTCACTCTTGGGACCCAGCCCAGCCTCCAGCCGTCTGTCCAGCTCTTCACTGTCCTCCCTGGAGCAGGACCAGGACAGCGTGCTGACCCCTGAGGAGGTGGCACTGTGCCTGGAGCTCAGTGAGGGCGAAGAGACTCCCAGGTGAGTAGAGCTGATCAGAGCAGTCTCCCCTGGCCCTTCCACCCCACCTTCTAGAAAGTTCTGCCCTGCCACCTCTCTCTCTTTCCAGGAACAGCACATCTCCTATGCCCCGGCCACCTTCTCCGCCCAGCACCTATGGCTACATCAGCCTGCCCCCAGCCTCCGGGCTGGCTGATGTGGGCCGAGTGGGAGGAGAGGTGGGGTCGCAGGGGACTAGCTTGCTGTGCACCCCTCGGCCCTGCCCCACCCCCACCCCCAGCGAGGGCTCCCTGGCCAATGGCTGGGGTTCAGCGTCCGAGGACAATGCACCCAGCGCCAGGGCCAGTCTTGTCAGCTCCTCTGATGGCTCATTCCTGGCTGATGCCCACTTTGCCCGGGCCCTGGCCGTAGCCGTGGACAGCTTTGGACTGGGCCTGGAGCCCAGGGAGACAGACTGCGTCTTCACAGGTACATCACCACCCTGTTTTGTTCCTCTCCCCACCTTTGGTGTGGTCATGGCTCCCATAAGAACCTCACTTCCTTCCCAGCCAAGAGCCTCTCTTTCTGGGTCATTTCCTGATCCCTGATGTTGCAAGGTTAGTCTGGGTGACTCGGCTGCTCTGTGCTCAGCTTCCTCTGCGCCATATTGGCCAGGAATGTTCTTTCCTTTTCTTCCAAAGAAGAGGAAGCGGGAAATCACACAGGGGATCATTCTATTTTTCCTTCTCCCCCACTCTGTGACGGGCCAGCAAGCTCGTGGGCTGGAGGGAGAGGTACCCTGAGGACTGGCCAGCCTTGGTGCCTAGCAAGAGATGCTCTAGTTAGGGCCTTGTTTCTGCCCCAAACTGGTACAGGGGTGAACCTCAACACCCCAACATATCTGCTCTCTCCAACAGATGCCTCA
Source organism: Suncus etruscus (assembly GCF_024139225.1). Lineage (NCBI taxonomy): Eukaryota > Metazoa > Chordata > Mammalia > Eulipotyphla > Soricidae > Suncus > Suncus etruscus. The sequence goes on from NC_064855.1 coordinate 10,489,780, forward strand.
TCGCCCCCATCTCCTCGAGAGGCCCTGTCCCTACCCCTGTGGGAATGGCGGGCAGACTGGCTGGAGGGTCTGGATAGCAGCTATACACAGCAGCTGGCAGGGGGGCTGCCGCCTTGGCCCCCCGATGTGCCGCTTTCCATGCAAAGTCAGCTCAGCCACCCAGCATCCAAGGCCTCAGGTGAGTCTCTGCTGGCCAGGGAACAAGGTGAGGGAAGACAAGGTAACCCACGGCCCTGAAGGCTCCCTCTGAGGCCTGTGAGAGACAGTGAGACTCAACCACCTCTGGGTGCCTGCAGGGTTGGGGACCCCTCTGGTGCCCTCCAGGAGCCTTTTCCCTCCAGCGCTGTGAAGCCAAATGACAGGGCCCCACCAGCAACAAGGCCGCCGCATCTGCCTGCTGCTCCCTGCCCTGGCTTCCCCTCTGCCCTGGATCTTCACGAAACCCTGGGATGCTGCCTCTGGACCACTATTTCTCCTGGCCCACTTGGACTACAGGAAGTGGGGCCGGCAGTCTTTGGACACACTGATATAGAAATGGAGCTTCTAGAATCTTCCTCCTGCACCTTCCCAAAAGGTTCAACTCCAGCCTCTCTCCAGTGCCCATGATGGAAGGAAATGAAGGAAGAAAACCAAGGAATGATGATGGCCCTCAGCTCCAGGACAAGGGTTCTCGAGGGACTGTGGGAGGGGTAACAAGTGGGTCAGGACACCCCCCTACCCACACACTGTCCCTGAGCTTCGGGAATTGATGCCCTGAACCAACTAAGCTCTGTGAGATTCTTTCAGTACTTGTGGGAGGCCCCGGGAGAAGGCGACATCAGCTGTCTAGGGAGCCAGGAGCTGGGCAGGAAGGCGCCTGGCTACACCCGCTAAGTTGAAGCTCCTGCGTGTGACCAGGACTTGCAGGAAGACACAACAGGCGGGAGGTGGGCAAGGAGGCAGTGAGGATGATGATGAACCCTAAGCCCTGCTCTTCCACCAGGCAGGGGAGTGGAGCAAGGGGGCCTGTGGTCTCCATATTGACCCTACCACCCACCCACCCAGACCCCAGTGAGGATAGGTGCCGGGTTCACACACCCACTGCTGAACACTCACTCTTCCTTTGTTTTGCTGTCAGCTTCCTGGTACAATCCCCTTGAAAAGCCTTCCAGCCCCTTGGACTGCCAGGAGAGAGGCAGGGTGCTCTTAGGTCAGAGACATAGAGAGAGGCCTAAGCCTGCACTGGGAGGAGTTACAGAGGCCACTGGGCAGGGGGAGCCCCCTGGACAGCACTGCACCCCACTTGAGACCAGACCAGACCTGTTTTCCTACCCTAGCTAGGCCCTTCGCATCTTGGTGTTTGGGTCCAAAAACATGATGGCTGTTGTGAGGAGCACAGAGACTGTCCCCGAGGGGTGATAAGGGAGACTGTGCACTTCTGGCGTGCCACCTTTCTGAGAGATCCCAGGGATCAGAAGGAGCTAAAAGGGGTAGGAATGACCCAATTCCATCCACCTTTGCTCGGGCACAGACCAGGGTTCTGACTGACACTTTATTGGCCTTCACAAGGGTGTCAGAGAAAGAGAGGGAGAGAAGAGCCCCATCCAGTCCTTCCTCATTCAGGGGTATCACTCCTTCCTGTCACCCCCTCCTCAGCTTCCCAGGAGAGGGATAGGGTTCACTGCAGGCGGGTCCCAGACTCCTCGAGCATCATCTCCATTCCTAAGGGGAGAAGCTGGTTGGCAGTGCCTGCCTGCCCACGCGCCATGTCCCCCCTTTTACCAGGCTACCTGTCCCCTCACTCAGTGGGCCCCCTCCTATGACTCCCACAAATCCTTCTCCCCTTTGCTGCCTCCTGCCCTGCTGACACCCAGTCCATACCTCTCGGCGCTTCTGTCCCGGCCGGTGGCTTTGACTTCGGCTACGGCTGCGGCTGGGCCCCCGGGAGCCCCTGGAGCTGCCTGAACCCCGAGACGAGTTGCTGCCAGCCGTGGAGCTGGTGCTGGGGCCCCGTGCCAGAATGCCAGGGGGTCTGCCATAGGGAGGCCAGGCCTCCTCTGCAGTGGCACAGTCAAGTCAGGATAGGCACTCAGGGCACCGCACAGGGACAGATGGCAAAAGGGGCAGCTGGGCAGAGGAATCCTCAGACCCAGATGCCCCTGGAGCAACCTCTGCCTCCTTACCATCCAGATGGGGACCCCTGTGTGCCCCCAAGGGTGTGACCGATGACTGCTTCCGCTCCAGGGAGGACATGCTTCCCCCAGACCTCAGCCCTGGGCCCCAGCACGGCTCTTCCCCAGGTGGTGGCAGAGGTGGTGGCGGCAGGTCTGGGGAGAGGCCTATTTTAAGGATGCCTCGCCCAGACTCTGCAGCCCTCCAAGAACCTAGTCCTTGGGGTTCACCTGCCCTTCTACCCCCGGGACCCCACTGGCAGGCTCACCCCCTGGACTGTGCTCCTGCCTATATGAAGCCTTGGATTTCTTCCGGGCCCGGCCACGGGGCCCCTGCCAGATCCTTCCTGGAGTAGAGCAGATATGGGGGTCTGGGGGGAGCCAGAGGGAAGACAAGTCCCAGGGTGCAGCAAGGGTGGGTGGTGGCTCTGCAGACTCACCCGCAGGGCTGGGGGACGGACTGGGGCTGATGGGGGGTGAGGAGGCCAGGCCAGTTCCTAGGGCTCCTGTCCTGCCTTCATGGCTGCCAAGCACGGGCTGTGACACGCTAAGGGGGGTGCTAGGCCCCAGGGGTGCCTTCCTGAAACACACAACGCCTCCACATTGTCACTCAGTCCATCCTGGACACACAGTTCAGCTCAGGGTTCATATGACAAGAACTGAGGCCACAGGCTGGGGTGGTGGTACATCAGGGTCCAATGCCCTGTCAAGGCCCCCATCACCGAGGCCTATCCCAGACCCTCCTGTTCCCTCATCATAACCCCACCACCTAGGACAATCCCAAACCCTCCACCTGCTCCCAGTCCCCCGGGCTGTCTCAGACTCTCCTCCTGCACAGAGGCAGGGCTGGAGGGGGTGGTCCTACCTGGACCCCTGTGGCAGGTGTGGCAGGTCCGGGGGCGGCGGGGGCAGATCAGGCGGGGACGGCGTCAGGGGGGCAGTGGACAGTTGCCCATAGGACAGGGTGGGGGAGGCAGGGGCAGAGCCCCCTGCCCTGGGCCCTGCTAGCTGGCTCCTGGTGGCTGGAGGCGGACCCCACTCATCTGTCTGTGAGCTAGGAGCAGAGAGCAGACATGGGGGTGCTGGAGCGCCCCTTTTCCCAGGCCCCTTCCTTTCACAGCCGCACTATAGGCCCCTCACCTGCCCTCCAGGTCCTGTTTGGTCTCCTCTAGGCAGCTCAGTTCACTGGACAGGGGCGGTGGGGGCAGGGCTTCTGGCCAGCTGAGGGTGGGCGTGGGTACCGGCTTCCCGGGGAGCTTGGCCTTGCCTGACCTGGCTGCTGGGGAATGGGGTGGGGGGACCCCAGATAAGGGCCAAGGGGTAAGGGATAGCACTGGGCCAGATCTCAGTGGGGAAATCCAATGCTTAGGGTGAGAGAGAACTACAGGGCTGGAGTCATACCACTGTCCCCCTCACTCCATTCAGGAGGGGCATAGGGGTTCCAGGAGCCAGGGCCCCCCGAGGGATGCTGCGGGAACCCTGTGTGGAATGTCTGCAGTTCTTCCCCGGCTGGGTCAGTGCTGCTGTACCCCGAGGCGTCGGCCTGGGGTGCCATCTGGGCCAAGTACAGGGAGATGCCAGCTTCTGTGGGAAAAGCAGAGGCAGGGAGCAGAGGCAGAAAGAGGATCCCGGGGTCCCCCCAGCCCTCAGAAGGTGGCGAGAAGAGGGAGGACAGCAGGGCCAGGGGTCCTCACCATTGTAGTATCTGTCATCGGGCTCTGGGCGAGGCCCCGAGCAGCTGCTCCCCCTGGGGTCCTGCGCTGAGGGGCTGCGGGGCCACGAGTCGGCCAGCCACGGGTATGGGGCGCCGAGGCCCGCGGGTGGCCTGCGGGGTGGAACGGAGCTAAGGGAGGCGAGGACTGGGGTGGGGGGCACGGATGGGTATCCAGTCCCCGATACTGCGAGCCAGGGCGCTGGGGACAGGATGGGTCGGGCGGGCAGTACCTGCCACTGGCTCCCGAGAGGCGGTCGGAGTGTGGGAAGGACACTGGGAACCGGACAGACAGCGTTAGAATGAACGGAACTGAACCAGGCTGGTCCCAGCTTCTCATGGGGTCCCCCGAGCCCTTCCAGAGCATCTCCCCAAAACAGACAAGGACAGCGCACCCCGTGGGATGAGGCCCACCCATGGGTGTCTGCGAAGGCTCACCTGCCGGCGTGTAGGCGAAGGAGGCTTCAGAGAGGCAGGAAAGTCATATAGGATTGGGGGGGGGAGGAGGATCAGAGATGCTGGGGGGCTCCGGTTTGGGGGTTCTTATAGCTCTAGGGGTAACTCCTACCTGCAGCCCAGCCTGATCACCCCCAGACCCATACAGATCTGCCCAAGGGCTCACCACCGCACCCTCATCTCAGATATCCCAAATCCTGTGAATTTGGGCTACATTCCCTGTGCCAGGGTCTCCTCTCTGACCCACCCCTTGGCACCATCAAGGGGTCCCTCCCTGGCCCCCGATTCCACTCTCACCTGTGTAGTGGCTGAACTCTTTGCGCTGCCGGCGACGCCGGTACAAGGCCCCACACAAGCCCAGCAGCAGCGCCCCACAAGCCGCACCACTGCCTGTAAGGAAGGCCGGAGCCCGCAGGACCCGTGCCAGGCGTGTGCCTAACCCAGGACCCGTGTCCAGTCCTGGTTCCTCAGGCATGCTCGGGGATGCTGTAGGGGTGGCATGGTCAGTTGAAGGCCTTTGACAAAGATAGGAGGAGGAGCGGACCCCCAACTGCCCTCCGGCCCACCTCCCACCCTCACTCACAAAGCTGCACCCGCACTGGGGCGCTGGCCACGCCTAGGCCAGCACTGGTGGCCGCAGCCACCTGGGTCCAGTAGATCAGGCCTGGCCGCAGGCCCCGCAGCACCGCAGAGCGGGCCCAGCCGGCCGCAGAGCTGTTGAGGTGGGAGCGACTGTCGTTGGCTAGACACCAGATCTACGGAAAGCCAGGACCAGTCAGCAGTGCCACCCCTGCCTGCATCCTGGCCTCCTGCTCCTGGCCACCCACCACCCACCGTGGCCTACCTGGTATTCCCTTATCACTCCATTCTGCTGGTTGGGCAGCGGAGGCCCCCAAGTCACTGTGATGCTGTTGTTCCCGGCACCCCCTACAGCCACGGCCACTCCCTGGGGGGGACCGCTAGGGGCTGGGGGATGACAAGGCCACAGTCACAGAGGTGGAAGCTCCTGCTACCTTCCCCCCATCCACCCCACCAGCCCCGGCCCTCACCCTCTTCGGGGACACTCTTGGTTACCATAGGGCTCTCGGGCCCCAGCCCCTCCTGGCCTTGGGCTTGCACCTTGACCTGGATCTGGGCACCGGCTGGGAGGCCCCTGAGCGTGGTGCTCTGGGCCCTTGGCAAGGGCAGGTCCTGCGAGATCCACGCACCCCCAAGGGCTCCAGCCACTCTCCAGGATATGCGGAAACCCAGCACCAGGTGCATTGGCCCCTCCGCCTGGAGGAAATAGAGCAGTCCAGAGACCCCATTCTGGGGCTCCACCACCCAGCACCTGCCCTAGCCTCCACCTTGAGCCACACTCACCGTCCACGCCACCTGCAGGGTTCCAGGCCCCAGGACTGTGGGCTCTTGCACACGCACAACCACCTCGGCCAGTCCCCGCTGGCCACGCCAGGGGTCGTCCTCAGGCCGAGAGGGGCTGCTGGCTGGGAGACAGTTATGTAGTAGCTCATGGGACCCCACCAGTGGTGCCATTTCAGGAGCAGGTCCAGGGTGGACCGTGGGGACAGGGATGAGCCTGGGGTCCCAGTCCCTGCAGCCCCAGTGATGGTCACTTTTGCCCCGTCCCTGTGCTCCCATGGGCTCTGGCCCACCCCTTCACTCTTCCCTTCTCTTCCCTCCTCCTCTCCATTCACACCTCTTCTCTGTCCTCCCTGCTCCTCTGCCCTCTCCATCCTTCCTTCTCTCATTCCTCCTCCCCATCTCTCCTCCTCTCATCCTTCTCCATCCTCCCCTCCACTCTCCATTCCGTTTCTCTTTTCCTCTTCATCTTCCTCCTCCAGCCTTCCTTTTTCTCCCCTTCCTCCCCCCTCTCTCTTCTCCTTCCTCCCCACTCTTTCCCTCACCCTGTCTCTCCCCTCTGTGCAGAAGTACTTCCCTGGCATTGTGTATGGAGGCAGGGCTGCCCCGTGCCTGGCCCCCCTTACCTGGGGTATGGACAGGTTCCGAGATGGGGCTGGGCTCACTGAGGCCCCAGGCGCCTGCGGCTCGGACCAGGAAGAGGTAGGTGGTGTCTGGCTGCAGCCCCCCCACGGTGTGAGTCCCCAGCTGCACCCCATCGGCTACTGTGTGCCAGGTGTTACCAGCGGCCTGACTGCAAGAGAAGGTGACAATCCCACGAGTCCACGCCCTCTGCTGTCTTTCTCTCCCTGCTGCCCTCAGACCTCCTCACACCCTGCTCTCCAAAGCAGGCAGCCCAGAGCACCCCATTCCCTGGTCTCTGCTGGCTGCTCCTGCATCACACCTGAAGGCCTCGATCACATAAGAGGTCATGGCGGACGCGGCTTGTATCCCGGGCTTCCAGGTTAGTGTGACACTGTTCTTGGTGACCTCGGTAGCCACAGGCTTCGAGGGAGGCCCAGGGGGGGCGCTGGCTTCTGGAGGGGGGTCTGGCGATGCTCCCCAATTGTCTGCAATGGAGAGAGTGTCTCTAAGAAGGGGGCATAAAAATGAAGGTTCCACGACGGTAATGGAGAGTGACTAAGGGGAGATGCAGACTAACCACCCACATCTGTCCCCCAGTCTGCAGCTGTATGCTGAACCCCCTGCCCTGCACCAAATACCATCAGTTCCAGGCACCTGGCGCCTGGAAGAAAGAGGGGACAGCGCAAAGGACATGCAAGCAACTCACGGGGCCCCCACAGCCAGCCGCTCCACACAGCCTCGCCAGCAGGGTTCTGGGCCACACAACTGTAGATCCCCAAGTCCATCTCCTGGAGGGGATGGGGAAAGGATGTAGCTCTGCTAGAGGACAGAGACAGCCCAGGGAGAGAGGGTCCTGGGGTTCTTGGGAAGACGCACCTGCACGCTGGCAATGTGCAGGGTACCATTGGCCAGGGTGTGGAGCTGGGAGTGGTCTCCATGCAGCCACTGGCCATCCTTTGTCCAGCGAACATGAGGAGGGGGGCTCCCGCTCACCCTGCAGGGCAGCCACGCAGGGGACCCCAGAACCACGGTCTGGTTGGTGGGTCCTTGGAGGATGACGGGAGGCAGTGCTTCCAAGAAGTCTGGAGAGAGGGGTGAGAGTAGGCCCTGTTCAGGTGCCCAGACTCTGGGCCTGCCCTGCCCTCCCGCCCTGCCCAACCCTGCAGACCAGGAACTGGCACCTGGCAGCATCTGCGGCTCCCAACTACACAGGCTTGAAGCCAGCTTGCCAGGCTTCTGGGGGGACACGCACCTCTTTTCACCTCCAGCAGGGCCTTGGCCAGGATGCTGCCGGCCACACTGACTGCCTGGCACACGTAGTAGCCGGCGTCCCCACTCTGCACTTCGCTGATGTTGAGCTGGCCCCCCGGGGACACGGAGAAGCGCCCCGTGGGCTGGAGGGACTGACTGGGGAAAAGCAGAACCTGGGACAGAATAAGTAGCCCCAAGGGATAAGCGGGCACTGGGGACGAGTGTGTCATTTCCTTTCAAACTCAGGACCCAGAGACGCGCCAAGGGCCCATCCACATTCAGACTCCTGTGAATCCTGTAAGCTACTCACAAGCACAGGGGTTTTTTACCAGTGAGGAAGGAGCCATTTCCCCATTCAGGGCTTGTGAGTCCTTCCCCCTGCTGACCCCTGGTTTCCCCCCCAAAGATGATGAGAGAAGCTTTAGGAGGCAGGATTAGAAATGAAAAAAATTGAAAATCTTCTAATGCCCTGTGAAATCATGCCAGACACACTCCCATTTTTTTTTTTTTGGTTTTAGGGTCACATCCGGCAGCGCTCAGGGGTTACTCCTGGCTCTACGCTCAGAAATCGCTCCTGGCAGGCTCTTGGGACCATATGGGATGCCGGGATATGAACCACTGACCTTCTGCATGCAAGGCAAATGCCTTACTTCCATGCTATCTCACCGGCCCTATACACTCCCATTTTTTAAGTGTCAATGTTTTCCATGATAAAAACAGGTTTTGTGTTGGAGTAAGTGACCTCCTGTCTAGTTCCATAATACCATAGTACCATGATACCATATCTAGTATTTTGTTTTGTGCTTGAGGGATGGGAGTTGGTGCCACACCTGGCAGTGTCTCGAAGCTACTCCCAACTCTGTGTTCCACAGGGTACCCAGGGTGCTGGGAATAAATTTAAGCCTTTTAAATGCATTTACTCCTTCGAGAACTAGACGGTGAAGGCCCTTGTCCCTGATGCTGGGAAACCGTGGCCATAGATTTGAGGCTTGGCTTCCCTGTGGGGTGGGACTAATCTCCTCGGGGCCCCATGCTACCCTTCCTTACAGCAAGCAGTTGATGCTGTAACAACCACAGTGAAGGGTCCTCTGGGGTCAAATGGAAGCCTTGTGGCTTTGAGCACCCCCTAGTGCCCATCTCTTGAAAGGGAGAAGACCAGCTCTGGGCAGCACTGGGCCAGATGTGCACTGCCAGGGTCTGGTGCTAAAAAGTCAGCACCCTGGGGACCTGGGACTGAACTTCATTTGCCTTGTCCCTAACATAGGAATTTTATCTAGAACTACCACTCAGAGATGCGTACCGAGCATCTTATAATCAACCTCATTCTCTTCTAAGGTCACATTCTCCCTCTAACTCTCCTAAAAGAAAAGGCAAGCTCTCTGGGCGGACCACGGGAATGAGAGAAGCACAGAGAAAAATGAATGCACGAAATGCAGGAGGTGGCTGAAGCTCCGGGGAGACACTGAGGGTGGCCCTGGAACTCAGCCACCCACCTGACTCCCTTCCTTCTGCCAGAAGATGGCGGGCGGGGGGTTCCCTTTGGTCTCACACTGGAAAGCCGCACTCTCTCCAGGGGCCACCATCTGGTCCTGGGGCTGTGTCACCAGCTGGGGTGGGACTGTGGAGGGGGAGAAGGTGGTACAGAGAACAGGTATGAGGAGGAGGGCGCACAGGGGATCCCCAAGTTGGCTGAAGCAGAGCCATGTCCCTCTAGTGTGAGCTTTCTCTGCTCTTCTGGACAGCTGGGTGACCCCTACAGACACCTTCCACCTGGCCCTGGCCCAGGCCCCCCATTCAGACCCTCCAGCCAGCCCTCACCATGGACACTGAGTGAGCCCGAGGCCTGGACGCGGCCCACGCTGTTCTCGGCCACGCAGGTATAGGTGCCTTCGTCCTCGGCCCGCACACGCATGATTCGCAGGCTGTGGTCACTCCCAATCTCATACCTGCGCCACTCCCCAGCCCCAGGCTGGGTTGGCACAAATACAGCGCTCCTTCTCACCCCCCAGACACCACAGTGGGCCCAGGCGTGCAGGGCACCACAAACGCAGAGGGACTAGAAAGGGAGAGGCCAAACTCTGGGGGACAGAGCCTGATGCCAGCGAGAAAGTTGGTGCCCAAGTGAAGAATTCCTTTTTGGGGTCAGGGAACAGCACACACGGAAACACTCAGGCAGGGCTGACATTCATGGATCACTCCTGGAGGGACTTGGGGGACCATAGGTGGTGCAGGGGGTGGGTGGGACCAGGTGTAACTAGTGCAGGAGGTTTTCTCACCTGCCCGGGGGCAGCTCCCCGTCCTCTTTGTGCCAATGGAGACGTGGTAAGGGATCCCCCTGCACCTCACATGGGAAATCTACAGGGGCATCTGCCAGGACCACCTTGTTCATGGGCCGCCGCAGGAATGAGGGACGCTCTAAAGAATCGGTCAGAGTGAAGTGTTCGGGGGGTAGGCGAGGCCATGCTCTCCAGTGCCCCAAAGCCCTCAGTGCCTACCCAAGACCAGGAGATGGGCTGGGCCGCTCTCCCGCTCTCCTGCCATGTTGGAGGCCACGCACACGTAGAAGCCCGCGTCACTCTTCAGCGTGTGGGTCATCATCAGTCTCCCGGCACGGATCTGCAGAGCAGCGACATAGACCAGAGCCAGCACCTAGCTCTCATTTCTGCTTTACGGGAGGGAGACCAGGGCAAGTGACCCAAACACTGGATCAAATGGGGAATCTCTAGGAGACCTGGTCCAGGTAGGCCTCTGCTGCTCAAGCTACACCCTGCATTCCTCAGCCTCCTGCCAACTCCATCCTGCCTATCCCAATCCATGTCGCAAAATCTGCCCAGCTAATGCCCCATCTTCGCTCTGCTGGCCCTGCCATGTTCCTACTTCCAAGCCACCTCTTCCAGGCGCTCAAGTCGCTGACACCCACCGTGATCCTTCCCTCCTCCTCCTTGAGTCTTGCTCTGTCCTTCTTCCAGGACACAGAGGGCTCTGGGTGGCCTCGGGGTGGCACACACTCCAGGACGGCCGGCTCCCCCACAGCCACCACCAGGTTCCCTGGAGTCTGCCTGAAATCATCCCGGAGGACTGCAGGGAGGAGGAAAAGACGCAGAGATATAAGTGGGCAATGAGTCTGGGAGAGGGTGGTCCCCACAGTCCCGGGGGAGACTAGGGTGAAGTCTCCAGGGGGGTCCTCCAAGTCTCCCAGAAACTCTCACCTGCCACTTCCAGCGAGGCATTCCTGCTGGCTGCAGCTCCCAGGTAGTTTCTTGCCACGCAGGTGTAGACACCCTCATCAGGGCGCGCACGGCGGCCATGAACGATGCGTGGGAAGAAGAGCGCACCGCTGGGCAGCAGCAGGCGGTGCGCGCGGGGGTCGTCCCGTGCTGTGGCCACTCGTGCCCCGTTCTTGTACCACTCGATACGCGGTCTTGGCCGACCCTCAGCACGGCAGGGCAGTGTGGCCGGCTCACCTCGGGACACCACCAGGTCCGGTGGCTGCTCCACGATTCGGGGCAACGTGTCCTCTGGCCCAACCTTCGAACCTAAGCGAGGAAGATGGGACACCGGGTGTTCACATGGGGGTAAGAGATGGAGGTCTCCAGACAAGAGAAGCACCTCCAAGGGGCCAGAGGTTTGGACAGCAAGGAGGGCGCTTGAGCACGGAATAGACCCCAGTTCAATCCCCGGCATTGCATATGGTCGAAGCCCACCAGGAATGACTCCTGAGTGCATATCCAGGAGGTACCCCTGAGCATCACCAAATCAAAGCAAATAAACAACAAGAAAACAAACCCTATACACTTGCTTCTGTAGGGCCCAGCATCTGACAATGCTCCCCTACCCCCAGTCCTGGCTGGAAAGGCAGAGAAAAAATAACCAGGACACAGGAGTTTAGATGTCCACCTTCTCCTGTCAAGTTTAGATGTCAGTGGTGGAGCTCTATGTCCCATCTCTGAACAGCTCTGGCTCACAGGCCACCCTTGCCCAGGACTCATAGGAAAGGGAAGACGAGAGAGTGTCATTGGGACTGGACAGAAGTCATTCTCCACTGATCTGGAGCCAGTGACCTGTACAAAACCCCAGTACCCTGTCAGACCCTGGAGACTGAGTGGGGGGTAGGTAAGTCATGCTCTTTTTCTTCCCCAGGGGCTTTTCTACAAATCTGTTTGCTGCCCACAAAGGCACAGGGGAACAGGGAAGAGATTCCTTTAAGGCCTTTAGTCAGATGGATCTTCCCCACACACTCCCACTTGCCTACAGACTAGAGCTGGTTATGCTCAGACACCAAACACATCTGAAGGCTTGTAACCCCTGTGACCAGTAGGTGCCGCTGCCGTCCAACCAGGGATGGGACGGTTCTTAACTAACCAGAGTCCAGATCCACCCCTACTTCCAGAATCTGCCTCCCATGCCCTGTGCAGCTGGGGTCCCTTTACCCTCCCTGCTCTTGGAAGTCATGATGGGGACCAAGCTGAACTTGTTGCTGGTGCTGGTATCATCCAGGAAAAGTTGAACTGGCCTGCCAGTCTGAGACTGTGACCCTCTGAGGGAGTTGTGGGGGAGTGCAGAGCAATAGCTCAGTAGGAAAGGCACTTGCCTTGCTCCAGACAAACCTGGGTTCCACCCCTGCATCCTATATGGTTCACTGAGCCTGCTAAGAGTGATCCCAAACACACAGGGGCAGAAGTAAGCCCTGAGCATTGCCACTTGATGTTTGTTTGGTCCTCCAAACAAACAAAAACAGCAAAAAGATGGGTGACCCCACACACACAGGTAAACAAGAGAGCTATTGTGAGTTTCCTTGGAGCCAAGGTCCACTTCTCACTGGGCCCCTCTCTAGCTTAACCCATGACCAGATTAGGCAGATGCTAGGAATAGCAGGGCCTCCAGAACTAGCATTTGTTCAGGGTTTGGCATGGATTCTCCAGGCTGGCATCTCTGTATCTTGCTCCCTCATCTATCATGGCAGAGGGGCAGAGGCAGAGCCACAAAGCTGTTTGCATGTGCAGCACTTGTGAAAAAGAAGCTCTGTGAACAGGGTCGGTTCATACATAGTCCATCCCTTTTGAAGGCTCTTTCTTCATGCTGCCTCCTGACTGAGGCAGATTCTACCAGGCCCTAGTATTCTTTGAACTACTTTCACATCTCCAGCCTGTTCATGGGAACTCTCTGCTGCTCTCAGATCTAGGCTCTAGAATTTGCTTTTATTATTTCTGCTTGTTTGTTTTTGTTGGTGGGGCACACCTGGCAGCGCTTAGGGATTATTCTGGCTCTGTCTGGCTCAGAAATTACTCCTGGCAGGCTCGGGAACCATATGGGATGCTGAATTGAACCCAGGTCAGCCACGTGCGAGGCAAATGCCCTACCCGCTGTGCTACTACTCCTCCTGCCCCCTAGAACTCTCTTTTAGCAGTCTTCATGTCCCGGGAAATTGCTTCCTCTATGCTAAACCGTGACCATTAACACTTCCCCTAAATCAGTAATTTTCCGGGGCCTAGTGAAACAAGGTTAGCGGGAGCCTTGTACAGTCCTAGATGGGCAGAGACTTTCGTGCAGGCTTGGAGGGACACCTGAGCCCAAACTCCAGGAGGCTCAGGAGCTGGGAGGCAGCTCACACCCCCTCTTCCCCTCCACACACACACATCACACCCCTAATTCCTGCAGACACAGACAAGGCGGCAGACGCCCCTTCCCTTCCCCGGAATGTCTCCCCTGTCATTCCTGGTCTCGGGGGACACTTGGGCAGCAGCTAATGAATAGCTAATGACCATGCTAATGGGACTCAGGGGCTCCACCCCAGCACCTGGAGCACCCCGCGCGAGCACCACGCATTGTTCGGCTCGCCTTGCGGTGCCAGCTTAGAGTCACCTGCGGTCCTGGGGCTCGCGTATCAATTGTAGTGCGGGGAGGCCCGGGGGATCTGGCTTGGCTGGGAAGGGGTGTAGAAAGTGGGGACTCTCCAAGGACTCAAACCCGCGCCCTGGAAGGAGGCAGAGGGCGCAAGGGGGTACGAGCCAGGCTCCGGGAGATGCAACTTTCCACTTCTCGGTCGCCGGTTATTAATTATAGTCATTAACAGGAACGACCCCGCAGCTCTGCCAGGGGGTTCGAGGCAGACCTCAGAGCAGCAAGTCCTCAGTTTTCCCCAAACAACCGTAGCCCTTCCCTTCCCTTCCCTTCCCTTCCCTTCCCTTCCCTTCCCTTCCCTTCCCTTCCCTTCCCTTCCCTTCCTTCCCTTCCCTTCCCTTCCCTTCCCTTCCCTTCCCTTCCCTTCCCTTCCCTTCCCTTCCCTTCCCTTCCCTTCCCTTCCCTTCCCTTCCCTTCCCTTCCCTTCCCTTCCCTTCCCTTCCCTTCCCTTCCCTTCCCTTCCCTTCCCTTCCCTTCCTTCCCTTCCCTTCCCTTCCCTTCCCTTCCCTTCCCTTCCCTTCCCTTCCCTTCCCTTCCCTTCCCTTCCCTTCCCTTCCCTTCCCTTCCCTTCCCTGCCTGCCAGCCTCAAGTGAGTTGTTGGGAAAACTTGGATCCCAAATGGGGTGACCCACTGTCCAGCCCCTGGGACCTTGTGCGTCCTGGCCACCAAGTCCCCCTTTTCCTCCTGCTGATGGGGTCTAGCCTCTGTTAGTCCCCAAAGTGTCACCTGCAGCCGGGGTGAACAGGGGGCTTGCAGGGGTGTGTGTGTGCTGCGGGGACCCACCCCTGCCCAAGGGGTGCTCGGAGCCCCCCATTTCTCCAAGGAATCGCTGGGGAGGTGCTCAGGGTGGGGAAACCATCGCATTCCAAATTCCCTCCCGGTGCGCTTTTACGCGCGCTTTTGCGCACTCGGCACAAGCTCCCCTCATGTCCCCCCTTGGTTCCCCCAAAGCCGGCGGGGCTCGGTTTTAGGGTCTCACCGTTGATCGGAGCGTCGCTGGGAGTCGGGGAGCTGTAGTTGAGGGGCGCCAGCGTGGAGTTGAGGGCCACCGGCACCTCGCTGGAGTTGGACACGTCCCCGACGAGCGCGTCGGCCAGCAGGGTCACCTGCAGCAGGGCCCGGAGCAGGGGGTGCAGCAGCATCGCGGCCCCCGAAGGGCCCCGGGACCCCGGACCCCCTCGGCCGCGCGTGCGGTCCGGTGCAGCCACCGTGCCGCTGTCCTGCCGCCCGCTGCCCGCCGCCCTCCGCGTCCCGCCCGGCCCGGCCCGGCTCTCCCTCCCTCCCTCCCCCGGGAGGCGCGCGCGGAAGGCAGGTGCGGCGCGATCAAGGCGTAATTACCGGATTAATGCGCCTCCCTCCGCCCGCCCGCCCGCCCGCCACGACGGCCACTGGGTGTGCGGCGCACCCCTGAGTCTCCGCCCCGCTCAGGAGTTTCTGGGGGGCTCCTGATGACTCTCCCAGTCCGATGTGAACTCTGTCTGTCTGTCTGTCTGTCTGTCTGTCTGTCTGTCTGTCTGTCTCTCTCTTCTCTTCTGTCTCTCTCTTCTCTCTCTGTCTCCCTCTCTCCCTCTCTCCTCTTCCTTTCCTTTTTTCTCCTCTCTCCTCTTTTCCCCCCCTCTTCTCCTCTTCTCTCTCCCCCTTTCTCTTCTCTCTCAGTCCCAATCTCTCCCTCTCCCCTCTCCTCTCTCCCTCTCCTCTCTTCTCTTTCTTCTTTCCCTCTCTCTTCTGTCTCAATCTCTCTTCTCTCTCCACTCTCCCCTCTCTCCTCTACGTCTCCTCTCTCCTTTCTTTCCTCTCTCTCCTCTCTCCTCTTCCTCCTCTCTTCTCTCCTCTCTCCCTCTCTTCCCTCTCCTCTCCCTCCCTCTCCTCTCTCCTCTCTTTCTCCCTCTCCTTCTCTGTCTCAATCTCCCTTCTCTCTCCTCCTCTTTCTCTCTTCCTCTCTCTTTCTTCTCTCTCCCTCTCTCTTCCCTCTCCCCTTGCTCTCCAAGCTGCCAGACACAGATCTGTAGGACTCTCTCTGTCCAACACAAACTCTTTCTCTCCCCAACTCTTTCTTACTTTCAGTCACTCTCTCTCCCTCTCTTTCCCTCTCTCTAGTCACTCTCCCTCTCTCTCTTCTCTCTCTCAATCTCAAGCTCTCTCTCTCCCACTATCCTCCTCAGCTCTGTAGGACTCTCTCTATCCAACATAAACTCTTTCTTTCTCACCTCACTTGCTCACTACCTCTCTCTATCTCTATCACTCTCTAGCTGCAGGAGACAGCTCTCTGTCTGCCTCACTCCCTTCCCAAACTTCCAAAAACAGTCCAAACACAAGTAACCCCAAGAAAAACTGGAGGGCTTGAAAAGGGGTCACCGCAGTCCCTGGCTGCCGAGGAGACCAGGGTGAGGGGCAAATCTTGGGCCCCAGAGTCCACAGAACAGAATGGAGAATCTCCCACTTATTTGCACACTTTTGCACCCCCTGCTCTGGCGCGACTCATTAAATTGTTTGACTGTTGAGGGAAGAAGGAAGGGGACCCCAGGGTTCTGGACAAAGACAAAGGGTGACGTTATTGCTTCCATCAAGGCAAACACAGAGGTTGATGAGCAAGAGAGTGCATGGAACCAAGCTGCTGCCAATGGGCTTGAATCCCAGCAAGGCTGTATCCCTAGCTGAGGAAAAACAAAAGGCAGCCAGATGTCCTGTGCCCTCCCTGCCTCTGGCTCTCTTAGGTTCTTTGCACATGAAGCACGACTGTCCCACCCTCTCTGCACAGGCCACAAACTGGGCTGGGCAGGACTCTCCTGGGTGCCCGGGGAAGGTGCCCCAACTTGACATAATTCATGGGATAAGCAAGGGCTCCTGGCACTGACACCCTGGTGGGATGGTTGCTGAGGAGGACCTGAGAGGTCTACACAGTGGGCTCTGAGGAAGCAGAGTTCAGAGTGCAGGTTGACAGGAAGTAGGTATTGCTCAAGTGAGTTCAGGTTTTGAAAGGAAGGAAGAGAGGGCGCTTGTTCCCCAAGTTTCTCCCTCCAGCCATCTGCCTCTCTTGAGTCCTGGAACTAAAGAGCCTCTGTCCTCTTCTCCCTGCGCACCTCACCTTTGCCTGTAGCTTTACAGAGTGATGCACAAAGCAGAGAAGGGGGGTCACTAGGAACCCCAAAGGGAAACCAGGCCCTGGGAGCTAATTTTTGTTGGTTGGTTTTGGTTTGGGAGCCAAATCTGATGATGCTCAGGGATTATTCCTGGTCCTGCACTCGGGAATCACGCCTGGCGGTGATTGGGGGACCATATGGGATGGTGGGGGGAGAACCAGGGGTCTGCTGTGCACAAGACATAAGGAACCTTCTGCAGACCTATTTCTCCAGTCCTGAGAGCTGTTCCTTCAACACCATCAGCCTCAGGTCCTTGATCAGCAGCACTCACAGGCTGACTGCATTGTGGGGTGAGTGAGCCTCTCTAGGGACAGTCTCCACAAAGGGGCTCAGTCCTAGCATTCCCCATCTGAAGATGCTGCAGGCCCTGCACCTACTAGGACTAATGGGACTCTTCTCATTGGCTCTGCTCTGAGCATTTGATGGCTATTTCCAGCTCCTTTTGCCCAACTTCTCACTGAGGGGACCAACTTGCTCCATGATGCAAGTGACCTACAGAGGACAGAAACCCTCTGTCCTGGCACCCGCTGCTGTGAAGTGGGCAGCCCCAGCCCCTCTGTCCCTGGGCTCCTCCTGACCTAATCCTCTGCTTTGCTCCCTGCCTTCCTCTCTGCAAACACGGGGACCTGCTGGCATCTGGGGGCTTGTCGCCCTGTTAACGGATTTGTTCACCAAGCTGGCGTAGTTAATTGGCCCTTTATGTGGGGATCAGGGTGTGTTTGTTCAGGTTCCCTGAGCGCCATCGGCAGCTCAGCCTGTGGGCCAGACTGCTTGCTAATCCCTTCATCCAGGGTCTGGAGCTGGACAAACAGGCAAGCCCGCACCCCCCCCCCCCCAGCCAGTGCTTTCTGCACTTCCCCTTCTCTGGACTCCACCAGTTTCTTTCTTTACTTCAACAGAGCTCCAGAAGTTTCTCTGTCTGATCCAACTATGAGGGAGGCCAGGGAAACATTCCTGCTTTGGGGCATATTGGCAAATAAATACTTCCCTCATAATATTTGCCCCACACCATACTTTACTCCTGCATTGCCAGGGCCCTGGAGAGAGCCTGGCCTAGCCCCGCTGTGTCAGTCTTCACTTCCAGGTCAGTGTTCATCTGGGGGCTGGCCTTGAACCCCAAGACTTACTTCCTCAAGCTGTTCCCACCCTTACACACAGCCCAGAGAGATTTGCAGGTCATTCTCAACACCAGTTCCATCAGGTCTACAGAAGAGCAGCCCCCTTTTGGAGTCCCTTCGGTGGGTTTCCAACTGAGACACAGGGAGGACCACCCCAACTTCCTTCAGGAGACTCTTATTTCCTGTAGGCCTGCAGAGGGTAGATGTGAAAGAGAGAACAGGACAAGATGCAAGGAGCAAGGCTGGAGACACAGGCTTGGTCTGTCTGCCTAAGACAAGACCATCTTATCCCAGAAAAAGTTTGTGTGTGTTGTGTGTATATATGCGTGTATGGGAAATAGTCTGCACGGAGGGTGCCTGGACAGGGCTGAGGCAGATGAGGAGGAGCTATCCTTTCAGCTGGCATCCAGTGAAGATAGCCAAATGCCCTGGGAAGCCAGTGTAGAGAACCCTGGGAGCTCAGACACCAAAAGCCTCTAAGAGGGTCAAGGCCTCTCCAACTCTGGGCCCCTTCCACCTGTTCTCCTTCCAGCTGCCCCCTACATGCCTTTGCTCCCAAATTTAAGATTTTCTTTTATTTATTTATTTATTTATTTATTTATTTATTTATTAAGCAGTTTATTGATTAATTGGCTGGCTTTTGGGCTACACCCAGTGATGCTCAGGGGTTACTCCTGGCTCTGTAATCAGAAATGCTCCCAGCAGGTCCAGGGACCATATGAGGTGCCAGGAATAGAACCCAGATCAGTCTCAGGTCAGCTGCATGCAAGGCAAATGCCATACCACTGTGTTATCTCTCCAGCCCCTCATTTATAATATTTTCCCCTGAGGCCCCCTTGGAATATCCTGAAGGCCAATAGAGTATCATCTGACCCCCATCCCCAGTTGAGAAATGCTACTAATGGAGCTCTCCACCCTGCTACACTACTGGTGTGTGTGTGTGTGTGTGTGTGTTTTGAAGGAAAAAATAGCTACCCCAGGCCAATAGCACCCTTGGCCTAGTGCCAGCACACAGAGAGAAAAAAGCTGAGAATTCCAGGGGCAAGTGAGGGGCTGTGTACGTGGTGGTCCCAGTGCCTACCACATGCCAGCTGGTAGTGGATGGAGTTGCTGGCATGTAATTACTCAGGAGGTGCTGGAAGGTGACCCGCATCTCCCAGGGATGATGGCGCCACTGCCTCTCCCTGGCACAACCATCCATTCTAAGCTCCTGAGTTCAGCTCCACACTATCTGCTTTGAGGCCTTCCCAGCACTATTATACACTGAACATATATGTGCGCTTCTCTAGGGGGTGTGGCCCAGGGACTACCAGGTACCCCACCCTCATGAGCTTCTGCCTAGGCATGGCCCAGCTGGGCTGCTGGCTTCAGAGCCAGGGCACCAGGGGGCAGAGTTCCAGCCAGCAGGGGCCAGAGGATCACGCAGGAGGCAGCTAAGAGAGCAAAGCGCAAGCCAGCTGGAGGCAGACAGCAGGGGCCATGGCTCAGACTCTCTCAGGAGCTGCAACACTAAGAAGGCAGCGGCAGGGCCCCCACCCCTGAGGAATACTTTCCCCACAGAGGCGCTGCCACTCACCCTCTGTCTGAAGACCCAAGACATTGAGACACACTAGCAAGGTGTCCTCACGTCAGGACTGATGGGACAGAGCTAGGGCATGGCACCTTTCTGTTTCTTTTCTGTTTTCCTTTTTGGGGAGGGGAGAAGGCAGCTTCTCCCAGGGAGTTGCTTCTCTCTGGGAGTTGCTCAGGGATCACTCCTGACAAGGCTCAAGGGGACCATATGGAGTGCCAGGGACTGAACACAGGCCAGATGCAATGCAGATAAATGCCCCACTGCAGTGCTCCTGGGAGTGGAGCATTGGTTCTTGTAGGAGCACGAGTTCACAATACAGCTGCTCCAGAACCTTCCTCTGCTCTGCTTTCAGAGGTTACTCACCCCTGTAGCATTAAATAATTAATGATGGTGGTGGATGGTGAAGGATGGAGGGATCTTTCTCTGCCATCCCAGGCCACGTGGCTCCGCAAACCCCATTCAGCTGGCCAGTCCCAGGTTTAGGTGGATGGCGGAATCAGACTCATCCAGAGACAGGCATCAGGAAGCATCATCTTTATTCATGCCCTATTCACCACATGTGTGTGGCCTATATCATAACCTTTCAAGCAATTGCTATTCTTAGCTAGCCCTGCAACTCCTTTCAGCCATCTTCCTTTGACCTCCATGCTGGTCAAAGACCAGAAGCTCCTGTGCCAGCCAAAAGCCCTAATCCCCTCTGGTCCATACCTTATCTACCTTTTCCAAGACCCCTCCCAGGAATGGGCGGGGTCTTGCAGGTAAGGTCAAGTTACCTAGGGAGAAAGGGTGGGGGATGAGGCTTCAATCCCAAATGAGGACAAGGGTCAAGAAGGCCCCTCAAAGGACCCTGGGTTGGTGTCTGGGACAGGGGGCTGCTTTCATCACCAGGGGACACATATCACTTCCACTCTGCCTCTGGCAGTGCTGGCCAATCTCTGCTCCCTCGTCCTGGTGTCTCCTCTTAGACTTCAACTACCGTCCTTCATGCTGCACATATACTGAGTTCTGAGTGAGAATATTAATGTGAAAGTTTTCATCTTATATTTTTTATTGTTTGTTTGTTTTTGTATTGGGACTATACCAGTGATGCTCAGGGATTACTCCTGGCTCTGCACTATATGGGATGCCAGGGATAGAAGCTGGGTTGAGGACCCGAGTGATAGCATAGCAGAAGGGCATTTGCCTTGCACGAGGCCAACCCCAAACAGACTTCGGTTAGATCCCCGGCATCCCATATAGTCCCCTGAGCCGGCCAGGAGTAATTTCTGAGCTCAGAGCCAGGAGTAACCCCTGAGCACAGCCAGGTATGACTCAAAAACAAAACAAAACAAAACAAAAAGTTAGGTTGATCACATGCAAGGCAAGCCCCCTATCTACTGTCCTCTCGCTCTGGCCTTCATCATACACTTCTAGACCACTTGTCTACCATTATGAGCAGGACCTCTTCCTTTGGACTCTAACTTCCCCACACTTCCCTCAGCCCACCTTAAGACCTCCTTAAGTCCAGCCCTCCTGTGGGTTTCCAGCAGCATTTCACAGCAGTAGCATGGCCTCCTGCCCACCCCACTGTCACTGCCTTGTTCTCTCTGTCTCCCAGACTCCAACATCATCTCCACTGCTCTCCCCGCCATATTCTTGCTCAGCTTCTATTGAGAAATCACCGATGTGCCCAAGACTGCGCCTTGTACTTATCTCTAGAACTCAAACCTGATCTTCATGCCATACACTTCCTTCAAAACTCAGGTAAACCCCCTAAACACTGCCAGTACAGAACTAGGAACAACCCTCATCACTGCTAGGCGTGGCCCAAATACCCCAAAGCAAAAGTTGAACGTTCCAATGACTCCCCTTTTTCTCTGAGATCAGCCCCCCAGAGTGGTATGTGGACTGGGGCATATGCTACTTCAGCCTCCCAAGGTTAGTGCCCAGTCCTCAGGCCACCTGAGTCCCACCTCCAGGCAAGCAGGACCTCTGCCCTGGGCATGGAAAGTACTATCTCTGCTTATTTTAGGAAGGGGGGGGTGTTGTTTGGCTTTTGTTTGGAGGCCACCCAGTGGTGCTCAGGGCTTGCTCCTTGCTTTGCTTAGGGATTACAAGTGGCAGTGCTCAGGGGACTATATGTGGTGGGGTAGATTGAATCAAAATAGGGTCAGCCACAAGAAAGGCAAGTGCCTTCCTCTCCCCTATACTAGCTTCTGACCCTCCCATTCTGATCTCAGTCACTAAATCCCTTAGACCCTGGTGCCTCTCAGCACTGGCAGCTACTACTACCGCTATTGCTACTACTGCTACTATGATCCAATGCTATCTCACTGCTCTCTGTATTGCTCACCCCATTTCAGTCATTCATGCTATTTTTTTCGTCTCAGGGAATTCAGAAACCCGCTCTGTCCTCATCACTGTCTTTCTCCCCCATCCAGTATCTCTCCTCCCTCTCCCCCTTCCCCCCTGCCCTGCTGCTCTCACTGTAGGTGAGCATCGAATTCACAAAGGAAGAGGCCAATTAAGATATTTAAATCCCCTGCATCCAGCCGAGAATGCCACCGTTTTCAATTACAGAGGGATACCCCCCTAGCCTCTCACTATTTGCTTTTGGAGGATAATTTTGTGGTAAGCACCTGACTGCACGGTGAGCCCACCCCACCCCACCTGTGCTTTGTATCTGCAGCTCTGGGTGCTTCCTGTATGCCCAGACTCATGTGGGTTCACCTTTGCAGCACCCTCCTAGGAAACCCTCCTTCCCTCACTGGCTCTATCTAAGAGGACTTGGCTTCTTTCGAAGGTCAGGCTCTCCGGATAAAGGTGTCTCCAAAATCTCCAACTGCCCATTCTGAGTTCATTGTCTGGCTTCACAATGAGCAGAAGGCAATGCTATCAGTGACTCGGGTGGGTCAGGGGACCCTCCTCTCCCCTCCTGTCCTCTGTGCCCCTTTCCCTTCCCCCCCCCCGCCCTGCCCCCATCTGCCCCCACTGCCAATTTCTTTTTAAAGCTGCACCTCTTAAGTCTTGATTGCATATCTCATAAATATGCAGCATTTCCTAGAAGCACCTCAGAGGGAGGATCTCTCCCCACTCTGGGCCGCTTCCCATCTCATCAGAAATGGGACATTCCTGAGGGTCTTGCCTCCAGCTCCAGCCTGAGGATGCAGCACAGGCCCTTAGCATTGGGAGGGCCCCCCGGGGGCCTGGGAGATGGCTCAAAAGGGCTGAGTGGGGATTTGCATGCAAGAGTCCTGGGTTCAATCCCTACCATTCTGAGTACCATCAGGGATGCCCTCCTAAAAAGGCTGAGGGCCAGTCTTTTGTGAGATTCTGCAAGGGTGCATGATGAAACTTGTCTGCCCAAATATAATGACTCTGATTTGGGTTAAGAGACACAGGGGAGGAAGGAGAGAAATGGATTAGAATTATGATCCAGGCCACCAAAATAAATAAATAAAAAGGTAATTTGGGCCTGGAGAGATAGTATGGGGAGGACTCTTGCCTTGCACAGCTGACCAAGGTTTGGTCCCCAATATCCCAGACTGGATCAAGTACAGAACTAGGAGTAACTCTTGAATATCAGTTGGATATGCCCCCCCCCCAAAAAAAAACAGAAAAAGACAAAAAGAAAAAAGAAAGAAAAATGACTACTATGCACCTGGCACATAAAAGACACTTAGTAAATATCTCATTATGTTGAGCATAATGGAATTTAACCCACATGCAAGTTGAAAAATTGAAATAGAAAGAAGCCTAAATATAAGCAAAGGTAGAACTGGGTGTGAGTAGATATACACAACACTCTATGTTCCCCACACCGAACAGTTTCCTAAAGGGAGCTGGCAAGCATGCAAACGAGGGAGATGATAGGTGAAGTGTGGGGCTCTCTGGCCCCTCTCAGACCCTCTCTAGACCCTAGTTCAGACACTAATTTGGAAGGGGGTCAGCAAAGCCAGGGCAAGGAGAGGCTGGAGGGGTGGAGAGAGAGGAACAGGTGACTGGAGACAAAGAATGTGGGTTCCTTTGCCAGGGGACTCCCAAACTCTTTTATGAGGAAGGAGGCAGAGATTTTGCAAGCTTGACCTCAGGAACTATTGCTGTGACATCTTACACAGGCTTGGGGTGACATGAGACACATGACCCCATGGGGGGTGCAATAGGAGCTCAGCATTGATGATGGGGCTGTTGCAAGGGATGGTCCAGTCTGGAAGTTTGCTTCGTCTCCTGGACTTGCTTCTGGTTCTAGCAGCAACTAACTACAGGACAGAGAGGGCCAAAGGCAGGAAGGGAAGTTGGGTCAAGAACCCAATAGAGATTGAGGTTGGTGGGGTAGGACAGTGGATAAAGCACTTGCCTTGCATATGACTGACCCAGATTCCATCTGTGGTATTCCATCTGGTCCCCCAAGAGAGCTTCGGGAGTGATTTCTAAATGGAGAGCCAGGAGTAAACCCTGCACACAGTTGGTTATGGCCCCCAAACTACACACACACACACACACACACACAGCAAACAAACAACAAAACACGCCATAGAGATGAAGTCCAACCAGAGAGATAGTACTGTGAATAAGGCATTTGCCTTCAAGCAGCTGACCTGGGTTCAATCCTCGGCATCCCATATGGTCCCTGAAACACCGCCAAGAGTGTAGAGCCAAGAGTAAACCCTGAGCATCATTGAGTGTGCCTTCCCCCTCCCGAAAAAAGAAATTTGGACAAAGACAAGCTCCTGGCCTGATAGCAGGATTAGCTGGGAAGAGACTAAGAGCTATGTTCTCTCCTCACACCATACTGTGGCACAACCCAGAAGGGGCCTGCAGTGGGCAGAAGTTGGCATGGGGCAGGCAGCAGTGACTTGGACTGTCACCCACTGAGCAGCTTCTAAGACTCACATAGACCCTGCTCCAGCAAAGACTTGGAGTTTGGAGGTGGGTGTGGGGAATGTTCCATGAGCCTATTTCAAAATACAGGGCTGCTATCAGAGATAGCTGTAGAAATATGTGTCCATACATGTGTGTGTATGTATAAGTGGATTGCAAAAGTAGGGACAGGGCCATGTGTGTGTGTGTGTGTGTGTGCAGGGCAGATCCGAGGACAGGGCCCATGTGTTCTGGGCTCTATTAACTAACTCCCTCCCATTCATCATAGCCTCCCCCCGGGCCCTGGCAGCTGGGTCACCCTGGGGAGGCCGAGCTGGGCTTCCCAAAGGGAACCGGGCTCCAGGCAGAGCAGCAGAGACACATGTGTGCCTGGTAGGGCCAGGGCTGGCGCCTCATTGAGAAGGGGACTCTCCAAGCTGGGCTTCATTAGGACAGAGGCACTAATAGGGGTGGGGGTCCAGGGGGTTGGGCTGACAGCCAATTACTTGCTCGTCTGCATTATGGATTAACCCATCTGGGCCTGGGAGATTGGCTCTGAAAGGGGCACAAAAGGGGGGGCGTGACCACAATCACACACTGAATTATCCAGTCAGAGCGCAATTGTCCACCGACAAAAGGGGTCTCAGGATGGGTGACCCCCTTGGGTTCCCGACACCCCCTCCCCTGTCCCCACAGGAAAAGGCAAAAATAAACTACCAAACTGCCTCAAGAGGTGCGAGGCAGTGTTTGGGAGGAGGTGAAGGGGCCAGGGCTCCAGAGAGCCAGAAACTGGGGGTGCGGGCTGGAGGTTATCAGGCTCTAGGCAAAGTCTGCCCAGCATCATTTTCTTCTTTCATAGGACGCAAGAAACTCCCCAAGGAACTCAGAACCACAAAAAGAATCAGATCAGCAGGCCTCTGCCCAGCAGAGGGGAGCAGCATGAAGGGGGACCCCCAGAGTCAGGGGTCTTGCAACTCACCCCTTTGAGGCTAATTGATTCCAAACATGAATGAGGGGCTCTCAGATGGGGTCTTAGCAGACCCCTGCCCTGCGCTGGCATTTCCAACGCTCTCCCGGTGGGGACACCCCACCCTCCCCCACACCTCCTTAGGAATAAGCCAAGGGTGCTGGTGGGGAAGGTGGGAGGGGGCGGCAGGCAGGGGGGGCGCTCTCTTGGATCTAATCCCCTCATTACCATCTCATAATCAGAATCACGCTTTCAATGTAAATGCGGATGTTAAATATTGGTTTCTCCAGACACAAGCTCCTTTGGAGAAAATTATTGATGCTCCCCCTTTTGCAGGAGCTTGGCAGCTCCCACGGAGAGGGGTTGGGGGTGGGAGCCTGCCAGGGTGCGGGGAGGAAGGTGGAGGGCAGAGCAATTTTTCTCTTTGGCCTGGCCAGCCTCAATTTCCCTGATTCAGCAGCAGAAGCTCATCCAGAGGAAATTGGCTCATTTTAAACCCATCAGGGATGTTCTGGAGCTGATTGGCTTCTGGACTCAAATCACTCTGGACTGGAGATCAATAAGGGAGAGTTGGAGATCCCCAAGTTAGATTACTGGGGGGAAGGGAAACATTCCCAAAGGGAAGCCCAGCTGTGCGCCCAGTTGGCCCTAGTAGAAACCCTTGGTGCACCTCAAAAGCGACCTGGGCTCCCGTACCAGACACTGGCAGACACAACCTAACCTAACCGAAAGTCACAAAGGGTTTTCACACACGCAGCTATATGTGTGTCCTTGGCACAATCTTGTGAGACACACGTGACAATTCTCTCCTTGGGGGACATCTGAGTTCAGCAACTTCCCCAGCCCCAGCTATTGGGGTTCAGTGGGCTGGGTGATGGCAGATTCCGGTCAGGACAAGGGTCTTGGGAACCCAAACTCAGCCCTGTGCCTTTGAGTCATGTCTTTGCCATAAGATCCAGGTGACCCATCCCTTCCCTGCCCTGTGTCTGTCAGGCCCAGGATGTCCCTCTGTGTGGCTGTGGGAACCATTTTGTCTGTCCTTGTCTGACTATAGAGACAGGTACATTGAGGGGAGATAAAGGGTTCAGAGAGACCACCTGCTTTGCTCCCCACACTGGTCTGACAAGCTACCACATTGCCTGCTCCTTCTTCCTCTGAGGGCTCCCACTGGGGTCAGAGCCTGGAGGGAAGTGGGACAGCGGCTTCTTGTCACACCCTAGGAAGCAGTCCAGCACATTATTGTGTGTCATGCCCATTTCCTGTTCCAGTGTGATGCGATCAGTATACACTTGTGTACGAATGGATTCTGTCACCCCAGTTTAGGGCCCAGTCTCATTGACTGGGCTGCTCACTCCAGCAATGTGTCTGTGAGCTCAGGCAGGTTTTGGCAAGCTCTGGCCTCTGTGTGGTAGGAAGATGAACACTGTGGAGTCTTCTGTGAGTGGTGGGGAAAGGGCCGAAGTAGGCACACAGCACCTTCTCAGCTGGTACTGTGGGTGGGGTGTTCCCATTTCCCAGAGCAAAATTCGAGGCTGCCTAGGTTTTTGTTTTGTTTTGTTTTGTTTGTTTGGTTAGTTGGTTTTTGGGTCACACCTGGCCACTCAGGGATTACTCCTGGCTCTACGCTCAGGATTTGCTCCTGGCAGGCTCGGGAGACCATATGGGATGCCAGGATTCGAACCACCGTCCTTCTGCATGCAAGGCAAATGCTCTACCTCCATGCTATTTCTTCAGCCCCAAGGCTGTCTAAGTTAAGTGGGGGAGTGTTCTGCAGGTGGTCAGGCATCTCAGGAACTCAGCATCTTCAGCAAAACAGAATGTGGGGGGTCTCCAGGGTCGCCGGGGCTCCCAGACTGAGCTTCCTAATGAGCATGGCCTGAATTAAGTAAGAGCTCCTGCCTGACTCCTGGGCACCATGTGGCCTACACGAAGTCTGTGCTGAGAGCAAGCTGGCAGGAGATGCCTTCGGACGGCCCCCACCAGGCCCCCCAACCCCCTCTGCTCTGCCCCCTCCGTTTGGCTTTTCTCCTCATTAACTCCCCAGCCTCATTAATCAGCCCCGATGAAATGCACCCCTGGGAGCACTGGCCGCCCACTCTGCTGTTTGGTGCTTTAATTATCTTCCCAGCGGGAGGAGGAGGGTATGGAGCAGAGCCGGGCACCCACAGGCAGAAGCGCACACATATGCACCAACAGAAGCACAGACATACACACACATGCCACAATGCAATCCCTACCACAGATGACCATACAAGGTGGAGGGACCCACACCCTCCATGCTGGGCCCCAGGATGCCACTTTATCCCTGCCATCACTCTCCATGTCAGTGAGTCCATGTGGTACAAACTTTCATCGCAGCAAGTTTAAGCCTGAAAAGGAAGGAGAAAACTTTCTAGATCCAATAAAGGCCCCACTTGGGCCCCAGAGATAGTATAGCAGGAGGGTGCTTGCCTTGCACATTGACTTGGGGTGAATCCCAAACATCCCATATGTTCTCCCAAGTACAGGAGTAAGTCCTGAGCATAGAACCAGGAATGATCCCTTAGCACCACTGGTGTGCCCCCCCCCAAATTTAAAACAAAACATGTCTCTACTTCATCTCTGCTACACCCTTACAGCCCCTCCAGGGGAAGGCTGTGGGCAGGGGCGTATGGCAGAGTCCCCTCATGCATAAGCCCACTAAGGCATAGTGCTACTGCCAGCACAGGATGCCAGAAAATTGCCCCAGCAGCAGTCACAGCTACAGCAAGCCCCAAAAGATTGGAATTGGGACTGACACCTCACTTGGGGAGCATCATGGGGGTGGGGTATACTTAGAGAAACAGAGAAAGCAAAGGCAACTTGGTCAGAGTCCAGGTCACAGCAGGGACCTGAGTCACAGAGGGGCAATTTCCTGTGCATAGAGGTTGTTTTTTGTTTTTGTTTTTGTTTGTTTTGTTTGTTTGTTTTAGCCACACCCATTTGATGCTCAGGGGTTACTCCTGGTTATGCGCTCAGAAATCACCCCTGGCTTGGGGGGACCATTTGGGACACCGGGGGTCAAACCTCAGTCAGTCCTAGGCTAGCGCTTGAAAGGCAGATGCCTTACCTCTAGCACCACCTCTGCTTTGAAAAGCCTGGAAGTCAGTGAGGAGGCTGAGTTGGAAAGGGGCAGGAGTGGAAGAAGGGGGGCTAATTGTCAGATGAGGTGACTGACTGAATGTAGGAGGCAAGAGGGAGAGGAGCTCAGAACATTCCCAAGCAGCTTCTGCCAAGGATGCTTTGGGGCTCTGGAGGAAGGTTAGTTATCTCAGAAGTTTCCAAAGTCTCTGTCCAGGCCCACCTGAAAGGTAAGGCAAGGCCTAGTCCTGAAGCAACTGCATCACCTGTTAAGAGCCCGATAATAAGTTCCTTCTCAATGGAGGATAAACACAGGTTGGATCTGGTTTATAACTCACATGGTAGAGGTGGGGTAGGGTAGAGGGGTGGGGATGTGGGAAGGTGGAGAGGAAACTGGCTTGAGCAGAGCTGGACAAGAACAGGTGAGCCCAGAAGGGGGAGAGGAGCAACAACCTTCACCCCATCTGTTCTGGCCTTGTTGGAGAGTGATGCAGGATCACCAGTGTGTCTCCAGGAGGAGCTGGACTCAATACTTTTCTGTAGCTAGTCATTTCAAAGTCACCTGCAGCAGATGCCCCAGAAGCAGAAAAGGCAGAAAATGGCACGATTGGCCTTTTTACCTAGGCAGGCCCTGCTCTCCGGGACCCATGAACATGGGTTGACACTGCCTAGCTGCTGAATGAAGATGAAATTATAGCATCAGAATGCCCCAATCTGACAACCATGATAAAATTCATAAGGGGTCTGGAGATGGCCATTACGGATGATGGGTCACCAGCTGCCACCAAACAGGTAAGCTGACAACTCAACAACCCGGAGTGCCAGAGACAACATTGCTTGTGACACGGTCTTGCAGCAGCCAATCAAGCATTAATTGATCAAATCTCTACAACTAACAACCAATTTACAGGAAATATGAGGACTGAGAAGATGGTCAATGAGACCATGGGGATCCATTCAACAAAATCCAGACTGTGAGAAGGAAAGTCTACAGGATAAATGACCCCATTCCTTCAAGAAATAAATGGCAAAGGATTAAAAACAAAAAGGGAAAGAAAGAGATGAGAGGTGCGTGGTGAGTTTGACAGAAACTTTGCATGGTTTAGACTCATTTGGACCCTGATCTCAGCAACAATGGCAAAAATAAAGAGGATTGGGGATTAAATAGTATTTGACTACCTCAGACCTGATAATGGCATTATTAGCACATTAAATGGGTCCCTGAATTTTAGGATGACACTGAATAGTTAAAAGAAAAAAGATCATTTCTCTTTTTTTCTCTTCTCTTCTTTTCTTTCTTTATGGACTATGTCGTGTTTCTTATCTCAAGACCATGGCGTGTGTGTGTGTGTGTGTGTGTGTGTGTGTGTATGTGTGTGTGTGTATGTGTGTGTGTGTGTGTGTGTGTGTGTGTGGTGCTTATCATTATTGTTGGAGTCCTCACTGGATATTGGACACTTTTTTTTTGTACTGATGGAATGTTTCATCTTCTTTTTCTCCTTCACCTCTCAAATCGATGATGAGAGCCTCTAGAAGGATTCCGACCACTTTCGGAGTATTAGACTTTTACCCCAGTTTATTACTTTTCTCTTCTTCAAACAAAACCACGCAAATTGAACTAGCTAGTCCTGCCTCCCAATTAGAGGGGGAAATAAGGGAGGCACCTAGACCAATCAGGTGCAAGACTAGTATGTAGTAGGATAGCTACATAGGGGACCACATATTCTAGCAGCCCTGGGGGTGAGGGAAGAGGATACGGGAGATAGGACAAAAACGGAGGTGTAGGGAGGACAATTTGGTGATGGGAATCCCCCCTGATGTTATGTAAATATTTACCTAAAATATTATTGTCAACAATATATAAGCCACTATGATCAAAATAAAAATTATATTAAAAAAAAAAGATCATTTCTAAGACCTGCCTGAAAATCAGGAAGGGTGAGTGGGAGGAGATGAAAACCAGATGCCCACGACTGAGGATGCACAGAAGTTTAGGGATTCATGGGGTCTTTCTGCCTCTCTCCATCTTTAGGAAGTTTCAGCAGCCCCAAGGTCCAGGGATGTCCTTAGATATCTGCTTCCATTTGCCTTTCAGGGGCCACGAATCCAGACCCTCAGTGACACCTTCACTAACCAACCCTTCCACTGTTCCCCCACCCTGTGTGTCTCTGATCTTCTTCCCTGCCCCTTTCAGGTGTCCATCTCCCAGAGAAGGTGATAATGTGGTAGCATTGAACAAAGCTGGGAGCACCAGCTCTTACTTCCTGGGGTAGCCACCCCGCAGGCCTCAGAAGTTGGGGCCATGAGGACCTTCCCTATTCAATTTCTTAAAGAAGATCAAGTCTGCACCCATCTGGGCAGACCTATATTTCACCCAATAGGACCAGGGTTGGGACAAAAGCCTCAGCATGAAAGGGGATTGAGGACAGAGGGGAAAATGATCGCCTGCACAGGACATTCCCCGCAAAACAGCTGGGGCTGGAGGGTAGCAGGCAGGGCTTTGGGGGTGGGAAGGAACATTTGGGGCGCGGGATGGAGGGAGGGCGCGCTTCAATGGCAGACCTGGGGAAGTGGAAGGCCGGCAGTGCGCCTCCTCTTCTCGCATAACATGTTCATCAGATGCTCTTGAAAGAAGCTGAGGGCGCAAACCTTAAAGGTGTTTTATTGGGAATAGAGCCCATTCCTGGGGGGTTAGATAGGGAGTGATATCAGAAACCCTTGAGCTGTCAGTCAGGTCATGTGCTTCTCATGATGATCACTATGTTTTTCTGTATGTCCAATTCTTGTTTTTCTGATAAGGGGATAGAAAATTGCTTTCTAACATGCACATGAAGGCCAAACCCCCAAACTCGCCACATTGGCAGAAAGCGCCCCTGGGTCCCCATCCCCAAATCTGCAGCCTCCCAGGGGCGCGCACGGCGGACAATAGGGTCCCCTCCCGGGGTTCATAATGCCCGTCCTGAGAGTCTGGCGGGGTGGGACCCAGAGGTGCCTGGGCCGAGGTTAGCCCCCCACCTCCCTCTGTCCTCATCAGTGCCCCCGGCCCGGGCCCCCGCGCCTTTCTTTGTGTGCGCACCGGGGTGGCACCGGGTCTCCGGCGCGCGCTGGAGGGTGACGGTGCGCTCGGCTGCGACCCCCGCTCGCTCCACACCTGCTCCCCGCCCCTAGCGCGGGGTGTGTCCGTGTGTCCGCCGCCTCCCCCCGGGAGGGGTCTCAGCTGGGGCTGCGCTTGGTAAAGAGGCCGTGGAGAGGCCGCCGGCGGCCGGGGAGGAGCCATAAATTTGGAGCAGATGCGACCTGACAGCCCCGCTCCTTACAGCCTCCCCGCCTCCGGGTGGCACGCATCGCTTTGTGTGCGCTTGTGGGTCCAGGCTGTGGGGACACCTAGGTGCCAGCTAGCGGGTGCTAGATAAGGTTGGGGTCCCCAAGACGCAGCTGACCCGGGGGAGCCTTGCAATGCGCGCCCCACGGTGCGTGGGCCCTGCGAGGGAAGAAGCCATCGCCACCACCGCTCCCCTGGCCGGTCCGCGTGGAAGGGTGGAGGCAGAGCCTGGGCAAGGTGGTGGGGACCCCAGGAACCACCTGGCTGTGCTTCAGCACCCCTCCCCAGTCCCGCAGGCTGCGGTGCTGGGAATGGCGCAGAAGGCAGGAATTGTGATGCAGCATGTCATCCGCCCCTGAGGACGTGCGGGGTCACTCCGCATTGCTAGGAGGGAAATGGAGAGTGGGAAGTGGCCGCAGAGCTGGGGGCACCGACTCCCCGAGGGGAAATCTGCGTGCTATTGACCGCCCGCTCGCCTGTCTGTTCCCTTCTCCTTCCTCCAGGCCTGTACTAATCCCATCTAGTTTGGCCTGGGGGAGGACTACTCACCGCTCTCCCAGTCATGGGTTTGTTTGTTTGTTGTTTTTTAGTTTTTTGGGGGGGTCACACCCGGCAGCGCTCAGGGGTTACTCCTGACTCTGTGCTCAGAAATTGCTCCTGGGGGACCATATGGGATGCCGGGATTCGAGCCACCGTCCTTCTGCATGCAAGGCAAACACCCTACCTCCATGCTCTCTCTCTGGTCCCCATCCTGGTGAGCACTGACTGACCCTCTCAGTTTGTGATTCAGTTGACCCGAAGCTAGGCCTAAGAATGTGCATTTCTAAAGGTTCCCCTGTAGGTAATGCTGCTTTGAGGTTGGGGAGCCCAGTTAGAGAGAGCAGACCAGGAAAGCGAGCGAGCGAGCGAGAGAGAGCGAGAGCGAGAGCGAGAGAGAGAGAGAGAGAGAGAGAGAGAGAGAGAGAGAGAGAGAGAGAGAGAGAGAGAGAGAGAGAGAGAGAGAGAGAGAGAGAGAGCTGGTGCAAGTGGTGTGTGTGTGTGTGCGTGTGTGTGTGTGTGTGTGTGTGTGTGTGTGTGTGTGTGTGTGTGTGTTCTGGAGATCCTGCACCCCCTTACTGTGCCCTCCTCAGGGAAAACCAACGGGGCTGGTAGCAGCTCACTTTGTCACTGAGGGGTAGGGGTTCTGGAGGCCTGAAGACACAGCAGGGCTCAGAGGGAGAGAATGTACATGAAAAGCAAATCTTTCTCCCTCCTTTTGGGGCTCCCGAACAAGACCTGTCCTCACCTTGACTCTCCCTGTTCTTTTGAGCTCACAGGTGATTTAAGGCGCTTGACTTTCAGGTATTCACTGAAAACTGTTCCTCAGGGTTATCAACATTATTCTCTTAGCCAGTGGCATGTTAGGTAGACCCAAGTCAGTGGCTGACGGCTAGTGCAGAACCCAGGTTTTTTAAATGGGGCTGGCTAGTGGGGCTGGAGAGAGAGAACACAGCGGGCAAGGCATTTGCTTTAAAAGAGACCAGCCTGAGCTTTCTACCGGACATCCCATAGGGGCTCCTGACCACTGTCAGGAGTGACCACTGACCATTGCCACGCATGGTCTCAAGCCTCCCAAATTAATTAAATTTAAATGGAGGTCTAAAGACAGTGGCGTAAGGTGCTGGCCTTGGATTAAGCTGACTCAAGTAGGAACCAGCATCCCATAGGGTCCTTTAGTTTTCCAGTGAAAACTGGGTGTAGTGCCAGGAGTAAGCTGTGACATCCTTGGGTGTGACCCAATAACAAAAATAAAATAAAATAAAGAATGTCTGTAGGTGTGTGTGGATATTTTCTACCATCAGGGGAGAAGGTAAATGACATTTTACTTCTAACCACCAGATGGCAGACCTTGCCTCTTTAATGAGGACTCGGCTCTTCGCCATCTCCTACCCATACTCTGGCTCTGTGCCGAGGTATCAGTTCTGCAGAGCTTGGGGAGCTATTTGGGAGCTGGGGATCAAACAAAGGTGGGTCGCAAACAGGTCAAGCACCTTCACCCTTGTATCATGTATGTGGTCCCTAAAACTCAGTTCTTTTTTCTTTTTTTAATAATTTTTATCGTGACTAAAGTGAATTACGAATCTTTTACAGTAATATTAAGGTACATAGTGACAATGAATCAGGGCCATTCCCACCACCAGTGTTGTCCTCCCTCCACCCCTGTTCCCAGCATGCACCCCAAATCTCCCTCATTTGCTCCCCGGAATGCTAGTGTAACTGCTCCCCTCTGTGTATAGCTTGTTGTAGATTGGGTATTGATTCTGGTGTCGTTGACTTTCGGTTTGGTGTTTGACTTTGATCAGTTTTTATTTCCACTCAATGTTTATATGGCTGTTCAGTCTTGATTCAAGTTATGTGATTCTGTTGAAAAAGGAAAAGGAAAAAAATAACTGGAAGGATTTTGTCTACAGGTTATAAGTGCTAATTTAAAAGAAGAAAGGGAAAAAGAAGAAAAACAAAACAAAAAAACCCCAAAACATCCCAGCAACTACAAAAATAGCACCCAGCTACTAAAAACAACCACCATTATATAATAACCATGAGAACAAAAAAAAAATAATAAAAAGAAGACAAAAAGAAAAAGAAAAAAAGAGAAGAAAAAGAAAATAATAAAAAGAAAGAAAAGAAAAAAACGCCAAAAAACTAAGAAAGGAGAGCTGGTATGGCAAGTTTTTGTGCCTTTTTTTTTCTGCATAGGCACAGTAAGTATTGGGGAAATTAGAAAGGGTATTCACCTAGCCTAAGAGATATAGGGTTTTTCCACTCTTGAAGCATACTGCCATGGCAACAACTACAGGCTTCATATACAATCATTTTCACACCCTAACATCTTTTTATGGTGCCAGGAAACTTTCCACTCAGTTGTGGATGATAACATCAGTAACATCAGGCCTCTGTAGCTAGAGATCTTGATATTTGCACAGGTCATAGGATGAAAGCTAGGATAGAGTCTTTCTTTATGGTTCTAGAAGTTCTGTTCCATCACTGTTGTTGTAATCAGTCTTCTGTAATTAGTGGTCTTAATTAATGGTTCCAGAAGTTCTGCTCAGTCACAGTTGTCAAAGTCAGACCTCTGGAATAAGAGATCTTGGTTTTTGTACAAATCCTAGGCCCGAAGCCTAGGCTAGGATCTTTCTTTATTGGTACCACGATAAGTTCTGCCCAGTCATGATTGTCAAAGTCGGTCTTCTGTATTAGCAATCTTGGTTTTTTCACAGAGCAAAGGATGACATGTCTTCTGATTTCATCTTACTGTTAGATAATGAGATAGGGCAACCAGCTCTTAGGTAAAGTTGTTGCTGTTTCATCGATGTCAAGATGTCATACCAGAGCTGGTGCAAGTTGATGCCAGAGCAGGATTAGGAATTTCCCAGTGGGGAGGTTGGTTCCTTGTGCTGTTGCAAGGAACTGTGTCAGTTCTACATCTGGGATCTGGTAGAACTCAATTCTTAACAAGATCACTAGCTTTCCAACTATAACCATGACAAGAGCTAAGACCTGCTCAGGACCCCTAAAGGCACCCCTAAAGACCCCATCGAGGCCAGAAGTAGAAGTACTTTCACAGCTGCATCAGTGTATCTGAATGATTTATCCCTGGAGTTTCCTCATTAGTAAGAAAGGACTTGCTGAAACTTCTAGATTTTCCTTCAAGACAACCCCCTAGTAGCTGTAAGAAAATGGATTACTTCTCTAAGGAAAGTGAAAAGAATATAACTCCAGATCAGAGATGTGTGATATGGCATAAATATGGCCGATTCGAGGCTTTTTCCTCCTTCCTCCACCCAGCAGTCAAATTGCATGCCCTTTTCTACCTAGAACTCAGCATTTTCCATTCTTTTTTTTTAAATATATATATATATATATATATATATATATATATATATATATATATATATATATATATATATGTTTTTTGGGCCACACCCAGTGGTGCTCAGGGGTTACTCCTGGCTGTCTGCTCAGAAATAGCTCCTGGCAGACACGGGGGACCATATGGGACACCGGGATTCGAACCAACAACCTTAGGTCCTGAATCGGCTGCTTGCAAGGCAAACACCGCTGTGCTATCTCTCCGGGCCCTTTTAAATATATTTTTTATTTAAGTAGCATGATTATAGTTGGGTTACAGTCATAACCAGAACACCCCCCCCCTTTACCAGTGTAACATTACCCCTTCCCCCCTTCCCATCCCCTGCTGATATTCGAGACAGGCATTCTACTACAGTTATTTGTTTTTAAGTTCAGTAAGTTGTATTTTTTTTCCTTAAAGGATAAGAGTAAAAAATATATAGTAAGGATGTGATAGTACTGTTGTTTGCATAGGTCCAGAAAAATGGGGAAAATGGAAAAAAATCCTTGACCTGATTACAAAAAGGCCTCACCACAGAAGTTTATTGGCATAAGACCGATTCTGGGTTCCAGGCATACCAGTCCGTCCAACTCGAGTCATTCTCCATGGTCCCGGTGAAACTTTTTCACACTTTAGCTATTGTTGGTATCAGATTCTTATATTTAAAGACTCTGGATTCTGTGCATTTCTTTCATCGATGTCAGGCTGATGTGGAGCATCCTCTAGTTTCAGCATACCATTAAATGCGGAGCGATCTGCCCTGCATGCAGACTGTTCCTGAGTCGTCTGGGTGTTGGGAGCACCCTTTGAAGTAAGTCAATGCCAAAGCAGTGGTAGATCTTCCCTGGTAGAGGCTTAGATCCTGGTAATGTTATAGACAATTGTGGTTGTTTCCATAGATGGTATTCATTGTTCAGGTGTGTGTGGGCGATGCCCATTCTTCTGAGGCCTGAGCCAAATCATTATGCCAATGTTCAGGGTAAAAGGCCTAATTACATTACCAAATTTGTGTTCCCATCTCTATTAGAGCATTCTCCACTCTGTTGTTCACAGAGAACTTTCCCCAAGCAAAACCAAAAGTGTGCGGCTGGAGAGATAGCATGGAGGTAAGGCGTTTGCCTTTCATGCAGAAGGTCGGTGGTTCGAATCCCAGCATCCCATATTGTCCCCTGAGCCTGCCAGGAGTGATTTCTGAGCATAGAGCCAGGAGTAACCCCTGAGTGCTGCTGGGCGTGACCCAAAAACCAAACCAAACCAAAACAAAACAAAACAAACAAAACAAAACCCAAAGCGTTCCTTTACCTTTCCACCCCATTTGCGTCCTTCTTAGCCATTCTAAACTTGTAATCTAATAGACACATTAGAGCCCTCCACTCCAAAATATCCTGATCAATGAAACTCAATATGGGATAGAACCAGGCAATGACTAGCAAGATGAATTATATTTATGGGAGGATCTCAGTGACTATCTGGGAAGAGACAAGGGTAAAGCTGTGTTTCTAAGTCCTTATCTTAGGTGCTGTGGCAGTGGATGGTGAAAACAAAGGGGCACCCAATAATAATGTCAATGTCTGTGCTTTTCCCAGAAAACAGTTCATTTGTCCACAGCATTGTCAAGTTCTCTAACAGGAGGAGCTGAACTCTGTTAACCTGTGAGATTTATTCCTTTTTTCCACTGGCCAGCTTGAGGCCTCTTCCCTATTTTTGCTATTACTTTCATTGTTAGTTTTGGGCCACCAGGTAATGCTCAGGGCTTACTCCTGGCTCTGCACTCAGAAATCACTTCTGGTGGGTTTGGGGGACCATATGGGATGGCATAGTTTGAACCCAGGTTAGTCATTTAAAAGGTAAGTCCCTACCTGCTGTACTATCTCTCCAGACCCTGGGATTCTACCCTCCTTATGGGAACACTCTGAGATTAAGGCAGACTCCCCAGCACAGGGCTGCCTTGTGGGACAACTGTGGCATGCCCCCATATGCACCATAGATGTGCATAGACAGGGGCAGGAGAAGTAGAAGAGGTAGTAAGGTATTTGCCTTGTATGTGACCAACCTTGGTTCAAGTCCCTGAGAACTGCTAAAGGTCACTTCTGAGCACAGAGCCAGGAATGGTGCCTAAGCACCACCAAATGAGGCCCCAAG
This sequence comes from Suncus etruscus, assembly GCF_024139225.1. Taxonomy (NCBI): domain Eukaryota; kingdom Metazoa; phylum Chordata; class Mammalia; order Eulipotyphla; family Soricidae; genus Suncus; species Suncus etruscus. The sequence continues at coordinate 10,527,322 of NC_064855.1, forward strand.
CCCAATAAGCAAAATGCATCATAGATATCTGCACTGAAGAGAAGGACTATATACAATAATTAAAATCTGACATATTTAGTGCCAAGGGTGTGGCTCACCTGGCAGAGCACATCTTTGCAAGTTCAAGGCCCTTGGTTCGATCCCTGACACTACATGCCACCTGTCCCCCAGCGTGATGGTGGTTCAGCCCCCAGAGTCATTATAGAAAAACCACATGTTTGGTGATTTTTTTCCTCTGTGTAAATTGCTGTCAGTCAAAACATTTTTATGGGATGCTTGCAGGAAGCTGGCTCTTAATCCTTCATTGAAAATCCATTAAGACAATTACCAGGTCATGCTTGGAAATTTTTTTCCACAAAGGAATGTAGTTGCTGGGTTACCAGGAACGAATTTGAGATGCAAAGGTAATAGTCCCATTTGTACTAGGAAGCCCTTATGTAAATCATCACACATTGAAAATACGCACAAATTGAGTTGTCCCTGTACCCCAAGTACAGGCAAAATATTGAACCTGGCGTGCCCACACACAAACCGTGTGCTTTAATTCCTTAACCTAGCTTGTGGCCCAGGAATGATAATTTATAAATACTATTTTTTATAAATACTATTTGGATTTGGGTTTTTTTTTTTTTTTTGGTTTTTTGGTTTTTCAGGCCACACTCGTTTTATGCTCAGGGGTTACTCCTGGCTAAGTGCTCAAAATTCGCCCCTGGCTTGGGGGGACCATATGGGACTCCGGGAGATCGAACCGAGGTCCTTCCTTGGCTAGCGCTTGCAAGGTGCCACATCACCGGCCCCTATTTGGATTTGTTTTAATAAAATCTGTCAGTGTGCAAAGGATATTCCTGGCTCTGTGCTCTAGAGTGACCACTGACAGTGCTTAGGGGACCCTATACGGTGCCAGGGATTCAAATTGGGGCAGGTGGGATACAAAGCAAACACTGTAGCACCTGTAATATCCGGCCCCTCATGCTTCTGTTTTTTAACAGATGGCTGCACATTGCGTTGTGTTTTCAATCCCTCGTTTGAAAGTCTGTTTCCAAAAATAAAATAAATAAGAATTAATAGCAATTTCCACAACTAATTTAAGAATCGAAGGCAGAACTTTCCAGAAGGTTGGCAGCCCCTCTGCTCCATGCAGATTCAGTCTGAGGGATAAGGTTTCACTAATGGGCTCCTGGTGGTCAAAGTCACTACTTGGCTCTTTCTGAACAACCATGTTTCTAGTCCCAAGACTTCTCTCTTTGGTTTTGTTTTGGAACCATACTTCAGGGCTTGCTCCTGGCTCTTCCCTCAGAAAATACTCTCCTGGCGGTGTGGGGGGTCATATGGAAAATTGGAGAATGAGCCTGACTTGGCCATGTGCACAGTAGGTGCCTTTCCAGGTGTAGTCTTGTTTGCTCTTTAGGTCACCCCCAAAGGGTCATTCCTGCAGGGAATTATTCCCCACACTGTAGTGGAGGGGAAACACTGAGGTACTGAGGATAGAGGGCCTGACCTATATGCAAGTCTTTGAGCTCTCTGGTTCCTGGAATCATAGTCTTAAATGGGGTTCTTGGTGTGACCAAACCCTGAAAAACCCACCTGTCCCTCTGTGTGGTAGGAGAAACAAAGTTCAATGATATGTTCACACTCTGGAGGTGTCTGGGCTGACAACTGCAATGACTGACAGTGGCCCCCCTCTAGTATCTGAGTGCCCCAATCTATGTAATAGCATCCGACCAGGGGAACTGTGGTAATGGGTATCAGAGATACTGAAACAGTCTAGTGCTCTAGGTGGTGTTTGAGATCATGGCTGGGAAGCACCTATGGGATGGGGGCGGTTAGAGTGTTGGCTAAAATGATCAGGGTCTGTTTCAGAGATTCTGAGTTGCCTCCTAGACTCTTTTTCTTTGGGGGGGGGCACACCCAGTGGTATTCAGGGGTTACTCCTGGCTCTGCACGCAGAATCACCCCTGGCTGGCAGGGGGACCATATGGGATGCTGGGAATCAAATCAGGTCCATCCCGGGTCAGCCATATGCAAGGCACAAACTCTACCCCTGTGCTACTCTCTCCAACCCCACCTCCTAGATTTGATTTCTGACTTCAGGTTCCTGTGAGAAAGCTTTACAGGCTGGGAAAACTGGAGAGAAGAGACTATTGTTGTGTTTCCCAGGCCAGAAAATCCCGATGCTTGTAAACACCTTCGAGATTCCACTCCTGAGTTGAGCAGTCCCTCCTCCTGTTCATCTCTCACTTCCCGTACATTCTCGTATACAGCCAGAGGAAGCCACATGGTATGTTCCACATTCTGTTTGGCAATCTCTTCAATGACAGTTTCTTAAAGAGAATGGGTTCCCTCATCTCTCTATCAAGCTTCCATAGGCAACGTTTTGCCAGTTCTTCTATCTCTACGTTCAGAACTCAAGCTGTCCTTTCTCCAGTGGGATCAGTCTTTGCTTCTACACTGCCAGCTCCCAGCAACTGTGTGTTCACTATTGCCTTGCCATTGCTAACAGCTCTCTGGTGTCTTTCCAACCTCTAATCACCAACTGGTCCAAGGGCAGAATTCCCACAGCCTGAGAACAGCAGCCATAGGCTTCTTGAATGGTATTGTGCCAGGATCTTGTTTTCACCCTGCTACATTTTATCTGCTTAAAGCATGCCTCAGGATCATTCTAGATTCAAGAAATACAGGAAACAGACACATCTTTTAATGGGGAGAATTGTAAAATACATGATGGTGTTTCTCAATCTATAGCAGGCATCTGTAGTCACACAAACGTGTGGCTAAATCCTCAGAATTAATCTGAAGACTGAACTTGCCAAACAAATGCAAAGAAACGCAAGATGAAAGATGATGCTAAAAAAAAAAAAAGCAAAGTGTGTGCGTGTGAAATCAGGTCAGGCTTCCCCCTTTCCCTTCTCTCTGCTGGTGCTGTTGACCTTGACAGGATCATGGTGCTTGGCTGTGGTGCTCCTAAGGGGTTGCATACCAGATTGCTCACCAGGTCACACTCCTTTAGTTATTTGCATATGAGCTCACTATGGGTTATACTGCTGACCTGGGGGCATGCACATCTTTTTAGTTTGGGTTCTTACTTAAAAGGCCACACCTTTTAGGGCTTGCTCATACCTGTCTGCAGCCTGTTGACAATCCCTTGCAGTTCTTGGGAACTGCAGACAGCAGAGTGGTCCACACACAAACATGCTTGGTAATACTGCAGTAGCAGACATTGAACTCACAACTTAATCTTGCAAGCAGGTGCTTTAGCCGCTGTGCCATCTCCTGGCTCTTCGACAGATTTCAAATCATACTAGCAACATAGAATGGGACCAGTGAGGTCTTGCCAGATCTCACAACATGATACGTTGTCTGTGTTTATTTCTCTTCTGCTAATCTGATGGGTTGAAATGGCATCTTCCTTATCATGTTAATTTGTATTTTACATACTCGGAGCAAAATGCCTTTCAGAACCATATTCTGTACTTTAGCAGAAGTGTGTTTTCTTGATGTTGGCTCCTTGGATGTCTATCATTTTATTTAGTTTGTGTGTTCAGTTTCTCGTCCAAAGTACTCACTGTACTAAGTATTCAAGCACATTTGTGGTGAGCTCAGGAACATCAGTCTGTGCCAATCTCTCTAGTCTACAATGCCACAACTGGGGTTTCTGCTGAGAGTAACAGGATTGACTCTCTTGGGCAGGGCCATCAATTTGAGACACAGGAGTACTCATGGGAAAATGTGGCTGTGACCTGAAGAAGACTCGACTTTCTAGGCATTTCCCCCAAATCTCACTGTGCTAAAGAAAAAACATCATGGGAAAGGAAGTCCTGATGAGTCAGAATGACTTTTCTGTTTCTTGATGCCTCAATGCAGCATGCTGTGAAATATGCAACCATAAAAAAGTGCCCCCCAAGGGGCCAGAGCAATAGCACACTGGTTGCTGACCTGGGACAGTATGGGAGAGAGAAGCTGGGAAAACGTAAGGGGAATTCTGCTGGCCTTGAAGATAAAAAAATGTCTCTGTTCAGAGACTTATTTTCCCTGCTGTTACCAGGGCAGGTTGAGCTGAGAAGAAAGCCATCCAGGTCAAAACAACATGTCCTCACATGTCATCTAGCTTAATGGTACCTGAGCATTGCAACCGCTATCCTTACATACCATCTGAGTTAATGATGTCATGTACCTTTTAACTGCTATCTTCACATAACAACTGCTTGATGTAATGGCTGAGCAACGTAAAGCTGTATTGTCTACATTCTATTTCCGACCTAAATTTCGCCTGTAAAAACCCCACTCCTACCTTCAATAAATGAAGATCTTTGCTAGACGATACCTCCCTTCGAGTGGTCTGTGTATTGGACTCGCAGTCTTCCCTCCTCTTCCTGAGTCCGGCCTCATAGGCTACGGGCTGAAAAAGAACCTCTCCCCACCCTTGCTTCAGCCTCATGGGGGTCCCCCACCAGAGCCCAACAGGATAGACCTGGGTTCGATCCCTGGTACCCCATATGATCCCCTGAGCCTGCCAAGAGCAATTTCTGAGTGCAGAACTAGGAGTAACCCTTGAGCATCACCAGGTGTAGCCCCCAAACCAAAAAAAGGACCCCCCAAATGAAATTTTTTCGGTCCATAAGAGAGGACAGAGTCATCTCTGTACACCTAAACTGGCTGTGTTACTGCACTTCAAGTATGCCTGAGAGCATGAAAATTGACTGATAGCTTCGCCATAGAAAAGTCAATGAGGCCAGAAAGATAACATAGTGGTTAAGGTGCTTGTCTTACATGTGGCTGACCAGAGTTTAATCCCTAGTTCCTCATATAGTCTGCCGAGCACTACCAGGAGAATCCCTGAACACTGAGCCAGGAAAAAGCCCTGAGCTATGCCAGGTGGCCCAAAAACAAAATGAGAGAGAAAGAGAGAGAGGTCAATCATATCACCAGGGTTTTTGAACTGAACTGGAAAGATGAGCTGAGAAAAAAATCAGTTTAGAGGGAAAATCCAGGAGCTGTTTTGTACTGACACTTTAGGAAGCCACCTAGGCAATCACATGGGGGCTGCAAGTTGATGTATAGATAGATATGTGCACCTTAGATAGGAGAACTGGCCAATAGATTTACATTGGAGAGCCACGAGCGCATGCATGGCTATGAAAAGAAAAGCTGAAGACAGTGAAATCACAGAGGAACAATATCACTGAGTATCACTGAACAGGACAAGAGTCCAAGGACTGGTCTGAGGCTCCAGCAAAGGAGAACTAGGACCGGGAGAACAAAGTGTCCTGATGGCAACGTGAAGGAAGCACTGGAAGGGGCCAGAGCAATAGTACAGCAGGGAGGATATTTGCCTTACATCCAGTCAACCCAGATTCAATCCCTGGCATCCAATATGATTCTCTGAGTCAGTCAGGAGTAATTCCTGAGTGATACTAGACAACAGGGCCAGTTGATGCTTAGACACAGCTAAACTTCAGTTTTTTAACTTTTACTTTACTCAGGCCCAAACAGGACAAGGGCTCAGCAGGGGCACCCTGCTGGAGTTGTAGAGTACATAGTGCCAGAATTAAACGTGGGTTCTTGTACATAGAGTGCCTGTACTCCAATTCTCTGCACTCTTTTCAGGACTTGCAGTCTTTTTGCTTGTTTGTTTTGGGCCACACCCGGTGATGCTCTCAGAAGTCGCTCCTGGCTTGGGGGACCATATGGGAAACCGGGGGATCAAACAATGGTCCATCCTAGGCTAGCGCGGGCAAGGCAGACTCCTTACCCATTGTGCCATCGCTCCGGCTTCTGGGATTTGCAGTCTTATTTTCTTATTATATATTTCTACAAGTGTAGAAGCCAGACCACAGGGATCATAAGTTTTTAAAGCTTTTGAGATCATCTACAAAACTTTCCATACATTTTTTGCCCTCAGGGGCCAGAGTGATAGCACAATGAGGTGTTTGCTTTGCATGCTGCCAACCCAGGTTCAATCCTCAGCATTTTATATGGTCTCTAAGCACCACCAGGAGTAATTCTTAAGTACAAAGCCAGGAGTAACCCCTGAATATTGTCAGGTATGCCCTAAAACAACAACAACAACTCCCCCTCCATAAAAGAAAGAAAAAAAAAGAGAATAAAGAAAAATTTCTCCCTTGATTAAAATAAAATTTTGGTGAGGGCGGAATTTGGGCCACACCTGCTTGAGTTCAGGCACCACAGATTCCCATTATTGGGGTCACCCGGCAGTGCTCAGGGATGATACATTTCTGGGATGAGATCCAGAAACTCCCTCATGAAAGCAAGCTCTCCAGTTTACAGTCTTAATAGTAATGTAGAGACAGAACCTATTTCCCCCAATCCTTTGTTAAGTGAATATTATAATAAAACACTTTAGAAATGGAAATCACTTTTTTGCTTCTGATTATAAAAATAACCCATGCTCATACTCTCATTTAAAACAATTTGCAAATTGAAAGAATAGAACTCGTATCTCATTATTTTAATTTGTATTTCTTTTTTGCTAATCAAGTTAAAACATTTTGTCAGGAAAACATCATCTTTAGTCTCCATAAATGATATTGATCTGATACAAAATAAATGTTTTTTTTTTTTTTGGTTTTTGGGCCACACCCAGCGGTGCTCAGGGGTTACTCCTGGCTGTCTGCTCAGAAATAGCTCCTGGCAGGCACGGGGACCATATGGGACACCGGGATTCGAACCAACCACCTTTGGTCCTGGATCGGCTGCTTGCAAGGCAAATGCCGCTGTGCTATCTCTCCGGGCCCCAAAATAAATGTTTCATATGCTAAAGCAGCATTTGAATAACTATCCCAATGGAATATTTATCCCAGTGAGTATTAAACAGACACATCAAGAAGAAGCAATCCTTAAAATCTAAGAGATCAGAGTCCAAGAAAGTCAATATATTAAGAGCACCTTCTCCATGCACAGGACTGTCTCAATGTTGGTATTTTATTTGTGCTTTATGTTTATTGCACAAATGTTCACAGTAGACAGGACACTGGACAAGTATATGGCTCTCACTGCCAGAGACTCACATTTAGTGGTGTGTGTGTGTGTGTGTGTGTGTATGTGTGTGTGTGAGAAACCTCAGTGAGACACTCTTTGCTGATACTAGTGGCAATGAGAGCTTTGCCAGTCCGTCCAATATACAACCCTGCCAACTTCCAATGGGTTTCTACCGGTGCAGAAGGAAGGAGACCTTCAGGGCCAGGAGGACCTTGTGGATGCCATCCTGCTCTGAGGGCAGACACAGGAATCACTGCTCACAGCACTTACATGTGGAAGCAAAAAAGGAGACATGTGTCAGAACAGAGCAGACCAGTGCTTACCAGATACCGGGAAGCATGGAAAAAAGATTAAGGAAATAAAGTTCAAACATAGAACTAGAAGGTAAATAAGTTCTGCAGCTCTAATGCCCACAATCATGAGGGTATCAATGATACTATGTCATAAGCTTCAAAGTTGCTCTTTATTACTTTTTAAGGGGGGGTCACAACTGGCCACACTTAGAGAATCAGTGCTTGGAATGAAAACAAAGCATGTGCTATCCACACATATACATGGGTACATATGTTGATCCATTTATTAAAGAACAGACAAAAGGCCAAATAGAACAATACACTGGTGAGGTTTGAATGGGCCACAAGTATCTGAATTTCTGTTAGTATGGATTCGGGTGTGTCACCCTGTTGGTTTATGGACATGTTTACCAACCAGGAAGCTCTCTGAGCCTGTGCGTTGGTGATTTTTATGGAGGTCTCTCACGTAGGCATTGTGGAACAATTTCCTGAAACTATTTTATAAGTGTCTTTGCTGAGGTACAATGAACCTATGATGGTAGGCAGAGTCTACAATGGGGAACTCTGCTGAAGTCTTTCAGATGACATATTTTCCCGCCAGAGTTCCCTGTGCTGTGTTGTGAAACCATTGTTTTATCTATTTTTAAAGTCTTGTAATGTTTCAAAGGAGGTGGGAAAATCCAGTCCCTGGGACTGCAGCAGGCCAGTAACAGCCTGCAGAATACTGCTCTGAGTGCTGGATCTATTATAAGTGAACCAGGGAAACAAAACACTTGGATTCAAATGGCTTATGTTCTGGAGGAGTAGGGCACACAATAAATACATGAAAGAAAAATAAACATGCATAAATTAATTATTTTCATAAGGTATTGGCAAAATAAAATGGTAATGGGATAGAGAGCAATAACAGCATCTCTGGGGAGGTGACATTTGAGGATATAAGTTAGGAGAAGGAAGTTGTCACTTCAAGATTAAAATATGACTGTAGGCCAAGACCAAAGGCCAAAAAATTGGGGCCATAGCACTAGTACAGTAAGCAGGGCTCTTGGTTTGCAGGCTATTGACCTGGGTTTGATCCCCAGAGTCCTATATGGTCCCCTGAACCTGACAGGAGTGATCCTTAAGTGAAAAATCAGGAAGAAGACCTAAGAACTGCTATGTGTGGCCCCAAACAAACAACAACAAAACAAAAACCAAAACAACCCCCATAGAAATAAGCACCACTTGTTTGATGGCCTAGATCTGGGTCAGGTTGAAGTATATTTGAGATAAGGTTGGTTTGCTGAGCTAAACTGGAGTTAAACAAACCTTACACATCATGAGTCTAATTGCCCATATAACAGAAAACACCATGCTTAAATTTTGTTCCTGACTCTGGTACTACCTGGGGTTTTCTGGGTATCTTTTGCTAAGAATTTAGAGGGTTGCAGTCAGAGTAAGGCTGTGAAGGTTGGCCTTACTCTGTGTGGTCTTGTCACAGAGATTTAGGTAAGTCCAACTTCTGAAAATAGAGTTTAAGATGTCTTAACAGAGTAAGTGTCTTAGCAGAAACACAGGAAACTTGAACTGTGGTACTAGAGAGACAGCAGACACTGATGAGACGAGTTGGACAAAAGCTGATAACTCTTATCTCACAGTTTGCAGGAATTGCTTTGAAGAGACAGTAAATATGCCAAACTGACATCCTATGGAAAGAATAAACAACAGAGAGAGGGGCAGTATGTAGTGTTGGGTCCCCAGCCTTGACACAAAACGGAAGAAACCTTTTTGTTTCAGAAGAGATTCATATGTACCTTCATTTGTTCCCATTCACCTTTTACCTTCAAGGCAACCCAGAAATTGAGACCTGCCCTCAAAAAGTTAGGCATAGTTGGTTGCAGTCACAGAAATATCTGAGAAGTATCATAACAAATCCCTGAGAACTATCATAACAAAATGTGACTGAATGAGGGAAGTAGAAAGCCTGTCTAGAGTACAAGCTGGTGTGGGGTGGGGAGGAGGGACACTTGAGGGATATTGATGATGGGAATGTTGCACTGGTGAAGGTTTTTTTTTTTTTTTTTTTTTTTTTAATAAAAAAAAAAAAAAGAAAAAAAGAAAAAAAAAAACCCAACCAAAGGAACTTTTATCCACTGCTGGTGGGAATGCTGTCTAGTTCAACCTTTATGGAAAGCAATATGGAGATTCCTCCAAAAACTGGAAATCGAGCTCCCATACGACCCAGCTATACCACTCCTAGGAATATACCCTAGGAACACAAAAATACAATACAAAAATCCCTTCCTTACACCTATATTCATTGCAGCACTATTTACCATAGCAAGACTATGGAAATAGCCAAGATACCCTTCAACAGATGAATGGCTAAAGAAACTGTGGTACATATACACAATGGAATATTATGCAGCCGTCAGGAGAGATGAAGTCATGAAATTTTCCTATACATGGATGTACATGGAATCTATTATGCTGAGTGAAATAATTCAGAGAGAGAGAGAAAGACGCAGAATGGTCTCACTCATCTATGGGTTTTAAGAAAAGTGAAAGACATTCTTGCAATAATAACTTTCAGACACAAAAGAGAAAAGAGCTGGAAGTTCCAGCTCACCTCATGAAGCTCACCACAAACAGGAATGATTTTAGTTAGAGAAATAACTACGTTTTGAACTGTCCTAATAATGAGACTGTATGAGGGAAATGGAAAGCCTGTCTAGAGTACAGGCAGGGGTTGGGTGGGGAGGAGGGAGATTTGGGACATTGGTGATGGGAATGTTGCACTGTGATGGGTTCTTTACATGACTGAAACCCAAACACAAATATGTATGTAATAAAGTTGTTTAAATAATAAAAAGAAAGAAAACAAAATGTTTAGGGACTAGAAATGTAGCTCAGTGGTAGAAATCATTCTTCAAAATTATGAGACTCTGGGGTCGAAGAGATAGCATGAAGGTAGGGCGTTTGCCTTGCATGCAGAGGGATGGTGGTTTGAATCCCGGCGTCCCATATGGTCCCCCGAGCCTGCCAGGAGCAATTTCTGAGCATAGAGCCGGAGTGACCCCTGAACACTGCTGGGTGTGACCCAAAAACCAAAAAACAAAACAAAACAAAACAAAATTATGAGATTCTGGATTTCTTTTTTATAAAACTTTGGATATATGTATATAAATACACATATGATTGGGGGCCACATCCACTATCACTCAGGTGTTACTTCTGGCTCTGCACTCAGAAATCACTTCCAGTAGGTTCTGGGGACCATATGGGATGCTCAGAATGGAACCCGGGGTGCCCGCATGCAAGGCAAATGCTCTACCTGCTGTGCTATCGTTCTGGCTCTGATATTCTGGATTTGACTCCCTCTAATTTGAGGGTTCAAGATAGAAGAAAAAAATGTCTATAATGATGCTATTTACAGGATTGTTTTATTTTTAAAATACAGGAACCAAGTCCAACAATGACAAAAACCCATGTAACATCTTTATACAGAAAACAATAACACTTTTAAAGGATTGCAAGGTCTAACAAATAAATGTATCATTTTGAAATATTTTTATTTGAGGGGGAATCACACTCGAAAGTACTTGAGGTCACTCCTGGTGGTGCAATGGGTCAAATCTGGGCATACCGCGTGCAAAACATACACTTAGCTTGTTGAATTCTCTCTCTAGCCCATCCCATTTTTGTTGTTTGGGTCATACCCAGGGGTGCTCAGGGGTTACTTCTGGCTCTGCACTTGAGGGTCATTCCTGGCAATGCTAAGAGGAGGACCATACCAGAGATGAAACCAGTTTCATGCAAGGTAAGCACACTATCTGCTGTACTATTACTCTGGCCCCTCCAGCCCATTTTTTTTTTTTTAGAGATGGCATACACCGTGATGTTCAAGGACCACTCCTAGAGGTGTCAAACATCTAACTAGGGTTGGCAAGTGTCTTCCTTAACCTATTTTTCTCAACAGCTCTCTTCGCCTCATTTTAAAGGAATTTTAAGACGAAATATTATGAGGCCAGAAAGACAGTACAAGGGGCCGGGAAGGTGGTGCTAGAGATAAGGTGTCTACCTTGCAAGCGCTAGCGTAGGACGGACCGCGGTTCGATCCCCCTGCGTCCCATATGGTCCCCCCAAGCCAGGGGCGATTTCTGAGCGCTTAGCCAGGAGTAACCCCTGAGCGTCAAAAGGGTGTGGCCCAAAAACCAAAAAAAAAAAAAAAAAGACAGTACAAGAATAAAGGTACTTGCCTGGCATGTGGCTGACCCTGATTCAATCCCAAACACTGTATATGATATCTCAAGTAGAACCAGGAGTGAGTGACTCCTGAGCACAGAGCCAAAAATAGCTTCTGAACACTGCTGGGATTGGCCCCTAAAACAAAAACAACCCCCACAATCATCAGTTTTTCTTAAATTGGCCTGAAGATTCAATGAATTGTCAGTCAAAATGTTCACAGCTTTTTCTCTCGTCTTTAGTTTATTTTTATTTTATTAAAAAAAATTTCTCTAAGTACCATAGTTACAAACATGTTCGTACTTGGGTTTCAGCCATAAAATGCACGCCCTGTTCACCAGTGTAACTTTTCTGCCACCAATGTCCCCATTTCCCCCGTCTTCCATTCCTTGTCTGTCTTTGCATTTCTCTCTAACATGTCATGGTAGTTGTTAGTGTAGTTAGTTCTCTTAACTGCACTTACCACTCCTTGTGTCCTTCTGGTAAGCTTCATATCATCGGCTGGTTCTTCCGGCCTTCATCTCTATTAACTTTATTTTTTGTTTGTTTGTTTTGTTTTTGGGCCACACCCAGTGATGCACAGGGTTTACTCCTGGCCATGCACTCAGAAATCACTCCTGGCTTGAAGGAACATATGGGATGCTGAGATCATTCCAGGTCCTTCCTGGGTCAGCTGCCTGCAAGGCAAGCACTCTACCACTGCACCATCTCTCTGGCCCCACCATACTGTCTTTTATTTTTCTTATATACATAGATAAGTGAGACTATTCTGTGTTTCTCTCTCCTTCTTACTTATGTCACTCAGTATAGTAATATCTATATCCATGCATATATAGGCAAATTTTGTGATTTCAGTTTTTCTAACAGCTTCATAGTATTCCAGTGTATAGATGTACCAGTTTCTTCAGCCATTCATCTGTTGTAGGGCTTGTTTCCAGATTTTGGCTATTGTAAATAGAGCTGTGATAAAACATTGATAAACTGTGATAAACAGGGGTAAAGAGGGCATTGTATTGTGTTTTTACGGTCCTAGGATATATCCCTAGGAGTGGCATTGCTGGATTAGATAGGCAGGAGCTCAATGTCCAGTTTTTTGGTTTTTTTGGGGGGGGGTATTTTTTTTTGTAGTTTTTGGCTCACACCCAGCAGTGCTCAGGGGTTACTCCTGGCTCCATGCTCAGAAATTGCTCCTGGCAGGCACGGGAGACCATATGGGATGACAGGATTCGAACCGATGACCTTCTGCATGAAAGGCAAACGCCTTACCTCCATGCTATCTCTCCGGCCCCAATGTCCAGTTTTTTTTTTTTTAAGGAACATCTATATTGTGTTCCAGAAAGGCTGGACTAGATGGCATTCCCACCAGCAGTGAAGGAGAGTTCTTTTCTCCTCACATCCATGCCACCAGTGGTTGTTCTTATTCTTTATGATGTGTGCCAATGTGTGGGTATGAGATAATATCTCATTGCTGTTTTGATTTGCAGCTCTCTGATTATTAGTGTTGTGTAACATTTTTTGTACAACAAAGCAATAATCATTAAATGGTATTGGAATAAAGACAGAATCTTAGCTCAAATGGAATAGACTTGAGTATTCAGAGAATAACCCCCAGACATACAATCAATCAATATATATATATATATTTTTTTTTTGTTGTTGTTGTTGTTTTTGGGTCACACCCGGCAGCGCTCAGGGGTTACTTCTGGCTCTATGTTCAGAAATCACTCCTGGCAGGCTCGGGGGACCATATGGGATGCTGGGATTCGAACTATTAACCTTCTGCATGCAAGGCAAATGCTCTACCTCCATGCTATCTCTCTGGTCCCCCAATCAATTAATATTTAAAAAAGGGGCAAGAAATGAAAAATGGGGCCCGGAGAGATAGCACAGCAGCGTTTGCCTTGCAAGCAGCCGATCAGGACCAAAGGTGGTTGGTTTGAATCCCGGTGTCCCATATGGTCCCCCGTGCCTGCCAGGAGCTATTTCTGAGCAGACAGCCAGGAGTAACCCCTGAGCATCGCCGGGTGTGGCCCAAAAACAAACAAAAAAAAAAACAAAACAAAACAAAAAAAAGAAATGCAAAATGGATCAAGGGAACCCTCTTCAACAAGTGGTCTTGGGACAACTGGTCAGCCAAATGCAAAAAAGAAAACTCAGACCTCTAACATGCACAAAGGTTAAACCAAAATGGATTAAAGACCTTGATATCATGGGGGAAAGACCTTGATATCAGACCTGAAACTATAAAGTACATAGAAAAAAATGTAGGCAAAACACTTCATTACATAGAGACTAAAGGCATCTTCAAGGAGGAAACAGCACTTTCCAAACAAGTGAAAGCAGAGATAAACAAATGGGGTTACATCAAACTGAGAAGTGTATGCACTTCAAAGGAAAGAGCAACTAGGATTAAAAAAAAGGTCACCTAAGGGAGAAACTGTTCATGCAATACCCATCAGATCAGAGGCTAATATCTAAGATTATACAAGGTATTGAGAGAATTTAACAAGAAAAAAATCTAACCCCATCAAAAAATGAGAAGAAATGAACAGACATTTCCTTAAAGACGAAATACAGATGTCCAAAAGGTACATGTAGTCTTTGATTTAATTTCAAAATATATATAGAGGGCCGACATAGGGTGTAGTCTATGGGCCTGCTGCTCAGACCTGGGGTGCTCTGGACCCCACAGAAGCTCATCTGGAAGTTCTGAGGGGGCCACAAGGAGCCAAGAATCAACGTCAGGACTCTACATATGCTAGACTTGAGTTTTGCCAGTCTGCATAGCTCCTCAGTTTTTCTGAACTCTTGCATTGTGATTTTTAAAAAACCCTTTAACACCTTATCTCACAATACCTTTTAAAAAATCTATTATATTGGGGCCAGAGAAAATCTATTATGTTGGGGCCAGAGTTATAGACAGCGGTAGGGCATTTGCCTTGCACGTGGCTGACCCAAGGTGGACCAAGTTTGATCCCTGGTATCCCATATGGTCTCATGAGCCTGCCAGGAGTGATTTCTGAGTGCAGAGCCAGGAGTAAGCCCTGAGACAGCTGGTTGTGGTAAAAAACAAACAAACTCACCTATAGACTATTATATTATATTATAAAGAAACAGATATGAAAGAGAGATATAAGTTCAAGGGAGAACACAGGTTTGAAGGGCAAACCTAGAAAGACTCCATAAGTTCTAAAACCACCCCTTATGTGGCTTGTGCATAACAGATCTGGCCTTGATCCCCAGCACCACAAAAAGAAATGGATCTGCACAAAAAGGTGAACAACAAAAATAAGGTGAACAAAATGATTTCAAACACAGCATTCCATGAGCCTGACTGAACATAAAATCCTGAAGTGTATTTTATACACCTGTAACCCAGGATCTGCCATACAAGTTCATTTAAAATACACACACATTTGGTTGCCTCAACACACAAGATTCACAAAGGTGAGCCTCACGGTACAGCATAGAGTACTTAGTGAAAACTTCTGATAGTTTTAACTTCCTCATTAGATTGAGGGGTGTTTGAATAGAATCGATATCTAGAAATAATGTTGAATTTGTGGAAAAGGAGGCTATTATGTCAACTTTATCTAGGAATGCTTCCTGCATGAGTCAGTAGATTGGAGAACCATCCAGAATTAACAATAGAAAGAGAATCTCCCTCCACCCCCACCTCCCCAGGGTCCTGGGAAAGTGAAAGATAAGCAAAGGATTTACTTATTTCTTTTTGTGGTGCTGGGGATCAAGGCCAGGTCTGTTTATGCACAAGCCACATTCTCTAAGGCAGGGGTCTTCAAACTACGGCCCTCAGGCCACATGCGGCCCGCAGAGGAGTCTGATCCGGCCAGCCAGCAGTGAGCGCTTTTTGGTTGCCAAGATACCTGCCAGCATAAACACTCAGTCCATATCCAAATATCAGGAACCATGCACTCAAAATGGTAACCATCTTTGGTAGCACTTATGCCTGTGAACAGACTTTTTCAAGAATGAAACATCTGAAATCTCCAACCAGATCAAGATTAACTGATGCCCACTTGCATCACTTGTTATGGCTGGCAGTGACAAATATGGAACCGGACATTGACCATCTCATTAGCCAAAAGCAGGCCCACAGTTCCCATTGAAATACTGGTGCGTGATCTGTTTATTTATAAATGGTTTTCATTTTATTTATATAAGATATGTGCAGTGTGAGTAGGAATTAGTAGCTCATATAGTTCGGCCCTCCAGCTCTCTAAGGGACTGTAATCCGGCCCCCACTTTAAAAAGTTTGAAAACCCCTGCTCTAAGGGGTTTTAGAACTTCTGGAGTCTTTTCTAGGTTTGCCCTTCAAATCTGTGTTCTCCCTTGAACTTGTATCTCTCTTTCATATCTGTTTCATTGCTTGCTTATTTCCACTCTGGTATAGCCTCTATTGAACACAAGTCCAAATTTTATTTTTAATTTTTATTGTGGCCAAAGTGAATTACAAATCTTTTTTTTTTTGTTTGTTTGTTTTTTTTGTTTTGGTTTTTGGGCCACACCCGGCGGTGCTCAGGGATTACTCCTGGCTATCTGCTCAGAAATAGCTCCTGGCAGGCACAGGGGACCATATGGGACGCCGGGATTCGAACCAACCACCTTAGGTCCTGGGTCGGCTGCTTGCAAGGCAAACGCTGCTGTGCTATCTCTCCGGCCCCAGAATTACAAATCTTTTACAGTGATATTTAAGATACATAGTGACAATAATTGAGGGGCAAGCCCACCACCAGTGTTGTCCTCCCTCCATCCCTGTTCCCAGCATGCATCCCATATCTCCCTCCTTTACCCTTCAGAAAGCTAGTGCAACTGGTCCCCACTTGTACAGTTTGTTGTAGATTGGGTATCGATTCTGTTGTTGACTTTCAGTTTGGTGTTCAAGTTTATCATTTTTTATTTCCACTAAGAGTTTGTACAACTGACTG
Organism: Suncus etruscus; assembly: GCF_024139225.1. Lineage (NCBI taxonomy): Eukaryota > Metazoa > Chordata > Mammalia > Eulipotyphla > Soricidae > Suncus > Suncus etruscus. The sequence continues at coordinate 10,543,781 of NC_064855.1, forward strand.
TCTGGTCTTGGTACACCATCCATTTCCCCCCTCAATTTATGAGGCTGAATAAAATGATTCAAGTTATGTGGTTCTGTTGGAGATAAAAAGGAAAAGAAAAAAGAAAGAACCCCCCCCCCAAAAAAAAAAAACTGAGAGGAGTCCATCTAGGTGTTATAAATATCTATTTAGAAGACAAAAGGGAAAAAAGGAGGAAAAGGTAACAAAACAAAACAAAAAAACAAAGCAAGAACAACAAAAACATTTAACAAGAACAAACAAAAAAATCAAAACCAGCACCTACAAAAAACAAATAAGCAACAAAAACAAAACAAACAAAAAACAGTCAAAAACTCAAACCAGCAACTACATAAAAAAAAGTTTATTTCTTATTTATTTTGTAAAGGCACAGTAAGTCTTGGGTAAATTAGAATGGGAATTCCCTTGGCCTAAGAGGTACGGGGTTTCTCCGCCCTTGAAGCATACTGTCATGGGACCAACTACAGGCTTCGTACACATTCATTTTCACACCCCAACGTCTTTTTATGGTGCCAGGCAACTTTCCACTCAGTTGTGGATGATAAAATCAGGCCTCTCTAACTAGAGATCTTGGTATTTACACAGGTCATAGGACGAAGCCCAAGATAGAATCTTTCTTTATAGTTCTAGAAGTTCTATGCCATCACTATTGTTGTAATAAGTCTTTTATAAATGGTGGTCTTGGTTTTTGCACCGATCCTAGGATGAAGCCTGGGATAGAGTTTTTTCATTATTTTTCCAGAAGTTCTGTTCCATCGCAGTTCTCAAAAAATCCCCTGGGATTTTGGAGACCTTGGATTTTGGACAGATCCTAGGCCAAAGCCTATGCTAGGGTCCTTTTTATTGGTCCCAGGATAAGTACTGCCCAGTCTTGGCTATCAAAGTCAGTCTTCTGTAGTTGGACATCTTGGTTTTTGCACAGATCAAAGGGTGTTGTGTCTTCTGATTTCATCTTACCATTAGGACAACCTGCTCTTAGATCAAGTTTTTGCCATTTTCTCTTTGCTAGGATGACAGAATCAAAACTGGCGCAAGTTGGTGCTAGAGCAGTATTAGGAATTTCCCGGGGGGAGTTTGTTTTTTGGTGCTGTAGCAGGGGACTGTGTGGGTTTTATGTCTGGGTCTATGTCTCGGGATTGGATGGTTGCTGCCTGATCACATAGAGTCTAAGTTGGGTCCACATGACACATGTTCAGGGTGGGAGGTGTAAGAGCTTGTTTCTATACATAAAATTTCCCTTTTTTAAGTATGCCTTTGCAAAAAAGGAAAGGTGCCATATTATATTGCTGGGGCATTTGGGGTTAAGAATGTCAGGCTACACAATCTCTGTGCCTTAGTTTGGACCTGAGCTTTTATCCCAGACGAGACTTTTTCTTGTAGTTTTTGTACCAAGCAGGACCAAGACAGGTGAAGTAAAAGAGGAGAAAGAAAATATATATATAAGAAATAAAAATAAATTAAGAAAAGGAATTAAAGAAAACAAGTCATTTAAGAGGATACCTTACATTTGGGAATGAACAGACTAGGAGGTATTATTATAGAGACATTAAATATATAAAGGACATATAGGCTTCGCCAGTAAGTCTTTTGAGATATTCTGGTGGGGGTGAAATCCGGGGTACATTTTCATCACACATCGTGGTCTTGTTGAGTTTGAGAAATGATTTGCGACCATAAGGATCAGGTAGCGTCCTTGGGCTGGGGGTCCTTCTGGGGCTGGATTGGTAGCATGCAACAGTCTGCATTTGGGAGGGTGAGAAGAAGGGCCGCAAAGCGGGAGCATCAGGAGAGAGGAGAGAGAGAAGGGGAAGAGAAGAGAGAGGAGAGAGAAGAGAGGAGAGAGAGGTGGGAGAGAAAGGAGAGAGGAGAGAAAGGAGAAGAGAGAGAGAAGAGAGAAGGGGAGAGAAAAGAGAGGAGAGAAGAGCAAGGAGAGAGGAAGAGAGAAGGGGGAGAGAGAAGAGAGAGAAGAGAGGAAAGGAGAGAGGAGAGAGGGAGAGAGAAGAGAGAGGAGAGAGGGAGAGAGGAGAGGAGAGGAGAGAGAAGGGGAGAGAGAAGAGAGGAGAGAAGAGAGAGGGAGAGAGGAGAGAGAAGAGAGGAGAGAAGAGAGAGAGGGAGAGAGGAGAGAGAGGAGAGGGAAGTGAAAGGGGAGATGTGAGAGGAGAAAGGAGAAGGACAGAGAGAAGGGGAAGAAAGAAGAGAGAAGAGAGAGAGGTGGGAGAGAAAGGAGAGAGGAAAGGAGAGAAGGGAAAGAGAGAAGAGAGGAGAGAAGAGCAAGGAGAGAGGAAGAGAGAGGAGAAGAGAGACAGGAGAGAGGAGAGAGAGAGGAGAGAAGAGAGAGGAGAGAGAAGGGGAGAGAAGAAAGAGAAGAGAGCGAAGAGAGAAAAGAGGAAGGAGAGAGGGGAGAGAGAGAGGAGCCGAGCCGAGGAGAGGCGAGAGGCGAGCGAGGCCAGAGCGGCCGGAAGCGCCGCGCCGTCACTTCCGGCCGGGCGGCGGCGGGCGCTCGCAAGATGGCGGCGCCCTGCGGGTCGGAGCTGGCGGCCGCGTCGTCGCCGCTCAAGATCCCGAAGATGGAGGCCGGGTCGCCGGCGTCGCCGGGGGGCGGCCTGAGCGACGGGAACCCGTCGCCGTCGGACCCGTCGACGCCGCGGGGCGCGTCGCCGCTGGGCCCGGGCGGCGCGTCGGGCGCGGGGCTGCCGGGGCCGGGGCCGGGGCCGGGCGCTCGCGGCGCGGGGCCGGGGCCGTTCGCGCTGCCGCCGGGCTCGTCGTCCGGGGCGGCGTCCTTCCCGCCGGGCTCGTCGTCCGGGGCGTCGGCGGCGGCGGCGGCGGCGGCGTGCCGCGGCATGTCGTGGACGCCGGCCGAGACGAACGCGCTGATCGCCGTGTGGGGCAACGAGCGGCTGGCCGAGGCGCGCTTCCAGCAGCTGGAGGGCGCGGGCACGGTGTTCGGCGGCAAGGCGCCCGGGCCCGCCATGTACGAGCGCGTGTCGCGGGCGCTGGCCGAGCTGGGCTACGAGCGGACGCCGTCCCAGTGCCGCGAGCGCATCAAGGTAACGGCCGCCCGCCCGCGAGCGCCGCGCCACGCCACGCCACGCCACGGGCCAGGGGGCAGCGGGCCTCGGGCGCGGGGGGCCGGGCTGGGCCGGGCGGGCGGGCGGGCGGGGGCCGAACCCCTGCAGCCCCGCGCCACCGCCCTGGCTTCTCCTCCTTTGATCAGCAGCATCTTGCTTCCCTCTTCCTTTCTTCATCCTCTTCTCCTCCTTTCTCCCTCCCTCCTTCCCTCCTCCCTCCCTCCCTCCCTCCCTCCTTCCCTCCTTCCCTCCTTCCCTCCTTCCTTCCTTCCTTCCTTCCTTCCTTCCTTCCTTCCTTCCTTCCTTCATCTTTTCTTCCTTCCTTCATCTCTTCCTCTTCCTTCCTTTCTTCTCCTTCATCTTTCTTCTTCTTCATCTTTCTTTTCTTCCTTCCTCTTCTCCCTCCTTCCTTTCTTCTTCCTCTTCTCCTTTCTCCCTTCTTCCTTCCTTCCTTCCTTCCTTCCTTCTCCATCTTCCCTCTTCTTCCTTCTTCCTCTTCCTTTTTTCTTCCTCCTTTCTCCCTCCTTCCTTTCTTCTTCCTCTTCTCCTTTCTCCCTTCTTTCTTCCTTCTCCATCTTCCCTCTTCCTTCATCATCTTTCTTCCTTACTCTTCCTTTTTTCCTCTTTCATCCTTCTTCCTTTCTTCATCTTCCTTCCTCTTCATCTTCCTTTTCTTCCTTCTTCCTTTCTCTCTTCTAACTTCCTTCCTTTCCTTCTTTCTTCCTCCTCTTCCTCTCTTCTTCTTCCTTTCTTCTTTCCTTCTCTTCTCTTCCTCTTCATTCCTCTCATCATCTTCTTTTCTCTCCCTTTTTTCTTTCTTTCTTCCTCTTTCATCCTCCTTCCTTCTTCCTCTTCCTTCATCTTCCTCTTCATCCTCTTCTTCCTTTCTCCCTTCTTCCTCTTCCTTCCTCTTCTTCCTCCTTCCTTTCTTCCTTTTTTCTCCTTCCTCTTCCTTCCTTTTCCTTCATCATCATCTTCATTTTCTTCCTTCCTCTCTTCCTTTCTCCCTTTCTTCCTCCTTTTTTCTTCCTCTTCCTTCCTCTCTTCCTTTTTCCTTTCTTCTTTCTTCTTTCTTCCTCCTTCATTTTCTTCACCTTCCTCTTCCTCCCTCATCTCCTTTCTTCCTCCTTCCTTTCTTCACTCCTCCTCTGCCTCTCCTCTCCTCCCTTCTCTTCCTCCTCCATCTTCATCTTCGCCCTGGGAAAAGGCCTTTTCTTTTTTATTTTCTCCCTTTCTTTTTTTTTCTTCCCAGGTAGCCGCCAGCCCGTAGGTTTCCCCCGAGTTTGAAGTGGGGCGTGCCTGCCGCCGCCCTTTTGCTTGCCAATGGAGAAGGAGGAGGATGTGCCTGCCTTGCCTTGCTTTGCCCTGCCTTGCCTTGCCTGCTCGCTTGCAATTTGGTCGTAGTTTCTGGCATTGTGCGCTGGGGGCCGCCCTCGCTTTTGTTCCCGGCCCGCCCGGGGGGGGGGGGGCAGGTCGAGGGTAGGCCCGCCTTTGAAATGCCCCCCTCATCCCTCCTCACCCCCAGATCGGCTATTATTTATTTTATTATCCCCGCCCCCCCGTGAGTGGCCCTGGAAAGGACTCCGCTGGCCGCCTTTGTGCCAAGTCGCCGCCACCACCGGTGGTTCCAACTTGAGCTCCCTCCCTTCCTCCCTCCCTCCCGAACAAACGAAGCCCTCTGGCTGATTTATTTACAGATGCTTTTTTGGGGGGGCCGACTCAGAAATTGGTGAGGAGTCGCTGGTGGCCGCGGAGTTCAGGCGCTCCCCTCCCTCCCCAGGGCCAGCTGGCTTTGGCCTGGCTGCAAGTTGGTGTGGAATCTGGAAGGTCGGGGTCCCTCCCCCTCAATTTCTTCCACACACCCCCCCCCCCCGTATTGGATTCCCCTTTTGATTTCTGTCTGTGGCACCCCTTGCTGGAAGCCACCTTTCCTTCCTTCAAACCACCTTCAAACCACACACGTGTTTGATGCTTTGGTGCTGCAGGGGCCGCTCTAGGGGCCAGGAGTGTTTGGGGAGCATTTTGCAGTTTCTGCTGACTTGTGGTCTGGGCACTCAAGTTTGTAGTGGCCGGTGCTGTTTTCTCTCTTTTTTTTTCATGTTTTTATTTTTAAGATTTTAGGCTGCTTCCTCCCAGATTTCACTGAACTTTCGCTGCTTGCCTGGCTTGGAGGTGTCTGCAGACTTTCCTTATGTGGATGGAGCTTTTCGGAACTCCCTTAGGATAGACGGTGGCAAGTGTAGAAGAACAATCTTGTGCCCGCCCACCCGAAGTGCTAGATCAGGGTTTAAGGAGCCTTCCAGCATGCACAGTGTTGCCCAGAAAATTTGGTCTGGAAGCTAAGGTCTTGCAAACCTATTTGTTGTTCAGGTGCTCTGGCAGCTTTCATGAGTTCATGTTCCCAAGTATGAATTGATAATGTGTGCTTTTGGGTTTTCTCATACGCCCTTCCCTTTCTCTTATTTAAAAAGGATGTCCTGGAGATAGTAGCTTATGGCACTGTTCTCGATTTTACTCATTGTTCTGCCCAAGGTCACCAAGGTTGGGGGAGAGATTTTGCCTCGTGCTGTTTGGCATCTATCTTTAAGCCTAGTACTGCCCCCTTCAACTTTGTGGTTGTGTTCGTCTGAAATCTTTGTCCATAGACTTTTCCCAAAGGTCAAACCAGGTGTGCTAAATGGGGGAGAACACACATCTCCCCATAATTACACTAGTGAAAATACATAGAAGTCCACACCATTGAAAGCCAATCTTTAGATGCTAGAGAGGGAAAAGCCAGTGGAGAACAAGGGGTCATGCCAAACCTTTTGCTTTGTTGTTACGAGAACTGCAAGGAGAGATTCAGTAATCATTTATTTGTACAGAGGTTTCATGAGTAGAAAGAGAAGTATAGTTTGCACCTGTGGCTCCAGGGAAGCACTCTGCTGGACTTAAATTTCTATGTAAGATAATACTTGAAATACATATCCGAAGTCAACGATGAAAGCTCAGTAAATAATCGCTTTTACATTTGAAGGGTGGGAGGCAATCCATAGAAACTGTTCTTCGTGAAACTTCCCCTTTTCACCACGTTTGAACCTTTGGGTGCTGCAGCCTTGTACCTCACCATGTGCAGGACAGTTTCCCCTCTGGAATACTCTTCAGCTTCTGCTAGAGACCTCTTCCCTGTGTGAAGCAGTGAAACGCTGAACCAGGTCATCCCTGGACTTGCTCTCAGAGCACTATTTGTTCCATATGAATGTGCCTGTTTCTAAGTGCCAGGATTTTAAACTTAAATTCAGAAGTGTGTGTTGCCACATTCAGTTTTATTTTGATGCCTAACATGTGATGTCCTTAGTCTTTGTTCTGTCATTTAGGTCAGAGGATGTATTTGAGACAGCCTGGCTCTGCACATCATTTGGTTCCAAAGTTTTGATGCTTTTTGTCGACCAGAAGAATTTTTGGCTGCTTAACAGTTCCAGCCTATTTGGACTCCTGTTAAAAAAAGTGTTGGCTAAAATCTTTCTAGATATTGTATGATAGCCCTAGGTATGTCCAGGTAGCTGTGATTTCTCTCCTTTTTCTATAGACCTTTGAGAAAATGTCCATTCACCCAGTATTTGAGTGCCAGTATTGTGTGCAGGACTGTCTGTTAGGTGTGCTGATGAATGAAAGAACTAAAAGCCCAGAGCGTCCAGTGTGTTTGTTTGGTTATCTACAAGCACATGAAAGCATTCGAGTGCAGTACCAGACAACCGAGGGGCTGGTGCGTGTTATGAGGAAAGGGGACACAGTCTGTGGGATGGCTTCAAAGGAGGGCAGGATTGCCTAATGGTATCCTAATTTACCAGGAGTTAAAAGTATGCTTGCATCTAGCTTGGAAGTTGTTGAAAGCATCTCTTTCAGCACCAGCTGCCAGTGTTCAACCACGAAGCATGTAGTCAGATGCCACGGCCCAAATTCCCTGGCTACACAGGTCCTGTAGTTTTGGAGTGTCTCCAGCGTTTGCCTCTTGGGAGTTGGCTTGATATCTCTGAAACAGATGTGCTCTTCAGGCTCTGCCTCAGAATAAAATACAAGGTGATTTCCTGGCCGAAAAACCCAGCTTTGCCGGATCAGTGCATCCAGGGTGTTTAAAAGTAGTAGGAGTTGTGTGCTTAGCAAACAAAATGTAATGTTCTAGCAACATAGCTTCGATTTTCTCCTCAGTGTCATCCTTTTCTGCAACCAATTTTGCACTTAAGCAGGCAGGGTAGTATATTTATTTGGTCTTGCATTTCAGCTGTCAAGCCATGTCAGTTTGGGAGAAAAGAAATGACAGGCTAAAAGTAACTTAAGTTAGCTTTGTCCCCAGGGCTTTTCTCTGGTGTTTATGCTTAAGATTTGTGCCCTGTGATGATCAAGAAATAATGACCCAAACTGTTCGTTATAAAAAGACTTGGTCAATGTTTTGTCCCATCTACCTTTTTTCTATGTGGTTAGCACACCCCTGAAGTTAGCACGCTGCTGTTGCTGATGGCTTGAGTGTGCTCTCTTTCTGCTTGTGAACCCACAAAGGTGTGCTGGGACTCATTGGCATCGTTTTTGACTACCTGCCATCCATTTGTCTTTAGACCTACAGCTTTGGAGGGAAGAACTAACAGTCATATTCCAATGAAATGAGCAGGCTGCTGAGTATATTTCTCACTGTTAAGGGAGATAGATTGAGCAGAGTGAAGTTGAATTTTTCAGAGGATACATAAGAAGAAAAATAATTCCAAAGTACACGGACTAGAAAGTGCAGTTGAGTCAATCCTCCCTTGAAGATAAAATGGAGCTCTCTAAGCAGTTTGATTCCAGAGTAGCCTGTCACTTATTGAACCCTTGGCATGATGTGGCACTAGTGCCCGCAGAACAGATATTTATCTTAAATACTTAAATTTTAGTCATTTAATTTTAAATAAGTATCTGTGTGTGGTCAGATGGCTCTTTATTTGGGGCCTGAGTGATAGTACATGGGTAGGGCAGTTGCCTTGCATACATGCAGCTAGCCCAGATTTGATTCCTGGCCCCATATATGGTCCCCTAAACTCCACTAGGAATAAGCCTTGAATGTAAGACGTGACCCAAAACCATATAAAAAGCTTTTCAGGAGTTCTCTGGGTTACACGCTTCTACCTGCAGGGGGAACTCAAAAGTTCCTGCTTGCTGCCTGTCACCTTGCCCTGACTAGAACCTAGGTAGAAGCCAAAGGGGGGAAAAAAAAATCAACCCCCTAAGGGAACTTTCTGGTGCTTGGAATAATGTGATGAGCTCCTTTGGCTGGGCCACTGTCAGTCTGTCTTTAGGATCTTGCTGCCCAGCGGAACTAATCATGAGGACCCATGTTCTTTGTCCTCACCGGTCCCCAGTATTGTTGTGAGGGCTGGCCACAGAGAACTGTGGAACTTCCCATGTTGCCATAGCCTGTTGCTAAGACATTGAAGCAGAACTTGACATTTCAATTAATTAAAATTTGAATTGCCACATGCCACTAGCGGCCCACTCAGAATATAGCCCTCCCCCCCTCCAGGAGTTTTCTCTAAATGTCTAACTCTCCCTTAAACATTTTAAAATTGATAGTAACTTTTGGGAAGTTCGTAGTGTTTGAAAGTTCATAGGAAGTTAACAGGATAAAAGAAATAGTAATTCTAGAGGTCAGAGTGATGGACTTTGTACATGGCTGACCCTTGTGTTCAATCCCTTGCATCCATATGGTCCCTGAGACAGCCAGGCATGATTTCTGAGGGCATAGCCAAAAATAAGCCCTGAGCATTGCTAGGTGTGACTCAGGAGAAATAAAATAAAAAAAAAAGTAAATCTAGCATGATTTAAATAAGATGAAGATTTGGATTAGAATTCTTCAACAGTATACTCTGAGTCTAAAAAAATTCACCCAAATTTTTTATTCTCCGTTATATCACATATATCTTTAAAATGCTGATGATCAGTCAGTATTCTTATGTTCAGAGAACTAGTATGTCTACATTGCTTTGTTTATTCTAAATTTAGGAGCTACTGTCTACATCTAGAAAATACATACCAGCCTGGATGAGGTGACAAGTCCCCAAGGACCAAGTGCCTTTAAGTAACCAACCTCTGAAATCCGTCTTTGTTTTCTTACCAATAAACAATAGAGCCCCTCCTGCAGGAGACCCTGAAAACTGAGCTGACATCCCTTATCTGCAAAGGTGTGCCCTTCTGGGTGGGGAAGGCAGCTGAGATCTGGGGCAGGGGCCAAGTGCCTGTGCTACAGGCATACACAGGAAGGAGGGAGACATGTAGACGTTCAGTCTGCAAGGGGCAGGGTCCAGGCAGGGTCCAGACATGGTCAGGCGGAGGGCAGTCAAAGCTTTGGTGGAGAAGCCCAGAGGCAGCATAACCGACAAGGATGCAAATACAACCTAATGCTTTGTTCCAAGAATGCCAAAATTATCTATTTCAGTAGTTTCCCCAAAAGGATAAGTGACCAATGATTTAAAAGGTATTTGGATGGGGGCTAAAGAGATGACACATCAGATAGGGCTCTTGTCTTGCATAAATCTCTTGGCCCCCATGAATGACTCTTGAGTGCAGAATAAGGGAGTAATTCTTGAGCAACTCCAGATATATCCCAAAACCCAAGTCTCTTGGAGGGCCCAAGATATTGTACGAGGTTAAGGCACTAACTTTTTTGTTACAAGGCTCCACACCCCATATAAGCCCACCCTCCCCATCCCATCCCCCTGCCAGGATGTGATCCCTGAGTTCTGCCAGCTGTGCAGCCTTTTCCTCCATATTGCTTTGAGTAGTTCTTTTAAAATCTGTCTGTTGGAGAAAGACTTGATTTATATCTCTGCAATTCTCATCTTTGTAAGATTTGGTAGTTGGTTCCTCTTTGTACTCAATCAAGTGAGCATTATCCTTGTCAGGTAGGGGGGATGTGTTATTCCTGTGTAAGATGCCATTCTGTGTTTATTCTAAGAGATTTAGAAAAACAGTCATCACATTTCTCTTTGTTTTTTGGGCTGGATTTAGAAATTGCCTATTTCAGAATAAGTCGATATAATAGAATGTTATTTAGTTGCATTTTCTCAGCCTATGTAATACTACCTTGTTGTAATAGCTTGGACTTTTGAAGCAATATCTACTAATATATCTTCAGATGATTTCATTTACTGGAAAAAGTAAATTATGCTTGTAATTGATTTTAATAAACCCAGAATAAAACTTGTATCTACTGCAAACTGCTTTATTATTATTATTATTTTAATTTGCAGATAATTTTCTCTAAAAGGAAAAGAGATGATTTCTAAGTTAGAAGAAAACATTATAGGTAAAAAAAAAAATACCTCCACCTCTATTTTGATCTCTCCACGACCACATACCATCTTATGGACCATTTTGCCTCATCCATTCATTCATTCAGCCAGATCCTGATGACCAACTCATGCATCCCAGGCATTCAAATCAAAAAGGGGGGAAATCCCTCCTAGCTTTTAAAGATCTTATATTCTGGCAAAAAAAACACTGAGATCTGAAGTAAAGCATTCAAAAGCAGCCCCCTCTTAAGTAACGGCTGTGGAACAGAGCGCATTCCTGGATAGCCATCTATCAGATCAACCTGTGAAAGTGTGAGCTCTGCTTTGATACCTAAAAATTAGGAATCTTTTTGCTAAGAATGACTTGCATGATTTTGCATTATCCCTTTTATTGTGATGTGTCCTGTGGCCACAAAGTGAGGAGGCCTCGTCTGTGCATCTGGTCATTTGCATTTGAAGTGTCCTGAGCAGTCCTGAGCCAGTATTCCTCAACCTTTTCACATCCGCAGGCCTGTCCTCATCAGTCCATGGCAGCTGTTATCACCCCAGCTGTTTCCACCTTTCTCGCTTTACCTGTTGAAGGCTGATCATCTCCAGAGTCTAGTTTTCATGCATATGAAGAAACAGGATCAGAAGGACTTTGAGAAGTCCTTGCTGTGCCAATTTTCAAATGTAAATGCAATGTGAGTAATAGAAAACATCTCAATTATGAATTAAGATAAGACATTTGATCTTCACTATCAACAACTCATTTGTGAAATGTTGTGTTTTAAGAAATGAGAGAATCTTGATTTTAATTCCAATAAATTCCACTGTAACAAAAAGAATGAGAGATTTGCATGCTTTTCGTTCTGTCAAATTTCATGAAAATATGTGGGTTATTCATGCTTGTTTGGTACTGGATTTTGTCTGCCTCTTCCTTTGAGATTATAGTCAGGATTTCTTTCCCCCCCTTTTTATGCTTAGCGCGTTAATCCCATTGTTTTTGCCAAGACATTCTTTAAGGTAGTTAAACGATTGGCATTTATCGAAGATGCTATATTAGCACGAAGTGTATGAAGGAAGATACAGCCCAGGTGTATGCCTGAAACTGGAACACGGATTCTAAAGTGTCTCCTAAATTGTAATCCTAAATTGTAACCATGTTACTTACCTAAACAAATCTAAACCTAGGCATAAATCTAATATCCCTTTTTTGTCTAGCCCTCATATGTAATCAAAAGCAACTTTATCCAGCACTAAGTATAATAAAGCTTAAAATGCAAAGAAACCTAGTTAGCATTTCTTTCATAATAGATGAGATAGTTTAGCTCAACTTAAATTGCTTTTCTAAAAAGATTTTGATAGTGGCTGTTACAGTTAGGTTTTTTGGAGTTAGTTCTTTTTCCATGTATCTGTGACAAACTTTGCCATGACTGTATTTAATTCCTAAAAGTAGCCTTTATTCATGAGCACCTTGGTCACCATATTGCATGACTGCCATTTGTATCACAATAATGCTGAATGCAGATATTTTTAAATGACCTTGTGTTCTTTATGTAAAGCTCACCACATATCTATGTCAACAGTACGTTCTTAGCACTGTCTTACAGAATTTGAGGCATAGCGATTCATGTATCTAATGCCCAGCAGGTTAGAACCAAAGAGTTTGATTCCAGAGTCTCTGCTGAGGTCTCTGGTTGTTTATATTGCCTCTCTATGAGTTCCAACTTTATTACAATTTGACAGTGAAAGAAATAATTTTGGAAACTACTTGATCATATGTAAGCCATAAATGCAAGATCAAATTATACAGCAACACCCAGAGGGTCATGATTATACTTATTTGTGTTTGTTATTTTGTTAATGCCAGGAGAGAAATAATAGCAGAGAAAGAAATGAAACCACGGGAGAGGACTTTGGTGGCAGAACAAATGCCCAGAGCACTTGCAAAGCCCTGAATTCAATCCCCTCACACTACAGAGCCCCAATCCCCAACCCCAGCACTGTTGGATGTGATCTCCATAATTAAAAATGAAGGGGCCACTGATTCGGTAGTATGAGTGCCTATCCTTGCATGTGTTCGACCTCCAGGACCCACCAAGAAGAAAAAATATAAAGCACAACTTTATATTTTACATTCTGTTAGCTAACTCATGGGATCATAAATACAGTAAGAAAACATTGATTCCGGAAGTCTGGAATTTTAAACAGGCATATAGCTTTCATTGTATAAGATGCACTCATTCAAGACTTTCTATAAATGATGGCATTGGGGGCCAGAGAGATAATACAGTTGGTTAAGGCACTTGCCTGGCCTTGCTGCCAATCCTGATTAGCATTCCTAGCACCACATAGGCTTCCCCAAGCACTGTCAGTGTGTCACTCCTGAGCACAGAGCCAGGAGTAGCCCCTGATGGGCTAGAGAGATAGTACGGCAAGTTAGGCACTTGCCTTGCACACAGCCAATCTGGGTTTTATATTCAACACCCGTATGGTCCTGAAAGTCCCTCAGGAGTGATCCCAGGTCACAGGACCAGGAATAAGTCCTGAGCAATGTTGCCATAAAAATAAACACATTTCAAAAGGAATGATTTTCTCTGCTGTGCCAGAATAAAAATTAGGGAATCCTCTTAAATCCATTTTTTTTAAGTTATCATGTGTTAATAAAAATGAACTTTTTGGAGGTGGGGGGTGCTCACATCTGGCAGCACTCCGGGTTACTCCCGATTTGAGCTCAGAAATCATTCCGGCAGGCTCGGGCAACCATATGGGATGCCAGGGATGGAACCCAGGCCTGTCCTGGGTTGGCCCGTGTGCAAGACAAAAGCCCTACCGCTTTGTATTGCTCCAGCTCCAGAAATGAACCTTTGAATGTCATTTGAAGACTGCTATGAAGACCAAGTTTTAAATCCTGATTAAAAAAATATTGAGCAGAGATGCTAAGGGTGGCTTCAGAGGCAAGCTGCAAGGGAGAGGGAAATGCCCCACTAGCCGAGCCTTCATGGACCAGGGCCAACTTTCTCTTTGAGCTGGGGAGGAAGATAGAGACAAAGACCAAGAGAGCCATTTGCCATCTTGGATGATAAAGCTGCTTGTTGCTGCTTTTGTCTAAGGAAGTGAGGTTAGTTTTTGCTTACTTGAGGACTCCATGCTGAAGTATCTTGGATCCCAGAGAGTCCGTAAACAGCCCTTCAATGTCACACACAGGGCTGAGGGCCCAATGAACCACAGTGTGCCTGCAGCCAGGTTTTAAGAGCTTGGTGACAGTTTCTTGAGCACAGAGAGTGCTTGATTTTGACAGAGCTCACCAGGGTTTTTGTCCTTAACACCAGTGGGTAAGATCCCCCTACCCAGGGGCTGGCCAGGAACCTAGAAAATTGAACAGACTCTCACTGGGACCAGAAGTCCCTGAATTATTGGTTCTGCAAAGAAATCCCTCCCTCTGGAGGTAATGCTGATCAATTCAGAGACACAAAAGTGAGTTGCTAGTTCTGCTCTGAGGCACCTGCTGCTAGAAATCAGTTCTGGCTACTTCCCCCACACAGCCCGAAGCTGCCGAGGGGGTAAGAGAGCCAGAGTGTCTGTTGGTGGCCAGTCCTCTTGTGCGACCCTCCTCATAGCAGGAAACAAGCGAGTCTTTTCTTTTTAATGTTGAATGTTTGGCTAAGAGAATGGTGTAGGGCAGAATTACATTGGCTGGACGAGTTCTCTCTCCCCAGAGTGGAGCTGTTTTCGGAGTTTGTCTTGCCCTCTGCAATCAGTCCTTTTTCTTAGAGATTAGTGGATTTACTAATTATAGATTATGTGCTCTCTAGCCTTTATTGCTGCCCTTTTTTTCCGTTTTCCCCTGAAAGGTCTTAGGAGGCCTGCCTACTTGAATTTATTGATTTTTTATAAATATAGCCCACTGTTTGTGGTTGTACACGGAGTTTCTTGATTTTTCTTGGCTAAGAAAGGTCATCATCCTTACTGATGATTTATTACTTTTAAAAATTACATGAATGTACAGGAGCTTAGAAAGATGATACAGGAAGTAAGTTGTCTGCATTTGCAAAGCAAACCACCTCATGCTTGATTCCTGACATTGAATTGATCCCCAGAGCATCCTTAGGAAGCCATCCCTAAGCACATAGAGCTACGAATGAGCCCCTGGGCACTGCCAGCTGTGGTCCAACTCCCCCTCTTCCAGCTACATTTATTTCGGTACTTAATAAATGCACAGGTAACAATCCTTAGGTTAGAGACACTAATTCATGAAGTTTACGGTTTTGCAGGGGTCTCAAACTCGAGGCCCGCAGGCCGTTTGCTGCCTCCGTACAACATTTTGTGGCGCTGCCCTAGAGGCATCTTTTTTGTTTTGTTTTATTTTAGTTGTTTGGGTCACACACCCGTGTTCAAGGCTTACTACTGACTTTGCACTCAAGTTCACCCTGACTTTGCCTCCTGTGGCCCACAGGTAAATTAAGTTGAGACCCCTGGTTTAGAGGAAATAGACTTGCTTAGGAAACATTCACTTGGTGAGTGCAGTTGGTGCTTGGAGCCTTGTTGTCCAGTGAGGAAACTGGACAGGAAGATGGCTATGGGTCTTTTCCAGAAAAAACTTCCTCGGTGTTTTTGAAGTTGGAGCCTGGTTTGCCATTAGTACCTTGGGTGGTTGGTTCCACTTGCCCTTGAATCCGAATGTTAGAATTTCATGCTGGCCAGGGAAATGACAGGGAAAGGTGGTGACGTTTGAGGCAAGTTCTATAGCCCCAAGGTCTAGAACCATTCTTGTCAGTAATGAAGATGCCACTGAGGAGAAAAATGAGCTCTCTTGGAGGAATCGAAGACAGGGCTCCAGCTGTAGCTTTAGGAGTGACTGCCCATACCACAGCTGAATCCTATGAGCCCTGTTAGTGAGCTGGGCAGAGGGAAGCATTGGATGTGCTCAGCCATGGCAGTGCTACCCACAAAAGGTAGGCAAGACTTTGTTTTGGGGCACACCCGGACGCACTCAGGGATTACTTCTGACTCTGCTCAGAAATGGCTCATGGTAGGCACAGTGTATTGTATGGGATACTGGGGATACCGGTTCTGTCCCAGGTTAGCAATATGCAAGGCACGTGCCCTACTACTGTGCTATCACTTCGGACCCTGTGACTTTGATTTCCTATGTGCAAGTTTTCATGTGAAGTGACTACCACAGGTAGGTCATTTATGATAAGCCAATAAAATAAGGATGAAGTATTATATGACACGATGGGAACTGGTAATGAGTATAATAAATGAATTTTTTAAATTTTGGGGACCACACCTAGTGATGTTGGGGATCTATTCTTGGAGCTAGGGTCTGAGGAAGTGCTGGGGATTGTACCTGGCATGCAACATTACTCAGCATCACTCCACCATGCTGAGCCCTTCCATCTCTCACAACTGAGTATCCTAATAATGCCTAATTTCCTCCCCAGAGAAAGATTTTTTGCCACAGGTAGGAAGTTGCTTTATACTTATCAAGAGTAAACTGGTGTCTCTTTATATTGATAGAAATACTTTGTTTTATGAAAAGGGAGTGGGAATGGAGCAATAGTATAGCAGCTAAGGCACTTGCCTTCCACGAGTCCAACCAGGACATGAACCTAGCATTGCATATGGTCTCTCGAGTCTTGTCATTTGTGACCTCTCCCCACCCCAAAAATAAAAAATAAATAAAAACAAATGAGCTAATCTAGCTCTTAGAGGAAATATCAATGCTTTGTTAGCTCAAGGAGCAGGCATACTGAGCCAACTAGATGAATAAAAAAGTGGCTGCCCAATCTTTAAATGTCTTATTTAAAAGCAAAGTCACCGATAAATTCCACTTTTCTTGTTCTGACGGCTGCCTATTCTGGAAGCACTTTTATCCGGAAGTACTTACCTGGGGCCCACAACATCTGCCTCCCCTGGGAACTGGTTAATAAGACCTTGGTGTAAGCCCCTGCTCTGGGGAAGGGATTAAAACAAATCTCTGCTCTGTAGAGGAAAGGGAGGAAAGAAAATTAAAAAATAAAAAGGTCTTCTACTCTCCAAAATGTTCCCTGTATTTCCAGGAGCTGAGGTTTGGGAGACAAGTCCTTTTGGGTGGGGTGGGAGTGAAGTGGGTAGTGGGCTGGTTTTAAGGCATTGACCAATCAGTTTGCCCACTTTTAATGCACAGGAAGACTAAGACATTGCTGGCCCTGATGGTGTTTGCCATACGTAGGTGACTTCCCAGTTCTTAGGAAGGACATCAGGCACAGACGCCTGGCACAGAGCATGCCCTCTCCCCTCTGCTCCCTTGGACGAGCGCATGCTGGGTACAGAGAATGTGTTTACTCAGCCTTTCCCTGTCTTTCATATCTCTGTGCTCGCAGCAAGAAAAATTTTTTTTTTATTTGGAATTGTTTTTAATGCTGAATTAAACTCAGCAACGTCTGTTGCCTGAATTATGACTCAGTGACATCTACCGTAAAGATAAGTAGCCTTAGTTTGAATGAAGAAGAGAGGATCGGTTTGCTTTTCATTTGGTTCAAAACTCACACCTGCTTCAGGCCCAGTGTTTGTTTCTGAGACCTGCGTAAGCCAGTAGGCAGATGTGGCTCTAAACTGGCATGCAGCTGTGTTTTGGTGTGGTGTTAAGCTGCCAGGCAGATAGTGTGCAGTGTGCTCACGCCCTCTGCTGAGCAGTAGAATGTGTCTAAAACTTTGTTTTTACCAGTAGTAGTGTGTTCTTTATTTAAGGACTTGGGTATAAAAATAATCTCACGTTTGTCATGGTTGGTTGTGACAGGGTTAAAGCCACGTAATCCGGTTCTGATGGTGCCGGTTTGAGGACTGCATTTGAAAGTCTGTGTCACTGTTTTCCTTGCTGTGATAACAAAGGTCTTCCCCCTGCAGTTTGATTTGATATTTTTCGTTGGATATTTTAGGATTATACCTGAGCTTTATCAACCAACATGAGCCTTATTTCTGGTTTTCCTTGTCACATGCCCCCACCCACCAGTAACCAGTTAGGACAGGAATGTCATATCATGGTGTTTACGTCATACCTTTAATGCTATGGAGTGCAGTTCAAGAGAACAGTTGAGTCAGTAGCGGAATTGGTTGGCATGTGCCCATATGATTTATTTGCTATGCTTCCTGTGCAGCCATAAGATGGAAGAATTCCATTCTCCCCACATCCTGAAAGACACCAAAGCGGGGGGAAATCTTTTTTATTTTCACCCCGAAAGGTAGCTGGTAACAATGTCAGGGAGCATTTAGATGCAACCATTGTCCCTCCTTAGAGATCTTACTTTCCCAACCTTTCATGATTTTGTTTGCCCTTGTCTGAACTCTGCAATTTCCCTCTCTTGTAGCTGGTTCGATGCCCAGAACTGAATGCTGTGCTCCAGCTGTGGCCTGACCGGTGCTGACTAGAGAGGAAGAGCCACCTTCATAGCTTACATGTGATTCCTCTGCTTATCCAGCCCAATACTGGATTTACTTACCTTGGCAAGACAGCTGCATTGTGCACTGTATTTAATGTTCCGTGTACTGTAACCCTGGGTCTTTCTCTGCATCGCTGCCATGAAACGCCCCAGTCCTGCCCATCTGCAACCCCTGCCTTTGTTTCCCTGCCGCCCCCCATAGACACGCCTTATATTCATCTGCAGTGAATGTCACCTTTTGATTCTGTCCTTTCCTCTCACGCTGTAAACTTTGGCAAAGCTTTTCTCCATCCTAGAAGTTGTCAGTTGTTAGCTATGTTTATTTATTTGTTTATTATTTCCCCAAAATTGTTTATTTGTTTATTTTCTCTCTGCTCTGGGAATGGAACATCTTTTTCATCATTTCTCAGGTGCTTTTCCTTTCGTAATCACAAAAACTCTTGGCATGGTGAGTTTGGCAAACATTCTCCTGGCCTTTCTTCCCATTCTGTACCTGCCCAATCCCTCCAATTTAACCTCCTTGTATTCTAGCTCTTCCCCCCAGATTTCCTTGTTCCCCTGATCCCATCCCCATGACTCATTTTTGGCAGTGTTCTCTCTCAGCTCTTGCTTGAAGGGGAGACAGTCCTAGCCTTTGTGCCATGACCATTTCTAACTGCAAGGAGAATGTTATCTTCATTGGGAAAAGAAACAAGATTTCCTTTCCCCAGATCTTTGCTTGAAAACAAAAACAAAAACCTCTCCAGATTCCATTGACAAACCTAAAGCACATACATTTTCACAGCTGAGTGACACACCGGAGGCTGGAAGGGAAGCCAGGAACTTGTGAATAGGCCATGTTTCTCGGAGAGCGTGAACAGCGAGGCTAAGTCCTAGCAGGTGTGGTGTCGTTGGCTGAGGTGGGGGATGAGACTATCAGATTCAGAGAAGAATTTCAAGTAGGCTTATGTGGGACTGTTGACACACAGACACACTCTTTATTTTTTTTCCCAATCATATCTTTGGTGAATCATTTTTTAAGTGTGGAAAGTGTAACTAATGATTTCTTTTGGGTGGTAAGAATTGGATGGTCTCCATAAGTTCTATTTTAACCCATTTCCAAACTCTTCATGAGTTGAACAAAAGCCAAATATTTCTTCCAGAAACCATGGAATGGATATGTGATTTCTTCTTCTGGTCTCAGATGTTCCTTCTCAGAAGCCTTTCTTTGCATCTGGGTCCCCACTGAATCCCAAAGGTAGTTACCTTTTTAGGTGACATGTCTTGAGAGAGCTGAAATACATTTAGAAACCTTTTAAACACTTGAGTACATCAAATTTCTATTACGGAGATTTAGAAATTGTTGAATATTTTCCTTTCTGAACCTTAAGATATTTCACCTAGCTGCATATGACACTACAGAAGTGAATTACACAATCGCACCACACAACAAAGAATGAAGAAGGGGTGTCAAGATCTATTAGCCTTTATTTTCTTTAGATGAGATGCAAAGTCTTATCATCTGATTTTCATATCTACTGCATTAGATGTTGCTCGGTCCCCTGTTATAATTGCAGGAGCCAAGTGAAATTGTAGCTCGGATGGTTTCAAAGAAAGTCTTTGCTTTGGTTGCCCAACGTGGGTGTTTCCAGGAATAGGTGGCTTTGCTTATGCCATAGTCATGTCCTAGAAAAATGGCATCTTTCTTCGGAGGAATGTACGTTGTATGGTTTGGCTTCTGTGGCAGGGCCACTGGGCTTTATTGCGCCAGGGGCCCTTCTAGAAGTTGCAGTAAGTCATGAACACTGCCTGGCTTCCATCTCCATTTATGGTGAAGGGTGAGAGGGATATCTCTGGATTCTCCATTTACGGGCCTTGGAAGAGTCGAAAAGAATGGATGTGGTGTTCTCGGGGGCAGGAAAAAAAGTGACATTGTGAGATAAAAATAAATTGGCAGGAGATGTTTGTGATCCAAATTCCAAGGAGGGCAGAGGGCACTGGGAGAGAGAGAGAGTGATGTGGGAAATGGAAGATCTGCAGGCATTTGTCTTCCTCCATTGGAAGGGTGACACGTGTCCCAAAGTCATGGCAAGTTTGTTCTAGAAAGTCTGTTCTGTATGGGGATTGGTCTTTACAAAGAGACAGAAGGAACCATTTTCTTTCAAGATTGTATTATCAGAACTCTTTGTCCTGTCAGGCCCCAAAAATACTCGAAAGAGAGAAAATGAGGCAGAAACTCATACAGGGGATAGGCTGGGTGGGCTAAGGTCAAGGTCTGTGTCTAAGGAAGATCTTCTATTCTCTATCATTTTGGGATCACACCCTGCATTGGTCATGGGTTGCTCCTGGCTCTGTTTTCAAGTGTCACTCCGGGCAGAGCTTGGGAACCCTGTGGGATGCCAGGGATTGAACCTGGGTTGGCTGCGTGCAAAGCAAGCACCCTCCCCATGGTACTATCATTCCAGCCCCTTTGTGTCAACCTTTTAAGGATTCCTTTTGCTTTTTCAGACTTCTGGTCTCTAGGGACAGATCTGCTAATAAGTATTGGATATAATGTCACTTTGGGAGTTTGTCCCCTGGAACTTAAAAGACAGTGACCAAAAAGGAAACCTCTGTTTAGATTACTAAGAGCTGTTTCAGTTTGGTGAGAACAGATGGTTTTGCCTCAGATTCCTACGTGTAGGCAAAATCAGTTGGCTGGCAAGCACATGAATTAAGTCAAGTGGTGAATGTGTCAAGTTGAGTTTGGCTGATTGGGGGCATCGCCACTGAAAAGGGGTCTTGCAAGTTTCGAGGGAACTCTAGAGAGTGAAATCTGGTGATGTTGAAGGAAGATTGGTAGGCTGATAGAAGGAATGTGCACCCAGAAGGCAGGAAGCTGTCTTGAACTGTCATCTCTGAGTACCTCCGAGGTCTGGTGACCCCAGAAAATGGGGCTCAGAACCAGGCTGCATCAGGAGACCTCAGAGCAAAGCCCACAAGCGAAGAAATGTGCCGTCCAGGCTCTTTTTGTGATTTGCATGATCTTGGTTTGCTGTGTATCAGGAAGCAGCCTCCCCCACCTCACCTCATTGCACCCTTGAAAAAGCTTTGAGGTGCATCTGTGGGTTTGCATTGCCAGCATGTGTTGGTCGGGTACAGTGGTGCTGTTGGCTGGCTTTGTAGGCAGGTATTAGTGGATTGTTTCTCAATACTTGATCTTTGTTCAAGACTAGGATTCCATAGTAGTATTGATCTGAGTGCTTCCATTTTGTTCTCCCCCAAAGACAGAGTTAGTGAGAAATATGGAATATGGTAAAAAAAATTTTTTTTTCCAGCTAATTCATTCGAAGCAGGCTTTTTGATCCTGTGTTCTTTTCTCAGTCACAAGCGAGGAAGGTTATAATCTTTGCTTTGGGGAATTCTTCTCTCTGTCCTCCCTCCCCCCACCCATTTTTTCCCCCTAAATTCTGGGCACCATAGCAGCTTCCCCCCCCCCCTCCTTCTGTGGCATCCTATTGGCTGGCTGGTATTTTCTTGTTTGTTTTTTTTTTTAATTCATTTTTTTGAATGGGGGTTGGAGGGTATAATATATGTGTATGGGTTACATGCAATAATGTTGTAATGTTTTTTGTTGTTTAATGGATTAATTAATTGCAAAATGATTGTTTGAATGATAACATGTTTGAGTAAATGCTAAACGTAGTAAACATTTTTTCTAATATGATAATGAATTTGAAATCTAGCATTCCTGTAACGATGTGTCTCTTGTTTGTCTGTCTGTGTCTGTCTAGTAGTAATTAATATCTGTGGTCCGTCCCCGGAAGAGGAAGTTCAGCTTTAAAGGAATAACAAAAGACTTTGTGTCTTAGACCCTTCGCAGGTGTTACAGTCGGGTGAAAGAACATGGTGTTGGGAAAAGAAAGAGCAGTTACACATTTGAACAGTTGGAACAGGTGTTTGGTCAGGGAGGATGGGATGCTCAGCCCTGCCAGCCTGTACTTATTAACAGTAGTGGCTTGTACCAGGAGCTGGAGTCAGATGGCAGCACTATGGAGGAGTATTCACAGGAGGACTGGGGAAACCACAGTCAGGAGCTCCATGGTTACCCCACAGATCAGGAATTGGGTAAGCGATGCACGCGGGGCGTGTGCATGTACATGTGCGTGTTTGTGTCTTTATGTGTGTTTACCTGGGAACTTAGATCCACATGCCTTCTGGTTCCATTCCCGCCTTCTAGGTACATTGCCGGTTTGTTTGGGGACATTGGGCCTTCAACTGCCAGTTAGTGCTTGGTGATGGTCATAGGTGAGGTTGATACCAGTGAGGCTCCCAAAGACCCCAGAAGGAAGCTCAGTAGCACAGATAGAGTCCTTCAAGTTTTAAAATCAAGATTTTAAAATCTCTTGTACCTCCTAATCTTAAAATGACTGTGAAGAACATTGGCTCCTGTTCCAGCTTCTAAGGGAGCAACTGGCTCTTTCTTCCTTTATCTTGAATATGTTTTCTCTCAACTGTGTAGCTTGAGAAAAATCTGTTTCCCAGAACTTCAATCTGAACCGAGAATGATGGGCAGCTCAGTTGACTGTGAAAAGAGCTGATATTTGGCCTTTTCTGTCGTCTTGCTCCTTCCACTTCACAAAGGGAGCCTCTCTTGGCAGAAGTGGGCATGAAGTATAAACCATCTTAGACATCAGAAAAGATAACTAAATCCTGGAGACAACACATTGCAGGCCCAGTGTATCTGTCTGAGCCAGGGAAGATGGACCCACTCTGTGCATGTCCATGGCTTGTTGGAAACCATGATGACAGACACCAATAGGTCCTAAATATTGTCTCTGCCACCATTTATAATATGTATATATATTTTTTTATTTTTTGGGTCACACCCAGCAGCACTCAGGTTATTCCTGGCTCTGTGCTCAGAAATCGCTCCTGGCAAGCTTGGGGACCATATAGGATGCTGGGATTCAAACCACTGTCCTTCTGCATGCAAGGCAAACAAACAGACGCCTTGCTTCCATGCTATCTCTCCAGCCCCAAAATGTATAATTTTTAGGCAGTCGATGTGGATAAGACCTAACCATAGATTTATGAATCCACAAAGGAAAAAAAAAAGGGTTTTCTGGCCAGTAGATTGCCTAAGTAAGTTGGTATATGTGGTGGTTTTTATTTCTTTGGGCAGGAATGGCTCCCAATTTCATTTCTCTGATGGAGAAGCCCCTGGCTCTGTTTCTGTGGCAGCTGTGGCACCTTGGCAAAGAGTGTGATACGGCTCCTGTCTGAGGAGCAGAGCTTATTCTCCTTTGGTGTGCTCAGGACACTTCGCCATCCTTCCCCCTCCAAGTATCAGTAACCTGTCCCTGGCTAAAGATAAAAAGTTCACAGGTTCTGTGAGGGGAAGGTGGATGGGATAGAAAGTGGCAGGAAATGTGCACTGTTGAAGGATGATGTCATTCTGTGAGTGGAACTCAACCATGAACAAATTTTGGCAAGAAAGAAAATTGTCAGCATGTGGCCAGAGCGATAGCACAGTGAAGGCGTTTGCCTTGTACGCGACCAACACAGGACAGACCATGGTTCGAATCCCCGAATCCCATATGGTTCCCCGAGTCTGCCAGGACTGACTTATGAGAGTAGAGACAGGAGTAACCCCTGAGCACCTCCGGGTGTGACGCCCCACCCCTCCCAATAAATTGTCAGCCGAGATCCTTGATTACACATGCACCGCTCAACTCACAACACATGTCAAAAATACAACAACATGGTGATGGGAATGTTGCACTGGTGATGGGTGGTGTTCTTTACATGACTGAAACCCAAACATAATCATGTATGTAATCAAGGTGTTTAAATAAAAAATAAAAAAAATTGTTAAAAAAAATACAACAACAAAATTTGAAATAGTTGGAAAAAGGAAGAAGAGGGAACAGGCTATAAGACTTAAAAGGATAGTGCAGGCTTGGGTAGCCCAGACTCCAAATTGGAACAGTACAGGGAGGAAGGGCATGATACACTTACATGAAGCCCAATTAAGTCTGTAAAAATGAAAGAATTCTCATAACCCAAAGGCCAGACGGGAAATGCTCATTACCAGTTCTTTCCCAACAAAGATCTCAATGACCTTGGCCTTCGTAACTCTGATTCTGCAGAGAGGATTCAGTTGCCCAAACCTTTGGGAGGAAAAAAAGAATATGGAGAGTGTTGATTCTGGGGGGATAATCTTGTTATAAAATCTACGTACATAGGACATATATAGGGCAGAATAATTTTCACGCTTATTTCTTAAAATAGCTGCGTGCGCAGCGAAATGAAGTTTTAAGCTCCTCGTTAGAAAGCCGCTGGTGACCTTGGATGAATTGCCCACTTGTCGAGTTGGTGTCTGAGCTTGCATATAAATGTTGGCATCTCATTATACAAGTCATAGGTATAAATCTGGTGTTGGGCACTTGGTGCTAGCGTGAAGGCCTCTGTTTGGAAAGTGTAGGAGGAATGGTAAAGTTAGTCAACATCTGTTTCCTGTGGGGGTAATGGTAAATTATGGCAAATGTGTACCACCCTTGAGGAAAATATAATCGTTTCCCACTGCTTTGCTTTTCAGATGAAATACCTGTCACAAAGAGAGCATTAAAAATAAAGCAGGAGTCTTCTGAGGAAGCACAGTAAGTAGATTGTCTACTTTTTCTCCCAGTCCTTGGGCAAGTTTAATGACTGTGGGGAGGACCCGAAGCCCACTAGTTCCTCAGGTCAATGCAGAGAGGTCCAGGCCTCTTGCACTATGGGGCCGCCCCGAGTTTGTCGGTGACCTTTTTAGCTTAGCCTTTTCCTGTGAGTCGAATCTAGAATGTTGGAAATATTATCAGCGCCAGGAAGAAATAACTGTAACATGATAGTTTGTTTACTGTGTTTGCCTGTGTGTGGATGTGGGTATCGCAGTGTTTATGATCCAAGATAAAGGCCAGAACTCTGTCTTTGATCCCCAGTGCTGCAACAAATTGGAAAGCTTTGGAAGACAAGCCCCAGGCCTCTGAGTGTACCCGAGGCTTGATGGCAGGAGAGGGCACTAACATACATGATAGCGTTACATCTGGGCCTCCAGATGGGAAGCTGTCAATAGAGAGGGACGCTGATGGTTTGGGAAGGCAGGACTGGAGCCAAGATTGAGAAATATCCAGGCCAGTGGCTTTGTACTGGATTTTTTTAAGGGTCTGGATAGCATTTTTTTCACTTGGTAACCTTGGGTCATCCATGGCACCTCCCATATGGGGCAGCAGAGGGGAAAGGCAGGCAGGGCAGAAGGGTCTTGATCAACAGTGTTCAAGCAGGCAGAACTCACCCTGGTTTCTAAGCAAACAAACTTTTGCTCTCCTCTTTTTTTTTTTTTTTTAAACCTACAACACCCAGTATTCTCAGGCGGTTTCCCATCCAAGTACTAGCCAGGCCTGACCCTGCTTAGCTTCCGAGATCAGGTGCGTTCAGGCTGGTATGGCCATAGACTGCTCTCCTCTTAACATCCAGAGTGTCTCCTGGAACAAAGAATTCTCAGTGTCATTAGAGTCTATATCTGGGGGGAAGGTGAAAATTTAGGGAGGAAGATTGTTCCCTCCCCCCCAAGAAATATCATAATCATTTTCCATTAAATTTTTTGAGTCAAATTGCTGAATTTAAGGTATTTTCTTATTACAGTTGGGGTAATAGTTCAAGACCCCAAAAGAAGAGAGACATCAGTTCTCTTAAAAATTAGTCCAAACGGGGCCGGGCGGTGGCGCTAAAGGTAAGGTGCCTGCCTTGCCTGCGCTAGCCTTGGACAGACCGGTGTCCCATATGGTCCCCCAAGCCAGGAGCAACTTCTGAGCACATAGCCAGGAGTAACCCCTGAGCGTTACCGGGTGTGGCCCAAAAAACCAAAAAAAAAAAAATTAGTCCAAACATGGGAGCCGGAGCAGTGGCGCAAGCAGTTGGGCGTCTGCCTTGCACCCGCTAACCTAGGATGGACCGCGGTTCGATCCCCCGGTGTTCCATATGTTTGGTCCCCCAAGCCAGGAGCAATTTCTGAGCGCAGAGCCAGGAGTAACTCCTGAGTCACCGGATGCGGCCCAAAAACCAAAAAAACTAATAAACAAAAAAAGAGAGTCTGTAATTTAGTCCCTTTTTCGACAGAGACAATGTTGCTCCCAGAATGTTATAGCTTTCCCCTTAATTCTCTGGACCTAACAGGGAAGGGCTGTTGATATCATTTGGTCCAAACTCAGACTTGATTCAATTGTCCCAATTCCGGGTTGTCCAACCCTCAGGGTTGAAAGATCAGGGGTCAGGAAGTGTTCCAGCTTCTAAAAGCTGATCTGCATCTTGAGCCCAGGGTACTACAGGCTGGATGGGACACAGACATTTTCTGCAGAAATCCCAGTCTGTGCCTCCCTTGACCAAGTGCCTGCTGTGTGTGTGTGTGTGTGTGTGTGTGTGTGTGTGTGTGTGAGAGAGAGAGAGAGAGAGAGAGAGAGAGAGGGAGGGAGGGAGGGAGGGAGGGAGGGAGGGAGAGGGAGGGAGGGAGAGGGAGGGAGGAGGAGAGAGGGGGAGAGAGGGGGAGAGAGGAGAGAGAGGGGGAAAGAGAGGTCCGAACGGAGCTCACTGAATAGTATCATTTGCCCAGCATTGACCAAGTGCCTGCTGAGAGAGAGAGAGAGAGGGGGGGGGGGGAAAGAGAGAGAGGTCTGAACGGAGCTCACTGAATAGTATCATTTGCCCAGCATTGGCCCTTCCTGATGGCGAGGCTCTGGCCCTGCTAAATAAAATCACTGAGACATACGGATTCTTCCCAGTGCATATTGGGAAGGTCAGCTTGACAGTATTGGGTGTTACCCAGGAAGGAGATGGAGAGCCCTGCCCTCATCTTCAGCTCATTCCTCAGTTCTCACTATGTGCCAGGCGCTGAGCTCTGCCCGAGAGCAGCACACAGACATCTCATTTCCAGAGCAAAGCTCTCCTTGAGATCAGAAAGACACTAGAGGAGGCTGAGGAAGGTGGTGGCCATGAAAGGTTTCTCTTAGAAGCATTTGTCCCTGCAGAAACGAGGCCTTTATCTTGTCCTGGGGAACCACAGTTGTCAGTGTCACTGTGTACTCAGAGACTCTACCATGAATCTCAGCTCAAGGCTGGAGGCCTGGGGCTGTTTTGGGTTCTAAGAAGCAACAAGTGAAAATATTCACTTGCAGGGAACTAAGAGGGTTCGGAAATGGGCAGAAACTTCTCTAGTTAGTTCCAAATGCTTTTCCCTAGAAGGGCCAAGGATTGAAAGGAGATGTTTTAGGCTCCATCCCCTTCTGGGGTGGGGTGTGTGTGTGGGGAGCTAATCTTAACCCCACTTACCCTGTTTTGAACCTGTATTTGGTTGTACTTAAGTGAGCTGGCTATGTATTTTGTAGTTTCTCCTCATCATCAGTGGATGGTGCAATCATTTGTGCTAAGTTATTATTTAATTAGTTTCAGAATCCCAGTTAGCAGAGTTTTGTTGGACCAGAGAAAACAAGCAGTTCATATTCTTTGACGTCTATGAACTTCATGAAGTCACAGTCAAATATTGGGGAGCCAGTAAAAGAAGAATTTTCCAGTATAGTCTTACTCTATTCAATTCTGTCAATCCAAATGAAGACAGTTTCTTAGACCTTTTCTTTTCCTTTATAAAACAGTTGTCTAGAACGTTCTCATGACGTTCAGATAGGCTGAACTTAATATGGGCCTTTCCCGTCGGAATTCCCAAGTCTGATGTCCTGGGTTAAATGGATAGTTCTTTCAGTGATCAGTTGAGCACCATTGGGCACAGCAGTTCATTTCAGACAACCCAAAGAAAATGTTGCTTGGTTTTTATAGTGGGTCATGAGTCATGGTCAATATGTGACACTGCACATCTTTCTGAACAGCCTCCATTACTGCCAGCTCTGAAGCCACTTAGTAAGGCCTGATCTGGGGCTGGAACAATAGCACAGCAGGTAGGGCATTGGCTTGCACACAGCTGACCTGGGTTTATATGTTTCTCTGGGCCTGCCAGGAGTAATTTCTGGGCACAGAGCCAGGAGTAACCCCTGAGGGCAACCAGGTTTGCCCCCCTATAAACAAGAACAACAGAAAAGAAAGGTGCAGTCCTTGAGTTTCTGACACCTGGGGTGTGTTAGAGGTTACTGGGGTTAATACAGCTAATCTAAACCATAGGAGGAATCAGGGTGAGTGTTCCTCTGCGTTCAGTATGTATCTACGTCTGCTCTACCCTTTGTGAGCATGGCAGCTACTAAGCTCTGTAACGTCTTGACTGATTCCTTAGACTTGGCACATTTTGAATGCTGATGTCCATCCAGAGTACATGGAGTGTTTCTGTCTTTGCAGAAAGTGCCACACACTGATGAGCTCAACATGTAAGGAATTTGTTCTTCTTTTTTATTTATCTAGAAAGAGAGACATCATGCAGAATATTGTACAGATTTTGGAATCGGTACAATTGAAATGGGAACTCTTTCAGAGCTGGACAGACTTCTCACGGCTTCATCTCTCCAACAAACTAGCCATTTTTGGAATCGGTTATAACACTCGCTGGAAAGAGGACATCCGTTACCATTACGCTGAGATTAGCTCCCAGGTGCCCCTGGGCAAGCGGCTCCGGGAATACTTCAACTCGGAGAAGCCCGAGGGACGGATTATCATGACTCGGGTGCAGAAGATGAACTGGAAAAACGTCTACTACAAATTTCTGGAAATCACCATCAGCGAAGCCAGGTGTCTGGAGCTGCACATGGAAATCGACTGGATCCCCATCGCCCACTCAAAACCCACGGGCGGCAATGTGGTCCAGTATTTGCTCCCAGGAGGTATCCCCAAGAGTCCCGGTCTGTATGCCATTGGCTACGAGGAATGTCTAGAGAGGCCGCACTCCCCCCATGGGGACCGGCACTCTTTGGACCCAGGAAAGGAGGGCCGGGCTGAGCTAGAGTCTCTCTCTGCACAAGCCTCATTGCAGGTGGAAATGGAGCCCACCCGCATCACTTACTGC
Organism: Suncus etruscus; assembly: GCF_024139225.1. Classification (NCBI taxonomy): domain Eukaryota; kingdom Metazoa; phylum Chordata; class Mammalia; order Eulipotyphla; family Soricidae; genus Suncus; species Suncus etruscus. Next base: position 10,572,567 of record NC_064855.1, read on the forward strand.
TACCTCGGGATTGCTGAAGTGAGGACTCTCCAGCAATGCCTGTTCTTACACTTCCAAGCAAACACCAAAACCTTCAGCAAAGATTGGGTCGGCATCAATGGGTTCTTGTCTCAAAACTGTCTGGTAGATCCCGGTGTTTCTCCCAAATCTATCTACATCAAGTTTGTGGAGGTCGAGAGGGATTTTCTTTCCGCTGGCTCTTTAGTTGAGTGCCTGGAAAAAGCCATCGGATACCCCTTGAAATTTAATAACTGAACGTCATCCTTCATAAGGATTTGGGCTCCTTCCACCCCATTCCATCCCATCCCATCCCCACACCCTTGTACCCAGACCACCCTCCCAATCCCATGCTGCCAACACTCTTCATGGGAACTAGGTGCCATCAGGCCAGATTGACTTCTGAGGGTCTATAGACTGGGCAGGAAATGGAACTCCCCTGGAAATGCTTGTTGGGAACAAGCGCGGTACACAGTGAACTTACCTGGTGGGTCAGCTGGTTTTTTTCTAAAGAAAAAAAAAAGCAAACCCATCCAATTTTTAAATGGATTTTAGAGCCCTGATATAAACAAATGTAGGTACATTCCATATTGGACAAGACTTATACTTTGTGTTTCATATGAAATTAAAAAATATTGTATTTTTTTCACAATGTTTCATTTTTACACATCTCTATGTCTATAGAAGTATTATGTACAACCCTGAATAAATAAGCAATAGATAATGAACATGTCAAATCTTGAATCACAGTAAAAAAAAAAAAGACTCTTTTTCATATCACACTTAGTGACAATTCTAGAGAATTTAGCGTTTCATATTTTGCACCAAGTAAGTGTTTTGCTATTCCCAGTCAGTGTTGCCTGCAAAACCCTTCGTTTTTGTGATGTACCACTTCATGGTTGTGTTGCCATTGAAACTTTTTATATATTAAAGACGAAGAAAAGGAATATTAAAGTCTTATTCCTGGCCTCTTGGTGTGATCATGGGGAGTTTGGGGGCAGAGGGTGGCCAGCCAGTGGTGGGCACAATGCTCTGGCTCTACTGGGGAGAACAAGCTTCCTCTTACACATTCGCATTTGGGAACAGAAACAGCGAAAACTATTCATCCACGCCCAGAGCCTTTGAGTAGAACCCATGCACCATCACTCCTCTGGGGCTCGGTGCCACCTTCACAGATCCTAGCAGCCTGCTCTCTCAAAGGGGGGGACACCTGAGGGTCTCCAGGCATGACCCAGTGTGAGCCAGTGCGCCCACACCAAATTTCTGTCGGAAGAGTGATACCAAGAACAGCAGTTTGGTCAGCACTGAGACATCTTCTCAGTAACTTCCTCTTTTCTTCTCTTGTGCTCTCACAATGGCTTCATGTGGCGACTGGACCTTGGAGAAGGCTCTGTCCTCTCTGCAGCCCTTTAGCTCCCTGTCAGCCACTCCACTATCCTCCCCTGAGACCTTCTCTTAGGAGCCCACAGAATCCTTACGCAATTCTATTAACCTTGTGTATGCTGGGGCTGGAGTGGAGAAGACACTTACCTTGCAACCTGGGTTCGATCCCTGGGTACCACGTATGGACCCCAGAACCCCATCAGGATTGATCCCTGAGCACTGAGCCAGGAGTAAGCCCTGGGAACTGCCAAGGGCGGCCCCAATCCAAAAACCAGACTGTTACCACCTTGTTTAGGAACTCTGAGCACTTTGAGCTCCCAGAGCTTTGAGGGGCTGGAGGCAGGAGTATGGCGCACTCCATCTCTGAAGCCTGGGCTTGGGCATTCCTGCAAGTGCTGGGACTTCCAGGACAGGTTGCCCCTCAATTGCTGTTTCCTGTTTTGTGTCCCTTGGGGGTGGGATGTCAGCAAGGCCACAGGGCAGAATATAGCTTGACTGGCATCTTCTACCAGCATGGCTGTTGCAGACACTGGCCACACGCTTGAACATGCCCTTTATCCATTGGGCTTTAAGGTGCAGAGGGGCCCATCCTTGAGGAGACAAGCGCCGAGCATCAAAGGCTCTTCCCAGAAATGGGCAGGTCTTACTAGCAGGTAAGGTTACACAGGAAGAATGGGGGATGGGGTAACAAACAGCCTGGTGGTTCAACAGAGTACCCAGAGCCATGCTTTCCCTGGTACACTCCCTTGGTACAAGAAGCTGACCTGTCTGTGAGGTACAAGGTGTTGGCCTTTTGGGGGAGCCGAGAACATAAGTCTCTATTTGCTGGTCAGACAGTCCCATGTAGCCCAGCTGTCTGTAATGCTGCTCCTCCCTTGACTCAGAACAATCTTTCACTCCCACTTGCATTTCTTAATCATTAGATAGTTCTTATATGTGTGTCTGTGTGTAGGGGGTGGGTTGGGGTCATACCTGACAGTGTCAGGGATCAAACCTAGGCCTCCTGTGCGCAAAGCACAGATTCCAGCCACTCATCTTTGTTTTTGTTTTTTGTTTTTTTAATGACTGAGTACTTGAATTTGAGCTGAGGTTCCTCAACCTTCAGTTGTCAGGATCATGCCTTCTGCATAAAGAGACCTCGTCATCTCAGAAACAGAACTAGACCCAACATAGCATCCCAAACTGTCTGGGAGCTATAGGAAGTAGACGTGTGACTTGAGCTCGGTGCAAACTTTCACAGAGCAATGAAGCTGTTCTGCTTACTTCCAACCCTTGAATGCTTGGGGTCAGAAGGAAGAATATTCTTTCTTGGGACAGAATTAATATTCGTTCCTTAGGTTACAAGCTCTGAATCCCAATGGATCTGCCCAGCTCCAGATACATTGCTTCCTGCTCTGACTGGGTTGCACCTTTACTTTCATGTGGAAGAAAAAATTAGTTACAAGTGAATGTGGAAGCTATAATTTATGAGGCACTTTGGGAGATAGGCATGGGCTGTGGAGTTATTCTGGGGTACCAAGTTTTCATAGAGAACTTCCCAGAGGGGTTAATTCATGGAAGTCTTTGATCTGGGGATGGGTATATACAATAATATATAATTGGCTGCAAAATATCTTTACCCACCTTGCATGGCATTGACCTGGGTTTGGCCCCGGTCAAAAGTAATCTCCCAGGGGCCAGAGTGATAGTTCAAAGGGTGCGGAGATTGCTTTGCAAGAGGCTGACCCGGGTTCAATCTCCAGCATCCCACGTGGTCCCTCAAACATTTCAGGAGTAATTTCTCAGCACAGAGCCAGGAGTATCCCCTGAGCCCCGCCAGGTGTGGCCCCAAAACAAACAATAAGCCCTGAGCACTGGGCTGTGGCTCACGGTGTCGCCCTCCCCCAAGAATGTAAAGTCAAGAAAATTGTGAACACAACACAAGGAATACCAAACCATCAGTAGCCCAAAGAATCTCCTACCCAACGTACCTCTACAATTCCAAGCGCCTAAGGTAATGAGCCTCTCATGTCTCTGTTTGCTTGTGTCGCCTCTGCTGCACCAAGCTGACAAATCTCAGATTCCAGGGGTTGCTTGAGCAGTGGAGGGTTTGCAGAGGCATTTGCGTGGCAGGTATTTGAAGAGCACCCAACCAAGTCACAAGAGGAGGAGGAGTTTGGGGGGGGGGTGCCTAGCACACAGCACGATCACCAATACCAGCAGGACACCCCACTCGTGGAGTAAAGCAGAGCCCCAGGGAACTAGCTGAACTTCCTGGTCACTGACTGGCCACCCAGAGCGGGCAGTGCCAGGGCCAGTTCTGCCTTCTGCCCACCCTCACCACCCCACCCTGCGACCCTTGCCAGCCCTGGGTGGCACCTGGGTGCCTGGAGGTGGGAGTGCAGATGCGTGCGCTCACAGGTGGCACTACCAGAGGTACACCGGGTGTGTGTGTGTGTGTGTGTGTGTGTGTGTGTGTGTGTGTGTGTGTGTGTGTGTGTGCTTGCGGGGATCTTTCCACCTGAATTGCGCTCCAGGGGGCTGGAAGGATCACTGCGGACCCTGGAGGAAACAGGGAGCAGAGGGACGAATATGAAGAGGAAAAAAGTGGGCTTTTGGTCGACCCCAAGCAGCAGAGGATAGGAAGCTACCAGCAGGATAGGAGCTCAGGCGGCCCAGGGATGGGGTGACCCTGTCCCCATCTTTTCCCCATCCTCCTGGCAGGATCCCTGTCAATGGCTCTGAGGATGATGCCAACACTCTCTGAGGTCAATTTGCCCACGGACCACAGGTGAACCCCAAGGGGTATGCTGGGCTTAGGGGATCCTCCTCACCCTCTTTTCCCGGCAACTTGGGGGGCTGGACCACAGCCTTGTGATGCAAAAATCCAAACTGATTCTTCCCTTTGGCTCAGCTGGACTTGGAGGCACAGCAGAGCAGGACCCCACCTTGCTCAGCAAGCTCTGTTCTTATCCTCCTGGCAGGCCACCGGGTTTGGGATGAGGACGGTGCCACCTTGCGGCCAGTCCATTGATCCTAGCAGCGGGTGACGGGATGGAAGTTTTGGGTGTCCCCGTCCTGGAGACCTCCCGCCCGCCCCGCCTATTACCCTTCCTGGCCCGCGGTGCACCACCCTCTGTCCGTCCGGAAGGCCCCGACCTCCACGCCCGGCACATGCTCCGCCCCTGTCCCCGGCGGTCCCCACCCGGCTAGGACTCTCCCTCCAGCTGCCAGAAGCGCTGCTGGCTCCGCTCCTGAGTCTACACCCGCTGAGCGCCCGCTGGCACCTGCGGGTCGGGGTGTCCCGAAGGTCGGGGCCAGGGAGGGCCATGAGTTCTCTGCCCCTGGTCGTGGCCACCAGCCTGCTGCGGTGTTGGTTCCTGGCCCTGAGCACGTTTGGTGAGTGACCCTATATCGGGGGAGAGACTGGGGTGTGTCCTTGCCCTCAGGGAAGGATTTGAGGTGCTGGGTTGCTGTCTGTTCTATGTGGGTTGGGTGGGACTCAACCCTCTCCACTGTCCTGGCCCTCACCCACAGCCTGATCTTTTTTGGTTTATTTTAATTTAATTTAATTTAATTTTTATTTATTTTGGGGAGTCACACCCGGCAGCACTCAGGGGTTACTCCTGGTTCTGCTCAGAAATCGCTCCTCGAAGGCATGGGGGACCTTATGGGATGCCTGGATTCGAACCACAGTTGGTCCTTGGTATTGGCCGCTTAAAGGCAAAAGCCCTACCGCTGTGCTAACTCTCCAGCCCCAGTCTGATCTTTTAAATGCCAACTTCTGTCTGTTTGTCCACTATGTCTGGGATAGCACTGGGTGCTGGGGACCATCCTCCCACATTTGGCTCCCTACCGCCCATCCCCAAAGCTCAAGCCTGATCAGCTCTACCTGATGAGATTCTGGCTAAAGAGCTTAAGGACTTAACTCCAGCCCCTCTCCTGCTTCCTCCCTGTCCCCAGATATATAAGCTGATGACCAAGAGCCTGTCCATTCCAGACCCCCCCCTACCGTGTCCCCAAGCTGGATGTGTGGACTTATATCAATTCCCCAGCCCTGGTCCTCCTGATGCTTCCTGTCCTACAAATCAAGGGAGGTGCCCCCCCCCCCACCAAGCACAACTGTGAGGTCATCTGGGACACAGGAAGTGGGGGAAGGATATGAACACAGGTCCAAAGGACAGAATTGTGGCCCCCGCCCCAGAGACATCCCCACTCCCATTGGTCCCCCAAAGGACAAAGGGAATTTAACGAGAGAGAGAAAGAGAGAGAGAGAGAGAGAGAGAGAGAGAGAGAGAGAGAGAGAGAGAGAGAGAGAGAGAGAGAGAGAGAGAGAGAGAGAGACCCCTCCATCAAAGAGGGTCCACTCCCTACCCAGACTCCCAGAGTCTGGGAGTCCCTCAAATAGAGTCCTGAAAGGGGCCAGTGGAGTTCAGCACCACGATGGGGACTGAGCTAGTCCAAGTCCTGTTGCTTTTGCGTCTGGGGTTCCCAACGGGAAGTGTCTCCAAAGGAACTAAATCTAAGGGGCTGCTCCAGAACCCCACAATAGCCCAACTTTCCCCCCCAGCTCCTCCACCTCAGTGCTCCACCTCCCTCACCCCTACATTTTATGGCCTTTGGGTTGACATCCCAAGCAAGGGAGCAGAACCCCGCGCCCTGTAGCTATCTTCGCAGCCCCTGGGCGCTGTCCTGAGCTCTCAAGCAGCGCCCGGACGCAACAGCTTAGGGCAGGCACCCGGCTCTGTCCCTCCGGGATCAGGGAGGCCCCGCCGGCTCTCTGGGGCGTGAGAAGCCCGAGGGGGTAGTTTCTCAGGGAGCTGCTGGAAGACTAAAAATAGTTGCCCCGGGAGCCAGGACTTTGCTTCCCGCCGGCTGCGCCCTGAGCTCCGGAGAGCGCGCCCAGGGGCTTGCTCGGTCCCAAACTCCCTTCTGCACCTTCCAGGCCAGTCCACACTCCAGGACAGAAAGGGAACCCCGAGTTGGAGGGATTCCGTTGCATCAGGCATCCCTGGAGTTGGGGAGCACTTGCCCAGACTCTAGGGAGTTGAGCAAGGCATTGGAAGGGACTGCTAGACAGGTCCCCATGCGGACTAGGGTTCTCGCCTTCCTGGGACACAGGTGGCCCCTCGGAGGCAGTTCCTAGGCCCAGGTGTACACCAGGAAGTCTCCGGGCCATCCACCCTGGATCTCCTTGAGGTCCACAAAGGTTGTCCACCCCCTTTACTGCCTCCCCCATTGTCTTCAGGCTTATCGCAGGGCACAAGTTTCCTGTCGGGCCAGCAGGGACCGCCAGGAAATGGGAAGGAGGTGCCTAGAAGGCCAAGGAATAGGGTGTGGGATGCTCAGGACGCACGGCCAGGAAGTGGTGGGGGTGGTGGCATCCTGTCCAGGCCTTAGGGGGGCCCAGAGACCCTGGGGTGTGGCTGTCCGAGCGCATGGACACTAGGCACCAGGGGAATGGGTAGCTGGCTTCCAGGGGCCAAGCTAAGCTGCGGCCGCCTTTGGGGTGACTGCCCGAGAGGCCGAGCCTCGCTGTCCCCCCCTCCATTCCACCCCAGTTTCCTGGCAGGGCCATAGTGAGTGCCTGGACTGCTGGTTCAGGCACCCACTGACAGCTGGGCCGTGCCTACAACTGTTCCCCACCTCCCCACACCTGCCTAGGTCCTTTTGAGTTTTCTGGTTTTCAACCCTCCCAGGGGGATTGGCAGTCAAGGCCTGGTGGGGAGGTTTAATGGGGGTGGTGGTGGTGGCTGAGGTTCTGCTGGGACGTTCTAGGCTAGCAGAGCCTGGCAGAGTGGGGAGGCTGGAGCCTGTCGCATTGAGGGAGCGAAAAGAGGGTGCTAGGGGCAGCAAATGAATTACCTGGTGTGTGACCCCAACCCTGAAACCTGCTGTGAATCTGAGTCTCCTCGAACTGAGTTGCAGGGACCCTGGCAACAAAGGAAGGTCTCGAAATGGGTCCACCAATGTGCCCCCATCGGGCTGCGCACAGTAATCTCCAGCGTCCTTTATTTGGGGGGGTGCTCAGGGCTTCCTCATGACTGGGCTCGGGCATGGCATCTGGGGAGGTGACATAGTTCAAGTCGGTCTGTCCCTTGATTAGATCAGTGGTCCCAGGTGGGTGTATCCAAGTCTCTTTTTGTTTGTTTGTTTTTGTTTTGGGGTCACACTTGGCAACGCTCAGGGGTTACTCCTAGCTCTCTGCTCAGAGATCACTCTTGGCAGGCTGGGGGACCATATGAGCTGCTGGGATTCGAACCACCGACCTTTTGCATGCAAGGCAAACGCATTACCTCCATGCTATCTCTCCGGCCCCCTTATCCAAGTCTTTCCACATCCACACTGACCCTGCTTCCCTCCCCTGTGCTCTCTTGCAGTGGTACCCACACCAGCCCAGTTGCAAGTCAACATGGGCCTGGAGGAGAAGCAGGTGGTGGAAGGTTCCGACTTGGTGATTCCTGCTTGGTACTCAGTCATGCCAGAGGAGTCCGGGGAGTCCTGGGAGGTGCTCTCAGCCATCTGGTACCTGCAGCACGTAGGGAAGGAGCCTGAACAGGTGAGGTAGAAGGGGGACAGGGGCCCCGGGAAGGGGGGGCAGGAAGGAGTGTCCTCCAGGATCCCCTGCTCTGTTCCCATTTTTTTTTTTTTTTGCTCTGATCTTGGAGGAATGACCTTTCTCCCAACTTCCCCTGGAAAGCCAGAGCCCTGGGGGGCTTGAGGATTTGGGTTTGGAGAAGAAAAGTGTTTGGGGGGAGTCAAACGTTCATCAAAAGTTCAGCTTGTGGGGCAGATAGCAAGCACAGCAGGTAAAGCACTTGCCTTGCATTTGGACCATATGCTGCCCCAGAGCCAGGAGAAATCCCTGAGCACTGCCAGGTATGACCCAAAACCAACCAACCAAAATATGTTCAGCTCATTTTTATGTTTTCTGGCTGTGAACCTCCTTCTCAAGTCACTTCTCTCCTCCTAATGATTATTCTGCTTGCTGCCCCTTTTTGCCCTCCTGAGGAACAAGGGACGGTGGGCAGCCTCCCCCACTGACCCCACCTCTCCCCCTCCTGATCTGAACCTCACTTTTTTCCTTTCCAAGCACCCTGGCTAGAGATGAAGAGGCTGCTGTAAAGGATATCAGGACCACTGGGGGGGGGGGGAGTGAACCACTGTGGTCAGAGGGTGGCAATGGAACCGGATGGCTGCAGGGGAGGGTCTGGGGTGCTCATATAGTAACAGTATGGGGTTATGTCCACAACAGGTGCTGGCCTATATTCGGGGCACCACAGTTAACAAGGATCAACGAGTGGCCCTGGTCTACGCCATGCCCAACCAGAACGTGTCTCTGCAGCTGCGGGGGCTCCAGGAAAAAGACTCGGGTTCCTACTTCTGCTCTGTGAATGTGAAAAACCGGGCAAGCATGAGGGCAGAGCATGCCACAAGCCACCCTATGGAGCTCAATGTGCTGGGTGGGTGAACCCCACACTAAACCCCGAGAGGGCTAAATGGGAGGGGGATCTGATAGTGTTTGGGGTGTGCTTTGGATAGAGTGGAGGGGGGATGGACTGTGAAGCAAGGCGTCCAGCACTGGTACCCACATCCTGGGAACTGGGAAGTTGTTTTTGACCTGTTACCTTGTCCCAGTTCCTCCAGCGCCTCCATCCTGCCATGTCATGGGCACCCCCCATGAGGGGACCAATGTGACCCTGAGCTGCAAAACCCCGAGGAGTAAGCCAGCTGGTGTGTACGAGTGGAAGCGGTTACCCCCGAACGCCGAGGTTTTCTTTCCACCAATCGTAGGTGAGGAAATTCCTGGAGATCCTGAGCCAGTGTTCCAGCTGAGGGGATTGAGAGGAGAGGAGAGGAGAGGGCTGGGGAGCACTGGAGGGCATCTGTCCTGTGCATACAGCTTTCTCTGGGGCTCTGGAATCCACAGTGTGATTTTGGGGCCATCTGGGCCTCTCAGACGCCCCCCCCCCACTTTTTTACTTGTAAAATGCAGCTGTCAAGGGATCAGAGAGATAGGATAGCAGGGAGGGTGCTTGCCTTGCATGCGACTGACCCACGCTTGATCCCCAACATCCCTTATGATCCCCTGAGCACTGCCAGGAATGACTCTTTGTAAAATAAAAATACACAAGCTGTGAGATCACCCCAGGCACCATATTTCTAAACTCCATGAAGCCAGGTCTGAAGAGGCAGGGTAGCGACAAAGAAATAATCAGCCAAGTCAGTCAGGAAAAGGATGGACATGGAGTCCATGGTCTTTTGCTTCATGCATTCTTTTTTTTTTTTTTTTTTTTTTGTGGCTTTTGGGTCACACCCAGCAGTGCTCAGGGGTTATTTCTGGCTTCAGGCTCAGAAATTGCTCCTGGCAGGCACAGGGGACCATATGGGGCGCCGGGATTCGAACCGATGACCTCCTGCATGAAAGGCAAACACCTTACCTCCATGCTATCTCTCCGGCCCGCTTCATGCATTCTTGCTGAGCCAAAAAGCCAGAACTTTTTTTCTTTATTTAAACCATTATTTTTGTTTGTTTGTTTTTTGTTTTCTTCGGCCACACCTGGTCATGCTCAGGGGTTACTCCTGGCCATGCGCTCAGAAATTGCTCCTGGCTCTGGGGATCATATGGGATGCCAGAGATGGAACCCAGGTCTGTCCTGAGTCAGCTGCATGCAAGGCAAATGCCCTACTGCTGTGCTATTGCTCGAGCCCCCTCAAACCAATTCTTAATACCAGGAGGGGAAAGGTCAAGAAATTCAGTGGGCTTTTACATACCCAAAGAGAGATTTACGGGAAAGAGGAAGATGGAGAACACCTTCGTTTGGGGTTGGTTGCTGGGTGCCATCTTATAATTCCTGAGTGCCGAAGTAGGAGGAACCCCTGAGATTGAACATTGCTATGTGTAGCCCCCAAATAAAACAAAACAAAAAATGTGAACTTCAATAACTTTGATTTAAACACACCCACCGTAAAGGTTAGGTAGGATGGGGTTAGGGAAGGCTTGGTTTTGAGGGGCTATTCCTGACTTTGTGCTCTGAAGTGACAGCTGGTGGTGCTTAGAAGACAGCTGGGGTGCCTGGATAGAACTAGTCAGGCACATGCAAGACCAGCCAGGTCTTTACCTCCCCTCCTGGTTCTCTGCCCTGGAAGGCTTTAATAAGAGTATTAGGTCCTTTAAGTAAATATTTATCAATTTATTATCTGTGGCTAGGGTTGACATTGCACTGAGTTAGGCCCATGTCCTTATTGAGGGGGGGATTTATGGCCATTTTAATTTTTAAATGTTTTACAAAAAATAATATAACAGGTATAGCAAAATGTCAGAATAGTTGAATCTAAATGATGGATTTTCATTTTTTCTCTAGTTCTACTTTTACCAATTGACTGTTCTTTTGGGGGGGCAAGAGGTCTTGGGCCACACCCTGAGTGTTCTGGGCATTCTCCTACCAGTGTGACTCCTACCAGTGACTTGGGAAATCATCTACATTGTCAGATTCAAACTGAGGTTGGTGGGTTGCAAAGCAAACACCTTAACCTCTCTCAATCTTTCTCCAGCCTACCCATTTGCTTTTTTTTTTTTTTTTTTTTTTTGGTTTTTGGGCCACACCCAGCGGTGCTCAGGGGTTACTCCTGGCTGTCTGCTCAGAAATAGCTCCTGGCAGGCACGGGGGACCATATGGGACACCGGGATTCGAACCAACCACCTTTGGTCCTGGATCGGCTGCTTGCAAGGCAAACGCCGCTGTGCTATCTCTTCGGGCCCCCATTTGCTATTCTTATAATAAAAGACCTCTATCTCTCTAGATAGTATAAGGATTAAGGCACTTGCTTCACATGTGACCAACTGTGGTTCGATCCTTGGCACCACATGGTCCCTTGAATATCTCTGAATATCTCTGGGTTCAGAGGCTTCTCCTAGCATCGCTGGAGGCCACCAGCCCTGCTGGGGTGACCCAGGCAATCCCTGAAACTACAGGGGCTTTATTTATATTTCATCCTCAGACTTTCACATTGACCCTCCAGCCTAGTTGGCCAGGAATCACCGGTAGAGGGTCCCAAGACCTCCTGAGCACAACTTGGGAGACCACCCCCTTACTCCCAAGAAAAGTTAGGCTTCTCTTCCACACAGCAACCTGAGACTCCAGTTAGTCAATGGGAAGATCACAGTGGGTAGGGCGTTTGCCTGGCATGTAGCTGACTGGGTTCGGCTCTGGGGTACTGGTGGGTAGAGTCAGTGGCCTGTCACAATTCTACCCCCACCAGAAACAGACACAGGTCCTGACTGTCCCAGAAGACATTGCAGAGAAGCAGGGCTTTGGAATGTGGGGGGAAAACAGGGTTCTGAGACTTACTCTGTCATGTCACAGATACCTTCAAGGGGTTCTTGAACCTCACCAACCTGTCCTCGTCCATGTCCGGAGTCTACACCTGCAAAGTCCACAACGAGGTGGGCAGCAGTTCGTGCAATGTGACCCTGGAAGTGAGCACAGGTCAGTGAGGGGTAAGTGAGGTCAGGAGAAGTCAGGGGGTGGGGTCTGGGGGTCCAGGGGTTAGTGTACTAAGGCTCTGCACCCTAAGTTCCTCATAAGGGATTTGCTGCTCTGTTGTCCTGCTCAATGCTTGGTGGCTTGTAAAATTTTATTTATCTTATTTTGGGGCCACACCTGGAGAAGCTCAGGGCTTATTCCTGGTTCTGAGCTCAAGAATCTCTCCTGGCAGACTATGGGATACTAGGGATCAAACCTGGGTCTGCCACATGCAAGGCAAAGGCCTTCCCCACTGTCCTGTTATTGCAGCCCCACTGCTTGGTGGTTGTCTAACCATTTCCTGCCTCATGGCCTTCTTCCTGCCTGGGAAAGGCGCAAATGCATAAGGCAGCCGTGGATGGTGGGGCTGGAGAGGGTCGGGAAGCGACTAGATGTCCCCCGCTGACCTCTGGATTTTCCAGGGCCTAGGTCTACGGTGGTGGCTGGGGCCATTGTGGGCACCCTGCTGGGGTTGGCCCTGCTGGCTGCGCTAGTCTTTCTGTTCCGCCGCCGTGCCCAGAACAAGGGTGTGGAAGAGTCAGCCAACGACATCAAGTGAGTGAGCCTGACCATGTCCTCCAGAGATCAGGGCACCATGGGGCTTCTCTCTGGGAAGGCCCAATAGGGGAGCTCCTCACACCTTCTTCCTCACACCCCTTTCTTTCTTCCCTGCTGACCAGGGAGGATGCCATGGCGCCTCGGACCCTGCCCTGGTCCAAGGCAGGGTCAGACACCATCTCCAAGAACGGGACCCTGTCTTCAGTCACGTCTGCTCGTGCCCTCCGCTCAACCCCAGGCCCTTCCAGGCAGGGGGCCATGACCCCCACACCCAGCCTCTCCAGCCAGGCCCTGTCCTCACCCAAGCTGCCAAGCACAAATGAGGCCCACCAGCAGCCGGCAGCCCCCCCAGGCAGCATGTCTTCCTCAGCACTCAGCCGCATGGGCGCAGTCCCTGTCATGGTGCCTGCCCAGAGCCAGGCTGGGTCTCTGGTATGAGTCTGGCTGGGCCCCTGGGGCCACATGTCATCTCTGTCCTTCCTTTCTGGATCCCTGAGTCTTGAGAGGAGGGGGCCACCTTCCAGACCCCCAGTTTTTTGGCCCTGACTTGTTTTCCAAGTGGAAACTGAGTCTAGGAGGTGGGAGAAGGGCCTGGAAGGAAATAGCTCTTCCTTCCCTCCTGAGACAGCTACTGAGATTCAAGACTGGAGACCTCATGACAATGAACCCTCCAGGCCCCTGAACCCCCAACCACTAACACCATTCCCCCCCCCCCCAACCCTGTGTACTGGGAACCTGTCCTGCTGGTTTGGTTGGGTTTGGTTGGGGCAGGGACTCTATTTTTAAAACTAACTTGAAATGTGTGTTTTGGGTTTTGTTTTGCAAGTTTCAATAAAGATCCACTGTGTGTGTATGGGAAGTGGGGTCCTAGCTTTTTCACATTTGCAGAGGGGGTGCCGTGGGGACTTGAATGACTCAGAGAGGGAGGCCCCTGTACTGGGTTTGAGTGATTCCTATGGCCAGACTTCCTGGCTTGCATGGTGGGTCTTTGAAAGCCTGTGGTATTCTCTAGTGAGAGGCTACTTCTGGGATCCCCTGAGATACTTGCGTCCCCTCTCTGATCCCAGAGACCTTCCTATGCCTGTTCTGCAGCAGCAGAGACCCCTGTCCTGGGTTGAGCTAGACACTACCCTTTCCACTCACAGGCACCAAGGGGTTCCGAGTGGGAGGCCTGGTTTCCATGGCAACGCCTATATGAATGCAAGTGCCTGGGAAGGGAAGGTGGGGAGGAGAGCTGAGGACAAGAAGGAGGTTCTGGAAGGGGTCAGCTCACCCTGCTCCCCAAGGCCTGACAGTTCCGGGACAGGTAAAGGAAGACTCACCAATGGTAGGCCTGGCCCAGAGGAGGAGCGCAGCTCTCAGGCTGGCTGGTTCAGGCCTCGCCTCTTGTTTGCTCTGAGATAACCAGGCGTCTCCTGCCCAGAACCTTGCCAGCTCCCAGACCCCTCAACACAGACGGAGCATGGCCCGGCCTTCTGGCTCCTTCCTCTCAGGGGTCCTGCTGGTTGTGGCACGCCTGAGTGGTGAGAAAGGGGCTGGTCCCATAAGGGGGTGGGCAAAAAGCCTCAAAGGGCAGCTGGAGTGAGGGGGCAGGGCATGGAGAGGGGCTCCTGCCTGCAAAACATCTGAACCCCAGCAAAGTCCTAGGTTCCCTGCAGAGCAGCTAACACACCCCCTACCTTGCCCAGTGGGTGCCTTTCACCCACTGACTAGGAAAACTGGACGCCTCCCTCCCGGAAGCTGCATGGTTGCTGAAGGGGTTGCTGGAGGGGAGAGGGAAATTCTGTTGCATGGTTGTTGCAGGGGAGAGGGGAATTCTGACAAAGGTGGTTTGAGGAAAGAAGCCAAGGGTTGGCCGACACCACGTCAGCTGGCCCCTGTCCCCCAGCTCCGGGGCTGGCCGTGGAGGTGACGGTGCCCCCTGAGCCCCTGAGTGCACCACTGGGTGGGACAGCAGAGCTGGGCTGCACCTACCGCACGTCGGTTGGGGACAACTTTGCCCTGGAGTGGAGCTTCGTGCCGCCTGGGAGACCGCTCTCCGAAACCCAGCCTGTGAGTAAGGTGGGGTGTCTACTCTTGGGGGTGGGCTGATGCAGGGGTTCCTGCTTTGGGGGGTCCTGTTCTGGAGAGGCAGGAGCAGAGTCCAGTCAACCTATGACTCTCGTGGGGAAGCTCAGTATGCATGGAAGGGGGGTAAGGACACTTGGTCCTGGTCCAACCTCCCTGATGTTAGTGCAACCCCAGGTTCAGTCCAATCCTTCATCGTACACTATGGCTCTTCCTGGTTTTCTCATTTGTTTCTTTCTCTGTGGAAACATTACGGCGCCCATCTGGACCAGGTGGGTCTTGGGGGTTGCGCCCACTTTTGAGAAAAGCCGTGTGTGTCTGTACCCTCTGTTCACCACCAGATCTTATACTTCACCAATGGCCGCCTGTATCCAACTGGTTCTAAGGGAAAACGGGCCAGCCTGCTGCAGAGCCCTCCCACGCGGGGGGTGGCCACCCTGAAACTGAGCAGCGTCCAGCCCTCAGACACTGGGACCTTCCTGTGCCATGTTAACAACCCGCCTGACTTTGACACCAACGGCCTGGGGATGATCAACCTCACTGTGCTAGGTGAGCCAGGCTGGGCTCCGTGATTCCCAATTACCCAAGAACACAGCTGCCCTGGGGGGACCCCACAGGAAAACACTTCCTTCTCAGTGCCTCTGACCTCCTGCTCAACCCTACGGAGCACAATCTCTTGCCCAGGCCTGAGTAGGCCGCACCCTTATAAAGGCACCTGAGTCACAGCCCTACAGTGCATTTCCTGGGAGCTGATTTTGTCCCTGCGAGGGTCAGTGGCCCTCAGCAGCCTGCTCCCAGCTTCCTGGATCTCTTGAGATCCAGTCAGATCAGCGATGAACACCTAGGAGGAAACTTCCTGAAGCTGAGGATGGTTATAGTTGGGAGCTAGGACTTAGAAGCCTGAGCTGCTTTCAAGCATCCAAAAGGCTAAGAGATGTTTTGTGTTCCCTTGTGAGCTCAGAGGGTAGGAATGGATACAAGGACAGACTTGTCTTGGGGCCAGAGTGTTAGCACAGTGGAAAGGGCATTTGCCTTGCAAGCAGCCCAGGTTCAATCTCTGGCATACCATAATGGTCTCCTGAGCCTACCAGGAGTGATTTCTGAGTGCAGAGCTAGGAGTAACTCCTGAGTGCCGCTGGGTGTGGCCCCAAAACAAAGACAAACAAACAAAAAAAGACAGACCTGTTAAGTTCTGAGCATTTCCAGTACAGGCTGAGATCACTTCTGTGGGGCTGGGCAGAGTGGCTTGGGAAGAGACACAGCCCTATTTGGTGAAGGAGCTAAATGAGATTCTGATTATTTCTGGGTCTTGCAGTGCCCCCCAGTAGACCCTCGTGCAGACGAACTGGTGACATCTCCGTGGGAGGAGCTGCGGCGCTGATGTGCAGCTCTTCCGAGGGCGCCCCCAAGCCAGTTTATAACTGGATTCGCTTGGGGTCTGCCCCTGCATCTCCCCAGGGCAGCATGGTGCAAGGTAAGGTGCAGGGCATGGGGAGCTGGGGAGTCTGTACCCAGGCAAATCTGGGCACTTTGGGCCACAGCAATAGCACAAAGGGGAAGACATTTGCCTTGATGCAGCAGCTGACGTAGGTTCGATCCCCAGATCCCAAACGGTCCCCTGAGGCTGTCAGGAGTAATTTCTGAGTGCCATTGGATGTAAACACCCCCACTCCAAAAAAAAAAGTCTGGACTCTCTCTTGACATTGTCTGCCCACCCCCCCCCCCCCCCCCCCCCCCCCCGTCTTCACTGGTCTGTCCTGTGACTGCATGATCAGGGGACAATTCCCAAACTAGTGCTGGAAGAGAGGAAGGTAGGGCCACTCCATGTACATGAACATGGCTGTTTTTGGAGGATTTCTCTGAGATTTTCTGCCATTCATAAGTCATTTCCAAGTCTTCTAGCAAGAATTCAGTGGGCAGTGTGGACTGGCCTGGCTCATATCTCCAGTTTTGGTGGCAGAAGCATCTACCTGGCTTCTCTTCTCCCTTGCTAATACCTGTTCCTGTGAACCCCTCAATGGAGCCAAATGGCCCCCAAGGGGACCCAAAGCAAATGCTCAGTGGAGACCAGCTTGGGTCAGTGTAGGGCCATCCAGGGAGGACATGAAGGCAGCAAGCCAACCCCCCAAACTACAGCCTCTGCTCCCCTGCATGGGAAGTGGGAGGAGGTGAGAGTGGGCAAGCAGGGGTTGTTCAGGCTCAATGTTTCTCCTGGGCCTCTTTGGACAAGTCACTTCACCGCTCGAGGTTGCTTTCCCCACTGACAGATCCAGGCAATGGCTCCTGAACAGGATAGGACTGTGTTAAAGCAAAAGCTGGGAGAGAGGACGTGAGGGTGTGCTCAGCACTGGGCCCCTGTGGCCTCCTCTGTGCCCTCCAGATGAGGTGTCCGGCCAGCTCATCCTTTCCAACCTCTCCCTGGCCTCCTCGGGGACATACCGCTGTGTGGCCACCAACCAGTTGGGCAGCGCATCCTGCGAGCTGGCTCTCTCCGTGACCGGTAGGGCTGGGTTGTGGAGGAGGCCCTGGGAGGGGGTGCGGCAGGCGCTGTGGCCCTAAGAGTTCTGTCCCCTCAGATCCCTCCACAGGAGGCCGGGTGGCTGGAGCAGTGATCGGGGTGCTCCTGGTTGTGCTGTTTCTGTCCATCACTGTGTTCTGCCTGATACGGGTTCAGAAGGAAAGAAGGAAGCGGCCCCAGGAGACATACGTGGGCAGTGACCTGAGGTAGGCAGGGGAGGCCTGAGGGTGTGCAGATAGGGAAGATAGAAGAGCCATAGGCCAGTTGCCTTCATGTTTGAGACTCTAGGCTCAATCCTCCAATCCTTTTTTTTTTTTTTTTTTTTGGTTTTTGGGTCATACCTGGCGACAGTCAGGGGTTACTTCTGGCTCTGTACTCAGAAATTGCCCCTGGCAAGCTCAGGGGACCATATGGGATACTGGGATTTGAACCACTGTCAATCCTGGGTTGGCCTAATGCAAGGCAAATGCCCTACTGCTGTGCTATCTCTCTGGCCTCTAGGCTCAATCCTTGACACCAAAAAAATGGTTGATTTCAGCCAATGCCAACTGACATCTTTGTGCATTTTGGGATGGTATTCAGAGTTGAGAGTCAGCCTTGAGATTCAATGCTGTTGAGGGGCATGGCCATATATAGTATTGGGTCACAGCAAGGTCAGCTGCATTCTGGGCACGATTCCTCTGTGCTCTGCCCTGTTTCCAAGGTCTCTTCATAACACCTGTAGGAAGTGGGCCATGGGGGGGATGGGTCCTGAGTCCCCAGCTTTGGGGAGTCCCATGGGATGGGTCTGGGCCACCAGGTGAGGGGAGTTTTGTGCTAGCCAGAGGAGCACCACTGCCTCAGTCGTGTGTGTGTGTGTGTGTGTGTGTGTGTGTGTGTGTGTGTGTGTGTGTGTGTAGAGGGGTTGGCGGAAGTGATGGGGCTGACAGTTTTGCAATGAGTCACACAGCTGATCAGGCCAGCTGTTCAGCCAGCGGGTAGAAAACTTCCAGGCTTCACTAACAACATCTCCTGTGTCTGCTCATCAGGGAAGACGCTGTGGCCCCTGGGATTTCTGAGCCCGCTCCTGCCAAACCGGACCCCAGCAGTGGCCTCCTGGAGAGACGCCTCTCCACCAGCACTCTGACATCCACCAAGTCCAAGCTCGCCATGGTGGTCTGAAAACACACTTAGTCCCTGGAGGGCTGTGGGAATGTCAAAAATTAAAGTCTTTGGGTACCAGACTTGTCTTCACTTAGTGGTGCTCAGAGGTTACTCCTGTCAGGCTTGGAGGACCCTAGGGGATGATAAATATGGAACCTTGTGCAAGGCAAAAGCCTTCAGGTTTCACCACCTGTCTTCCCTTTTCTGCCAGTGTGGCCAGTTCTTGAGGCAACAACAAAAGTCTAAGAGAAGAAAGCACCTCAGGGGCCAGAGTTGGGTTGGTTCCAAGAGGGGTGGGGTGAAGGAGCTTTCATCTCAGTCTCCTCCCCTCTCCATTCCTACAGTACCTTTTGGGTCAAGTGCAAACTTCCAAAAAAACCCTTCAGACCCCGGTCTCCCTCCCCTCTGGCACCCTCTGAACACTGGACATTCCTCTTTATTGTTCACATTCCAACCCAGCACGGTCACATGCACACACCGAGATCAAAAACCCTTCCGGCCCCAGCCCAGGAGCCCGGCGGGAGGCAGGGCCCGTGCAGACTCCTCCCCACTGGGCCTCCTGGCCTTTGCTTAGAAACTGGGGGAGAGTTGGAGAGGCGGCTCTCGGGGTGCGCTGCGCAGCAGGGGAGGGCACGACATAGGCAGGCGTGGAGTTGGGGTGCAAAGTGGGGACTGGGCTTCCGATCCGAGCCAGGGGTGTCCGACACCCCACATAGAAAAACCCTCTTCCCTTCCCTCCTCCTTGCCCCAGATCCCAAGGGCTGCTGAGGCTGGGGTGGGAACAGCACAGAGACTCAAGGGTGCCTCCCCTTTGGCTGCGCACAGAACGAAAGGACTTGGGGAAAAAGAATAATAATAATAAGAAGATAATAATAAAAGAAAAAAAAAAAACCAAAGAAGTGATCATCCGCAGGCGACAAGGAGGGCGAGCTCTGCAGTGCGCCCCAGGGCAGGCGGCACCCCGGCCAAGGACGCAGCGCTGCATGCGGGCGGGCGCGGAGAGGAGGGCGCAGAACAAACTCAAAGGGGGCACGGATGGGGTTGGGGGGCGCAGGGCGGGCTCCCGAAGCTGAGGCGGTGGGAAGGAGGGTCACGAACACGGCAGGGAAGTCTCGTCACTGCGAAGGGGTCGCGGCATCCATCTCTCCTAGAGAACTGAGCAGAAGCAGGGACTCAGCATCCTCTCCACTTGCGCACGTCTGTGCGCTTGGAGAGTATGGGGGGGGGGGGGGAATCTCCTCTTCTCGTCCCCGGGGACCCCGCCCTGCCGCTGGGATGCTTGTCCTTTACCTTCGAAAATGCTCAGCTCTTCCATCCAGGTACAGGCCAGGGTGCGGGGTGTGGATGAAGGGGAGGATGGAGAGAAAAGCTGGGTGAACTCTCCAATTTCCTTCACTTGCCCCCTTGGCTCCTCCACCCTGTTCCCCTAGGCTAGGATTCCAGTCCCCCCCCCTTGCTTGCTCCAGGCCCCTACTCCATGTGTCCCCCCGCTCAGATTCAGGGTCCCCCCCCATCCTTATTTATCTCTGAGCATCCCCATCTTTCTCCATGGTTCCCCTAGGCTTGGATTCCAGATCTCCCCTTGCTTCGAGCTCCATCCAGGTCCCTCCCGGGGCACCTGAGACTTCTGCACATGTCCCCCCTCTGCTCAAATTCAGGGTCCCCGATTCCAGGTCCCCCCCATCCTTGCCCTGTGCCCTCCCACCGACCCCTGGCGCGCGCGCGCTCACCAGGTCTAGTCTCCGCTGGGGCCACCGCCTGCGCCTCCTCGGGCGCCCCCGGCTCCACCTGGCCCCCCGGGCCCTGGGCCTTTCCGTCCACGCTCCCCACTCTTGATCTTCTTCCTCGCCATATGGCCCCGAAAACTAGCCTGGATCTTGGCAGCGGCCGCGTTGGCCCCGGGGTCATCCAGGGGGATGTCCAGGATGTCGTCATCCGGCTTGGAGCAGGCGCTCTCCTGGGGATAGGACAGGGACACAGGTGGGATGGGATGCCCTGCCCAGGAGAGTCGGGGATATGGGTATCAAAGGTCCTGCGACGCGGGGTGCCTGGCAGGGGTGTGACACTGAGGGCCATGTGGGTGTGGGGTGCTCGGAAGTGAAAAAGAACACTTGGGGAGGCTGGAGAGATAGCATGGAGGTAGTGTTTGCCTTGCATGCAGAAGGACGGTGGTTCAAATCCCAGCATCCTATATGGTCCTCCATGCCTGCCAGGATCGATTTCTGAATGCAGAGCCAGGAGTAATCTCTGAGCACTTCCGGGTGTAACCCAAAATAAAAAAACAAAAACCAAAAAAGATAAAGAACTCTTGGAACTGGAGCTGGGATAGGGGCACCCTGACATGAAGGCCTTGACTTCGCTCTGAGTCAAGTCCAGCTGAAGGGGTCGCTGCAGAACAGGCTAGAAGATGCTTTTGGAGGCGAATTCTGCTGGCACCCCCTTTCCCAGCCAAATCCCACCCCAGTTCCTGACAGAAATTAGACCTCTGGAATGTATATGTCCTCCTTCACCCAGACACCGCACTGCTCCCAGGTCGGACCCAAACACAGAGGAGCAGGTGGCTTGGGAGGAGGAGCTCAGGTGGAGAAGTTTTCACACCTCAAAAAGACAAAAGAAAAACTCAGCAGGAGCGAAAAGCCTTTCCAGATGTGACCAGAGGTGAAGAGCTGTGGAAGGCCTGTGGCTTGTGAGCGCCACCGATCCAATCTCTGCAGGGCCAACAGGCAGCTGATCTGTTGGCAGGATCTCCCGTAACTCTAGCAACAAGGGATGACGCACCTTTTGTTGGCATCCTGCATCAATCTTGAGGGACAGGTTCAGAATATGCCTGGGGTAGTTACCAGACCAGACCAGACCCCCAACCCAGTATGTCCGACTCCAAAAAATGTTTTTAACCTTGACTCTGAGGACCCAGAAAAGGGTGTCAAGAAACCTGGTCTCTACCAGTTGCAAACTGCGAGGTCCTGCAGGGTTACCTAACCACTTCCATCTGCAATCGGGATAATAATTATGTGCCTCAGAGTGCTGAGGGGGAAGAACAAACATCACGATAGGCATGCATTTCTGGCACAATCTAGCCACTCAATTAATGGAAGCTATTATTTTCATTCTTTTAGATAATGCAGAGTTGATGTGAAATAGTTGTTTTTGTCGGCCCATCGTGGTAAAAACAATGTCTTTCGGTTCAGCCTAGTAAAAAAAACAAACAGGTCCCAAGCCCCCAGATTTTGCTTTGTCCACAGCCTGTTCTCTCTGATAGGAAGAGAGGTTTAGGGGTTGGAGTGCGACATCTCAGAGGTGGACCCGATCTCTGGAACAGAGAGGCGGGGTTCCAATTACTAATGAGGGTTTGCATATGCCCAGTCAGCTCCAAAAGAAAAATGACCCAGTTCTTTTTACTTTAGATGACTGTTTTGGTTTGGGGGGGCCCCACCTGGCAGGGTTGGGTGGGGAGTTACTTCCGGTGCAGTAATAACTCCCTGAGTTGTGGGATGCAGGGCATCTCACCCTAGGCTGCTGCATGATTCTAGGACACTTGTCCTTTGAGCATCTCTCTCTGGATCCTAGGCATTTGTCCCCACCCTTAGCCTGAGAACTTCCTGTTTCTTGAGTTTTGCATCTCGGACAAGAGAAGCCCACGGGAATAGTCATTGTTTTCACCATACCCTATGTTTCACAGATGCTAGGTTGGTATTCAATGGGCTTCTATAATGACACCCCACCTGGGTTCTGTTCCCCTTTCCCAGACGCTCAGCACAGGCTCACAACCACCTCCCCCTCACTCTCTTCCCCAAGACGGTCTTCCTTTCCTGGGCATCCAAGTTTTCAGTCTGATCCAGATGCTCCCACTTGATTTAATCTCAGCTAGAAGAAATCCTCTCATGCTGGACACAGGGTAAGGGGGGCTTGACACATATATTTTGGTCTCTCCAAGATGGATCCCCCACCAGTTTCCCAACTGCCCTCTGGCTCTCGAAGTTCAAGTTTCTCAGAATGCTCTGTGAATTGTGAAGCTTCTCAAAGAGGATTGAATAAGAAAAACAAAACAACTAAAATCAGACCTAAGCAAGCTCTCTCTGCTGCTGTGGTGGCTGAGAGCAGAAAGGGGCATCTCCGCCAACCTGCTGCCAAACACCCACCCCAATTGGATCCAGAATGGAAAACTGGGACAAGAGGGAAAGCCACCCCAGCATGACATGCTGCTTCTCCCCAGTAGTTCAGCGCCTACTTGTGTCCTCTGGGTTACAGGCAGACCTGGAGGGACACGAAGAAACCAAGATGGACTCCTGACTCACAATGCTTGGCCATGCCTCTAAAAGGTTTGTTGATGTTACTGAGACCTCTGGCACCCCTAGACATGTCACTTCACCTCGACAATCTCCATTTCTCCTTTTTTCTTTTTTTGGCCACATCAGTGAGTTTAGGCCTGACTACTGGCTCTGTGCTCAGGGATCACTCCTGATGGATTCGTGGGACCAAATGGGATGCTGGAAATTGAACCTGAGTTGGTTGTGTGCTAGGCCAATGCCTTACTCTCTATACTATTGCCCTGGTCCAATAGTTCCTGTTTCTTTCTTTTTTGGGGGGGGAGCACACCCAGTGATGCTCAGGGGTTACTTCTGACTATGCACTCAGAAATCACTCCTGGCTTGAGGGACCATATGGGATGCCGGGGAATCGAACCACAATCTGTCCTAGGTTAGCGCTTAGCAAGGCAAATGCCCTACCACTTGCGCCACTGCTCTAGCCCCTGTTTCTTTCTTTTTGAGGGGAGCATATCTGACAAGATTAAGGTGTTACTTCTGGCTCTGTTCTCAGGAATCCCACCTGGTGGTGCTTAAGGACCTTCTGGATGCCTGGTATAGAACCTGGATCGGCCGCATGCAAGTCAACCACCTTATCCACTGGACTATTGCTTTGGTCCAGGGAGTCCCCATTTCTTTTTTTTCTTTTTTTTTCTTTTTTTTTGGTTTTTGGGCCATACCCAGCGGTGCTCAGGGGTTACTCCTGGCTGTCTGCTCAGAAATAGCTCCTGGCAGGCACGGGGGACCATATGGGACACCGGGATTCGAACCAACCACCTTTGGTCCTGGATCGGCTGCTTGCAAGGCAAATGCCGCTGTGCTATCTCTCCGGGCCCGAGTTCCCATTTCTTTAGCTGCTTCTAGAACTTGACCTACCTGAAGTCTCCTTCAGCTCCCCAGTCCAATGAGGATTTAGAGTCATTGCTGCTGGGCCAGGGATGTGGCTTGGTGGTAGAGCACAGTAAGGAGAACCTATGGTGTCTCCCAGGTGTGAGGCACTGAGTTTGATCCCCAGCCCTACTATAGGCCCACTGAGCTTTGCTGGGTATGGACCCAACAATCTGATGGTGACGATGATGATGATGATGATGATGATAATAATAATAAAGAATCAGCTCTGTCAACTTCTCTTGTGTGAGGCCCTGTGCTTAGCACTTTGTACCTGTAACCTCACTGAATCTCCAGATGCACATTTGAGTAGTAATCTTTTTTTTTGGTTTTCCGACCACACCCGTTTGATGCTCAGGGGTTACTCCTGGCTAAGCACTCAGAAATTGCCCCTGGCTTGGGGGACCATATGGGACAACGGCGGATCAAACCGAGGTCCTTCCTTGCCTAGCGCTTGCAAGGAAAACACCTTACCTCTAGCGCCACCTCACCGGCCCCAGTAGTCTTTTTTGTTGTTGTTGTTGTTTGTTTGTTTTGGGGCCACACTCAGTGATGCTCATAGGTTACTTCTGGCTATGTGTTCAGAAATCCCTCCTGACTTGGGGGACCATCTGGGATGGCGGAGATTGAACCAAGGTCCGTCCTGGGTCAGCTACATGCAAGGCAAATGCCTTACCGCTGTACTATTGCTCTGGCCCCTTGAGCAGCAGTCTTAGATCATTTTCTCACTTAGTCAAGGTCACACAACTGACAAATAGAGTATTCATAAACAATTGCATTTAAGCACGTATTTCTTTCTGTGCTTTCAGTTGGACCAAGTGAGCTAGAGACTGAGTAAAAGTAAAGAGTAAGAGTCCCCGCAAAATGCAAGGATATGCAGGAGAGTTCTCTGTCTCTGAGTCTATAAACTAGCAACTGTAGCAATGGAATCAACAGCTCAATCTTTTTTTTTGTTTGTTTTTGGGCCACACCCAGCGGTGCTCAGGGGTTACTCCTGGCTGTCTGCTCAGACATAGCTCCTGGCAGGCACGGGGGACCATATGAGACACCGGGATTCAAACCAACCACCTTTGGTCCTGGATCGGCCGCTTGCAAGGCAAATGACGCTGCGCTATCTCTCCGGGCCCTTTTTTTTTTTTAATGAACAAAAACAGGAGCTGGAAAGATAGATTGGGGGAAGGCCTTTGTCTTGTACTTGGAAGAACCCAATTTCATCCCTGGCACTATATGTGGTTCCCCAAACCCTACCAGGAGTGAATCCTGAGAAAACAGCCAGAAGTAAACCCTGAGCACAGTTGGGTGTGAACCTTCAAAACAAAACCAAAACAAAACAAAACAAAACAAAACAAACACAAAACAAACACAAAACCTCTGTAGACCAAAATGATAGTACAGTGGTAATATTTGCCTCGCATGTGGCCTACTCAGGCTCAATCCCTTGTACCCCATAAGGTTCCCCAAGTAATTCCTAAGTGCAGGGCCAGGAGTAACCCCTGAGCACCACAGAGTCTGGCCCCAAACACCAAACCTCAAGCCAAATAAATCAAAATGCCCCAACTTCTATGCTTCTTATCATTTCCTTCTGTGCCTATTTCCAAGAGGGGAGAAAGACATAAGGGAGGACGAGGGGGTCCCAAACTCTCAGTCACAAAAGTCTCAGGACAAAAGGTTGGAGCCGGAGAGATAGCATGGAGGTAAGGCTTTTGCCTTGCATGCAGAAGGACGGTGGTTCAAATCCTGAGCCTGCCAAGAGTGATTTCTGAGCGTAGAGCCAAGAGTGACCCCTGAGCAGTACTGGGTATGACCCAAAAACAAAACAAAAAAAAAAGGACAAGAGGTAAGAGAGAGAGGCATACCTTATCCCCCCGACACTGTCCCTCTGTAGGGTCCAGCCTCTCTTGCTCATCCCCTTTGCCCTGCAAAGCTAGGCGAGTAAGGGGAGGCTCTGTACCCAGCAGAGGTGCCCGCAGGCCATGACCACTGGCCTAAGTGTCCTTGTAGCTTCTGTTCCCTTGAGTGGGCAGCTTCTGCTGTTTTTTTTTTTTTTTTTTATTTGGGGGGCACAGCAGATGGTGTTCAGGCTACTTGGGGATCATGCAAGACCAGGATTGAAAGTGGGAGACCTACATGCAGAGCAGGTACTCCAAGAGCTACTTGCCATAGGGACCCTCGCTCCAACTGTTTGGTAGAGTTTCCTACACACTCAGAGCACAGTCCCAGCAGACCAGGGCTGAGGGCAGACACCAAACCTCCCACCCCTGGATCCCAGCACAATCTTCCCTGAGCTTCTTTCCGGAAGCCTTTGCTCTCTCACCTCTATTCACTGACCAGGTTCCTGCCTTAATTTCTCTACCATCCTTGCCATCTCTACTATTTCCCTTGCCCCAAAGCCTAGCCCCACATCCATTTATTTTCTTTAATTCAAATAATTCCAAGTGCTCCAGAGTTCAACATCCATCACTGATCCCACTTCTTGGGGCTGGAGAGTTAGTACAGTGTGGAGGATATTTGCCTTGCATGCTGCCAACCTGAGTTCGACCCCTGGCATCCCGTATGGTCCCCCAAGCCTGCCAGGAATAATATCTGAGTGCAGAACTAGGAGTTAACCTGGGGTGTGGTCCAAATCTCCCTCACCAATATGGGTTCATTATTATTTTTCCTACCTAGACTCCAGGTAGAGTCAGGGAACAGAGACTACAATTAATTCATGTAATAAGTGCTAAAATTAAAGATATGTGTAAAGTGAGGATCCACTTCTTGGCTAGAGATGTAGCTCAGGGGCAAAATACAAACCTTATACATGTAAGGCCCCGAGTTTTGGGTTCAATGCCTGGCATTGCAAGAAAAGGAGGGCAAAGAGATAGTATAGCTAGTGAGGTGCTTACCTTATATGTGTCAAGGAGGGTTCAGTCTCCAGTTCTACATAAGGTCCCCTGAACCCACCAGGAGTCATCCCTAAGCATAGATCCAGGAGTAAGCCCTGAGCACAGCATAATGTGCTTTCTATCCCCCCCAAAAACCTCAACAACAATAAAAACAGACAAAAAGGTCCACTTCTGCTATTCTAACCAAATGTCTTGTTGAGGGAAAAGATTAGAACGAAATAGACTATCACATGATCAGGTTTTCTCTAGGGGATGAATTTACTTTTTTTTTTTTTTTAGTTTAGTCTCCCAGTTTAATGTTATTTATTTTATGTTCCCCTCCTTTAAAGTGGGGGAAATAACACACAGAGGGAGGCTGTAAGACAGTTAACCTGAATCAGACAGGCCTCGGTTGAGATCCTTCCTCTTGCCCAGATATGTCAGTCTCCTTGGACATATCGTTAGCTCTCCCTTAACCATTTGCACATCTGTAAAAGGGTGGGGGGTAATAACAAAAAATATCCGCCTCACAGGGTTCCTGTGATGATACGGTGGATGGAGCCAGGTACATGGCAAGCATCCATAAATTACCAGTACCACTGATGTCAGTTCGAATTCATTCTTGATAACAATCCCAATGACTCGACCCACATTTATATACATATATATATATAATAATTTATATATATATATATATATATATATATATATATATATATATTTCCTCTTGGCACCCAAGTTCATCTGATGGTGCTCAGGAGCCTGGGAGGTGCTCAGGATAGAACCCGGAACCTTCTCCCCGTCCTCCCTTTTTAAGATCTTGATGGAGAAACTAAGAAAGGGGAGCAGCTAGCTTCAGTAACCTCTAGGCTCACTAGTTGGGGTGGGGGGCTAAGAAACACAGGACCATGTCATGAGAGGAAGTCCCAGAAAACATACCACGGAGATGCTGGCTCCCCATCCTCCTCAGAGAAGGCGCCTGGTACCCCCAATCACCTTAGCAGCAACCCACGGTGCCAAGAGGCTCCTGCACCCCCCAGGTCTGTGTGTGGGCGCTGATAAGCCACAGACACTTCCTTTCCTCACCAGCAGGGTTCCC
Source organism: Suncus etruscus (assembly GCF_024139225.1). NCBI lineage: Eukaryota > Metazoa > Chordata > Mammalia > Eulipotyphla > Soricidae > Suncus > Suncus etruscus. Next base: position 10,599,893 of record NC_064855.1, read on the forward strand.
TCGCGGTCACTGCACCCAGCCCCCTTCAGGCATTGGGGGCCAGCCCAGCCCCTCCCTGGACCCGACTCTTTTTTTTGGGGGGGGGGGCACATCATCATTCTCCAAAGCTAACTCGGATGAACTGCCTGTCCCATCCTGGTGCTCGGTTCAGGGGTGCCATCATTCTGTCCCCCCACTTGCTGCAGCTTAGGGATGGGGTGTGGACCAAAAGCCAGGGGCAAGGATTCTGCAAGGGGGTCCCCTTGCTTCTCTGCGTAGCATCCTTCCAGGGGGGGTTGGGTGGAGGGTTAGGAGCTTCCCTTCTTGTCTCAGCTGCCTGCAGCCGCCCTTGCTGCAGAACCCCCCAAGAGCTGGGGTCCAGCAGGGACCGGCAGGAGGATATGGATGGGCGCCCAGACGCCCCCGTCATCTGGGGAGCATTTTTCCCAAGTCAGGCCGCCGCCTTCCACCACCCACCACCCACGGATCAGCAGGCACCCCCTTGTGCTCCCAGGATTGCAGCCTCCACTCCCTGCCTACACGCACACCCCAGCCTTGCAAGGGTGGAGGGTTTGGGGAGACCCTAACTCCAGACCCAGCTGAATGCCCGGGGCTCCCCCAGGCTCTCTAACTTACGGTACAGCAATCCATGCTGGTGTTGGGGTCCTTGGCAGGTGCGGAGGCTGATGGATGGAGTGGGGAGGGTCCGTGTGGTGCCAGGCGAGGGGCTTTAGGGTTCTGGGATGCCTACCGACCTGCACCCAGACCTGTAGCTCAGCGCTTGTGTCCTCTCTCCCGCGCTCAGCTCTGCTCTGCGAATGTCACCTGAATCCTGAAGCCCCAGAGCCAATCAGGAGAAACCTTCGGCAGGATGGGCAGGGTTAGTGGTACCATGGCCATCCCCCCCCCCTGGCCCGCCTCTCCCAGCTCCTCCTCCCACAGTCACCCCTCTTCCCACACACTTCCATCCAGTCCTCCTACACACACCCCATCCTACCCTGCCAGCCTCCCCGGCTTGCGGTTGCTGCTGCTGCGATACACTGCCAGCCAGATGCTTGCCAGCCTGGGCAGGAGGCCACCCCTCTCCCCCCAGATATCCCAGGCATAAACATCTGGGCACAACAGCTCTCCTACCCATAGAGGGAAAAGCACGCACCCAGCTAGCTCTCTCCCTCCACTTGGCCACAGCCAAGCTGGAGTCCTTGATCGGCTCCCTCTGGCTCAGCCCACTAGGATAAGCCCCCCAGGAATGTGTGGAGAAAAGTCCCATCCTCATGCCTCTGCAGAATGCACAGAGCTGACAGGACACAAGCTGGCACTGGGCTGGCAGAAACACAAACGTTCCCACATGCCCACATCGGATACCAAAAACATGGACTTCTTCACCCAGCAGCCACTCCAGTCAAGCCTGCACACTGAAGAAACGGTGCACACGGATAAAGGAGCACACACATGTGATCACACACGAGCCAGCACCTGGCTGCGTTCCTGTCTGTGACAGAGCGATGGTCCATCTGTCCATTTTCTCCTCTGCAGGCTTTCTTCATACAGTCCCCATGTGACAACACCGCCTTGAATGTATTTACATATGGATGCAATTGGGGGAAAGAAAGATTTCTTCTTCCCCCTCTTCATCATACCTGACTCTTCCTAGCCTCTTGGTCACTGCTTCTGAGTCAGACCACACTAGTCAGTCTCCCCAGGGCCCCCCGGGGAAAGAGGCACAATGTCTAGCTGCAGGAAGGATGTGGGCTTTGTAAGCACCAAGGGGGGAGATATGGAAGGATTCTGGCCAGTGTTTGCTGGCCAATTTCCCTCCTTGTCAGGGGTTGGGGTGGACTAGCAAGGTGTTGGCAGTGTGACATGTTAGAAGATGTGGTGGGTTTTCTCTGAGAACACCAGAAAATATTCCCTGGGAGGGGCTCGGAGGAGAGAGGCAGGGAGACTGAACAGGTCTGAGAAGAAGCAGAGCAAGGACAGGGGACTATGGGCATAGTTGTTGTCGATATGGAGGGCCCACAAAGCATTAATGGGGGCCGTCAATCTTTTTCTACAGCCCCCCTCCGGTCAGGTGCTTCCTTCCCATCTGAACATCGAGTCCATGGGCTCTGCTTGCCAAAGGGAGAAGAGTAGGAGGGAAACTCCGTGGCCGCTCATGACAGAGCCAGGCTTTGCCAGCTGAGATGGAAGCGCTGGCTGGGATTCCAGGGCTTGGGGGTGCAGGGGTGTCGCTCCCAACATGTTTGGGACCCACCCACCCTTGTAACTGAAAATCTGTTCCCCAATCTGTCCCTGGCACATCCTCCATCCCCCAACCTCAACCAAATGGCAGAGGGAGTGCTGGGCAGTCAGGCCCTGGCCTAGGTGTCAGGCACTGTTAGGGGACTTTTCAGTGCCACTTCCCATAGACTTCCAGTCCAGGATCCCCAGGGGGTTATGGAGAGGGAATGTGGGGGCAGTGTGGAGAGTGTTTCTGGGTTCTGCACTTTTCTCCACCGGAATCAGAGCCGAGGAATTGGGGATTTAGTGAGTTTGCAGTCAAGTCTCTTTAAGTTGCTAGGCAACACACCAGAAACAGGCTGTAATGCTCTGGGCCCTTTTTCTCCCCCCTAAATTCCCCCCCACTGGTCCGAGATGGAAGGAGGGCCTCTTTCCAACACCCTCACCTCCCACACAAGCAGCACACCTTTGAGTGGGGTGAGGGTATCTGTGAGCACCCTAGGGGGGATCAGACGGAGCTACAGTCAGCTTCAGCCACAAACCCATCTTCTCACTAACAAACAGCCCACTTGAGGTGCCTCAGCAGGGCTGGCTCTGGGGGTGAGAAAAGATGGACAGAGAAGAAAGAAGGTAGAATGGACTGAGAGGAAGACAGAGCATGAGGGATGAATTGTGGACGCAAAGCCTGGGGCCCAGCACTACTTATGGGCCAGCTGTCTCCAGCACAGTGACACCATCAGGGACTCACACATGAGCACAGACACATGTCCAGGCACAGACTTGTCTCGCTTCTGAATGAATTGTCCTGAATTTCAGCATGCAGTCAGAAGAGGTGCTGGGACTGAGTGCAAAGGAACAGGCTGTCTTGCTCAGGCAAGCCCCTGATCTGGGCAGGGCACTATAGAGGACTCCCCGGAGACTCCTCTAGGGCCTTTTGAAGTAATCTGACTCAACCTGCTGGCCTTGGCCCCTGTGGCTGGTACCCTGACCCCACCAATTTCAGGGGTTTTCCATGTTTGTGCCAGTCATGGAGTGAAAAAGATTTTAGGCATGGGATGTTGGGCTAGAGAGCTGGGGTAGTGGGGTGCATTGTTGGCCTAGCAAGGATGGTGTGGAAGAGATGCCAGGTCTCCAGAGAAAGACCTGAACCAAAAGGAGTTTTGGGGGCCCTGTCTTACCTTTTTTGCTTTTGTTTTTGGACCACACCCGGTGATGCTCTGGGGTTACTCCTGGCTATGTGCTCAGAAATCACTCCTGACTTGGGGGACTGTATGAGACTGGGGGATTGAACCACAGTTCGTCCTGGGTTAGCTGTGTGCAAGGTAAAACTCCCTACCGCTGCACCATTGCTCCAGCCCCATCTCACCTTCTTGAGACAGATGGAAGGGGATTTGGAGAGAACAGAACCTCTGAAGTAGAGAAAGGCCCAAGCCCAAGGTAGCTCCCCTCTCTGCATGTGGCATTTCAGCTCTAACCCACAGCGGGCATTGTGACAGGAATGGGAGCCCCTGGGAGACCTGGGACTAGATGGGGTGCTGCTATGGGGTCTTTTTAGGTCAGGATTTTACACACTTGGGGGTAGGGGGCGGGGGGAGCAAAAAATTCAGTTTTCTCTGCAAATATTTCAGCTTTTGATGTCGTATTTTTAGCAACTTGGTTGGCAGAGGAGGAGCCCAAGTACATTTTTAAAGGGGCCTCTGCCAGGCTGGAGGCCTCCTCCCACCTTCACCCCACATGTCATGACAGAGAAAGGGGGGGGGCAGCACATGGCTCAAGAGGAGCAACCAAGTTCAGTAGTTGAGATCACTCTGGCTTAGGATAATGTCAGTCGCCTTTGTCTTCAGCCTGTCATCACCAGAATCCGCTCTGTGGACAAGTCGGCATTTCCTGAACTCTGGGCATGGCTGAGTTAGGGATGCCTGGTTGGAGACTTTACATCCTATGCCCTGGGGAGATGGGATGGAGGTGACACCTGATAGAGCCACAGACCATGGAGGGTGCTCCCCCTGTCTTGCCATGTGCTCCCTTTGCCACATCATGTGTTCCCCTACCTCAGCATCTTTTCCCTTTGCCTCATTATATGTTCCCGTTGCCTCTCCATGTACTCTTCCTGTCATGTCATGTGCTCCCCCTGCCTTGCCAGGTGCCTTCAAAATCCCCTGCATTAACATGGTTACTTCTGTCACCAGCAAGGACACAAAGACTTCTGGGGTTGAATAACGTATCCAAGGTCACACCATCATTGAATTGAATACAGATGAAAAACCAGAGCCAAGGAGACTGAGGATGCTTGATGATACAAGTACTTCTTTCATTTTCTTTTATTTTATTTTTGGTTTTTGGGTTACACCCAGCAGTGCTCAGGGGTTACTCCTGGCTCTACACTCAGGATTCACTCCTGGCAGGCTTGGGGGACCATATGGGATGCCGGGATTTGAACCAACGTCCTTCTGCATGCAAGGCAAATGTGCTACCTCCATGCTATCTCTCCGGCCCGGTACAAGCACTTCTTACAAGGCCTAAGGTTGAGAGTTCTTGGGTTGGAGAAATAATACAGTAGGTAGGGTGCTTGCTTTGCATATTGCTGAGCTGGGTTCTATCCTCAGCACCATATATGATCCCTCAGTCCCTAAGAGGAGTGATCTCTAAGCTCAGAGCCAGGAGTATGCCCTGAGCACAGAGTGGTGTGGCCTCCAATAAAAAACAAAAAGGAAAAAAGAGTTCAATCCTCTGTGCTGCTTACATGTGATGCCCAGTGTCTCTGATATTTGCTCAGGAATCATTCCTGGCAGTGCTCAGGGGAATGGTCAGATAGTATGCTGGGACTGAAACCAGGTCAGTCAGTGCAAGACACATGTCCTCTGTTCTCTCTCTCTCTCTCTCTCTCTCTCTCTCTCTCTCTCTCTCTCTCTCTCTCTCTCTCTCTCTCTCCCCTTTTCCCTCTCTCATTTTATTCAGTTGCTAGCACTTAAACTGGATGAGATGGAACAGGTTATAGTCATTAACAAATCACAGAGTCTTTTATCTCAGATAAGATGGTCTGATGATAAAAGTACATGTGTGTGTCTGTGTGTATAAATACACATGTAGAGATCTATGCATATGGATAGCTCTCAATGTATAAATATATATGTCTCGATGAGAGATATTTCTGCCTCCCAACTAATCCATAATAGGATGCCAGTGAAAGCCAGTGAAAGCTACAGGCAGAAAATGTTTAATTTACTTTCATTTACTAATTATAGTTTAGGTAACAGGGTTACAACAATGTTCGAGTTTAGAGAATTAATGTACAAACTTACAGTACAATCCCATTACCCATGTGCCCATGATGATGCCCACAGTGGTCAAGGCAGTGGGTATTATGGAGAAGTGCAGGAGGTGAGTGAGATTTGGATGCTTACAGAGGCTTAAGGCTAAGGATGGAGAAGATGAGGAAGAACAAGACAGGGAGTGAAGGGGCTTGAGGGATCAATATGAGCCAGACAGAGCCGAGCATTCTTGTCCCTGTCATCTCCTGCTGCCCCAGCTCAGAAGGTCCCCAAGGACTGTCATGCTAGTCTCCAGCTCATGCCCAGGGCAGCTATAGCCCCCAGCCCAGCCCCAAACAGGTCAGGCACCCTCCCCCCATCCAGGGATGAACTGATGCTCCATGGCCCTGAATCTCTGAAAGTTGGATGCCCCATCCCTGCTCCTACTCACACAGAGACACAGGTCAACTGCTCCTCCACCAGTGCTTCTGCCCTGGCTCTCAGGCTGGTTCTAAGACCTGTGTGACATTGACTCTTTCCTAAGTTGCCTCAAACACCTCCGTGTTGTTTCCCACTTCCTTTTCCTTGGGTCCCTTTCCCACTTTTCCTGTTGTAGCAGAGCATGTGGGTCCAGCAATATGCATGCCCTCTGATCTCCACGCCTGCTGGGGACATTGGGCTGCTCACTGCAAGCTCACCACCATTAACACACTAGCACAAACCTAATGGCCACCTTTGTTTTGGTCAGGAAGGATTGGCAGTAGGTTCTCTTTAATGGTTTGAAAGAATTCACTAATAAATCCATCTGGCCTGGGCTTTTGTTTTTGGGGAGCCCTTTGATTACCATTTCAATTTACCTGATAGTGATAGGTTTGTTCAGGTATTTTGGTTTCTGGGCCACATCTGGCGGTGTTCAGAGGTTACTTCAAGACTATGCTCAGGCATCACTCGTGATGGGCTCCGGGGACACATTCAAGGCAAACATGCTACCTGCTATTTTATCCAGCCCCCTTTGACTTTATTTTTATTTTATTTTTTGTTTTTGTTTTTGGGTCATACCTGGCAGCGCTCAGGGGTTACTCCTGGCTCCATGCTCAGAAATCACTCCTGGCAGGCTCGGTGGACCATATGGAATGCCAAAATTGGAACCAATGACCTTCTGCATGCAAGGCAAACATCTTAACTCCATGCTATCTCTCTGCCCCCCCCCCCTTTTTTTTTTTTTTTGGTTTTTAATGGTCCCAGGATTGAGCCCAGGATCTCTCATGCCCGATGCAGGGGTTCTACTGCTGAGCTGCCCCCTTTTCCTGGAAACACTTTTACAAAAACTCTCCTGCTGGGCCCCTGCTCCTGCCATTCTACTGGCTAATTCCTCATTTGACCACTAATATGTGTTAAATGAGGTCCGGGCCATTGTCCTTCATTGTTCTACCTCAGGGAAAAAATGGGAGACTTACCAGGATGGGGCGACCGAATAATAGTCTTCCAGGACGAGTGCTCGGATTGCTCAGCCCCAGACTCTCTCTCTTCGTCCCTGCATGAAGGATACTTTGGGGCTCAAAGTCCTGTCTATGACCGGCTTTCATTAAATGGTTAGAAGTTCTTGCCTTATTTATTTATTATTATTATTTTTATTATTATTATTTTATTTATTTATTTATTTTTTGGTTTTGGGGCCACACCCGGCAGTGCTCAGGGGTTACTCCTGGCTGTCTGCTCAGAAATAGCTCCTGGCAGGCACGGGGGACCCTATGGGACACCGGGATTCGAACCAACCACCTTTGGTCCTGGATCGGCTGCTTGCAAGGCAAAGGCCGCTGAGTTATCTCTCCGGGCCCCTTATTTATTATTTAAAAAAAGAAAACAGCAGGGGCTGGAGAGGTAGCATGGAGGTAAGGTGTTTGCCTTGCATGCAGAAGGATGGTGGTTCGAATCCCAGCATCCCATATGGTCACCTGAGCCTGCCAGGAACGATTTCTGAGCGTAGAGCCAGGAATAGCCCTTGAGCACTTCCGGGTATGACCCAAAACCAAACAAACGAACAAATAAAAAAGAAAACAGGGGGCCGGAGAGATAGCATGGAGGTAAAGCGTTTGCCTTTCATGCAGGAGGTCATCGGTTCGAATCCCGGCGTCCCATATGGTCCCCCGTGCCTGCCAGGAGCAATTTCTGAGCCTGGAGCCAGGAATAACCCCTGAGCACTGCCGGGTGTGACCCAAAAATCACAAAAAAAAAAAAAAAAAAAAAAAAAAGAAAACAGCCACAACAACCTATGTTTAGTTTAGAAAACACATGTAAGCATAAATTATGTTTACAAGGGGCTAGGGTATAGAAGGCAGGGTGCTTTTTTGCACACAGCCAAATTGAATTAGATCTCTGACATCCCGTTTGTTACGCCATTACATCAAGAGTAATTCCTGGGGCCGGAGAGATAGCATGAAGATAAGGCGTTTTCCTTGCACGCAGGAGGATGGTAGTTTGAATCCTGGCATCCCAATTGGTCCCCTGAGCCTGCCAGAAGCTATTTCTGAGCGTAGAACCCCTAAGCACTGCCAGGTGTGACCAAAAAAATCCAAAACAAAAAACAAAAAACAAAAAACAAAAACAAAAAGGGTAATTCCTGAGTGCAAACCTAGGAGTAACCCTGAGCATTGCTTCAAATGCTGGGTGTTGCCTCAGACACTCTCTCATTCACTCACTCACTAAACTAACTTAACTAGCTAACTAGGGACATAGACCCATGCTCCTCAGAAGTCCATGGCAGGTGGGAGGGTCTTCCTGGAGAGCACCACCTGAGACAGTATAGACAGGGTCTGAAGGCTCTAATGAGCCACACTTGGAAACTAGTTTACCTAGTTTAATGTTTATGGTTTAACACCCTACCACTGCACCACTGGTTTAACAGTTATTTTTATTTATTTTTCTTTCCTAGAGCTTGACTAACATTTCAATTTGGTATCAGCCATACAGGGAACTATTTAAGGATGAGTGATGTGCTCGTTCTTGAACATAGAAACCACCACCTTCTCCTTCCTTTCCATGAGGATAGTAAAAGTTAGTATGAAAAGCTCTTACCTTTCAGTTCAAAAATGCCCTGGTGAATTGTCATCCAACATGGCCATGATACAGTAGACTCAGTTATCAGAGGGGCTCTGTGGCTGGAGAGAGCTTCCTCCCACATCAAAGACATATCATACACTGCCAGGAGATTGTATCCTGACACATATGTTGGTTTGCCTGAATAAATGTCTTTCCTGATGTAAAAATGAGAGTTGTTGTGCTCAGATTATAATCTTGAAACCAACCTATGGAAGTGGTGTTTATTTTGTCTGATTATTATTCTTCTTTTGGTCGGATTAAAGGACTGGATTACTAGCTCCAACCCATTGTTTTTCTGGAGTTTGGGTGGCTCTTTTCAGTTTAAATGAGTTAAGTACTGATAGTTATTTGGGTTGATATGCCTTTTGTTATTTTTGCTTTGCCTGCTGTGGGATTGTGTGTTGGAGTGGGGGGTGAGGGCGGGGAGTGCGGGAACATGAGCTGTTTTGGGACTGGTTGTTAGTGGAAATGCTTCTGTACTTTGAGAGGAGACATGTGGGGTGAAATTGCTCTGGCCCTTTCACCTAGAGGCGTCAGAGCAGTGGTTTTCAACCATGGTCCGGAGAGTACTGCTGTTCTGCTGTTATGGAAATGTTGAAGACCAATTTCTACTGCAGGAATGACATGGTTGTGATAGGTTGAAGCACACTCATTAAGTCTCCCACCAATGCTCAGATATAACTAGGAGACAGAGATACATAGAAACCGCCCTGCATAGATGATGCTCAAAACTGATATATAAAGCTTGGTCTTCAAGGGACAGAGTGCTTTCTGCTTCATTGGACACTCAGTGGAGATGTGGACCCCCCTTTATGATCTGATAAACCTAAATCTGATCTTAAGAACAGCAAAGTCCCAGCTACTTTGGGCTACTACCAGGAGTCTAGACTTTGCTACAATCATCATAGCAGTCACTACAGATTATCTAGCCAACATTTAGGAAGCCCTTGAAAGCTAACAGAGAATTTTGTGCGGAAGGACCTGACAAACATAATCAGTTTGAACCTGGGCCTGTTTATTTGTTTGTTTATTTAGTTTTTGGGCCACACCTGGCAGTGCTCAGGGATCACTCCTGGCTCTGCATTCAGAAATAGCTCCTGGCAGGCTCAGGAACCATGGGAATTGAATCTGAGTCTGCCATGGGTCAATCACGTGCAAGGCAAATATTCCTACTGCTGTGCTATCTCTCAGACACTCTTAGCGTGTCACAGACCCACACATGACCAATGAGATAAGAGCAAAGAGTGGTCTCATACGTGGCCAATGAGATATAAGTAAGGATGGTCATAAGCAATAAAATACATAATCAATAAAATACAAATAATTATGGTCATATGACCAAGATATAGGCAATGATATTCAAGCAGTTTTATGAGTCTTAGGTTTTGGGGAAATCTCCTTTCTAGGGTCAAAGAGATTGATGCCACTAACAGTATCCTATTCCCCCCCCCTTTTTTTTCTCAATTGCAGATTTGAAGTCTATACTGGCCTCAGCTAACTTTTGACCCTGTTGGAACGAGTCGGCATGCTCAGCTCCTGAGAAGGGATATTCCCAGCTAGTTCAGCCATTATTTCTCAGGCTCTCTGAGTGTTGCAGTAGTGGGTCCAGACTAGGACACAGGATATGCTTGTGTGGGTCAGACTGAAGCAGATTCCTTGAGAGATAGAGACTGTGTATTGCTCATTTTTTTCCAAGGGTTCTTTGATGACACAGCCTGGAATTTCTAAATAGGAACAAGTAGTAATTAAGGCGCGAGTTTATGGACCCCACTTGACTTCCTAATTGGCTGTCCTAGATCGTCTCTGCTTAATTGAAGAAACCATTAGAGGACTCTTAAGTGAGCGTTTTTTTAGTTCCTGTCGTCAGGCTCAAAGATAGTTCCCTGGTCTCAGCATTTCTATCAAATCCGCTTCTCCCAGTTGTCCCATGGCTGGTGTGTGAGCATGCTAAAATTAAAACTCTAGAGGATTAAGATAAATTCCTCTAAAGCAGACAAGAATCTAGAAGTAGATAAGGATGGAATGGGTTTAGCCAGATGGTTGAGTTTTTTTTTTATTTAAAAAATGTTATAGGTCAGAGATCCTGAATTCCTGTTGCTATAGGGAATTGTTATTATATCAATTAAATTATAAAAGAAATTTGAATTGTTAGGGTCCTTACAGAAATCATGTTGCTGGATGAAAGCGCCCATGTGATTGTGTTTGTCTTGTTTTGGAATGCTCAGGGGGTAACTCCTGGCTCTGCATGCAGGAATCACTCCTGGAGGCTCTGGGAACCATATGGGGTGCTGGGATTGAGCCTGGATTGGCCATGTGTATGGCAAGTGCCCTAAACATTGTACAATAGTTCTGGTCCTGAAAGTTCCCAATTGGATAGATGAACATGCTGAGGTTAGAACCATGAGGAGAGAGAGCAAAACAGCAGGTGCTGGTCCAATATCACCTGTTGTGCAGCCTTTGGAATTCAGGGTACTGCTCCCTTTTAGCTTACAAGTTGCAGACACTGTGGTCTAGCTAATGATTTTTAGGATAGCAGTTCTCTATTAGTTCTTGGGCTAATGGAGCCTTCTCTCCTGTTACCTTGGTGTACCATGGGCAAGAAAGTAGATTAGTGAAGCCCTTGTGGATCAGTGAGGCCCTGGATTCCTCAACACACAGGAAATAAAAATAAGAGTATTACTTTTTTTTTTTTTTTGGCTTTTGGACCACACCCAGTGATGCTCAGGGGTTACTCCTGGCTATGCACTCAGAAATCACTCTTGACTTGGGGGACCATATGAGATGCTGTGATTTGAACCACCATTTGTCCTGGATCAGCTGTTTGCAAGGCAAATTCTCTACTGCTGTTCTATTACTCCAGCCCCAAGGATATTATTTTGTAACAGCTACATGGGAATAACTTTATAAGTAAAAACCTCTGGAATGCCCGAGGGTATTTTTTAAAAATTATTATTGTGGGCCCGGAGAGATAGCACAGCGGCGTTTGCCTTGCAAGCAGCCGATCCAGGACCAAAGGTGGTTGGTTCGAATCCCGGTGTCCCATATGGTCCCCCGTGCCTGCCAGGAGCTATTTCTGAGCAGACAGCCAGGAGTAACCCCTGAGCACCGCTGGGTGTGGCCCAAAAACCAAAAAAAAAAAAAAATTATTATTGTTATTATAAATCCATGTCTATATTCAAGGACTTCTGAATTTAAAGAGATTCCATAAGCTTGGGGCCTCACACCATTTTCTGTGAGTACTTTTTATGCCAAATGTTTATTGTGAGCATTTCTGTTGCCATCTGCTTTATGCTAAAGGCATCACATGCTGTTTGATTAAGACCTCTTTGGTTGTAACTTACATTGGCATCAGCACCAATTCCCTGCCAGGGCTGAATGGCAGCTCCAGGAACAACTAGGTCAGAAAAGCTAAAGCTAAATCTTATCAAGACTCTGCTCTTCTCTCTCTCTCTCTCTCTCTCTCTCTCTCTCTCTCTCTCTCTCTCTCTCTTTTCTCTCTCTCTGTCTCTCTCTGTCCCTCTCTCTTTCTCTCTGTCTCTCTCTCTCTTCATCTTTTTCTCCCTTTCAAATGAACTATTAGTTTTCGTTCTTTGAGAAATAAAAACTTGTTTTCAGTTCATTTTTTGGTTTGCCAGGGATTGAGCCCAGGTTTCGTGCATGCAGTCCACGCACTCACTTTAATTTTGAGCCATATACTTAGCCTGAATTTTATTTCTGGTTCCTTATTTTTCCTGCACAGTGCTGCCATCTCATTCTACTGGAACCTTAGCCGCTGGTGGTTCTGAACCTGTAGACTTGGGACCAAGGAGGAAGTAGCATTCTTCATTCTTAGCTTCATAAATAATAGTTTAAATTACCAGTAGTTGAGGCCAGAGGGCCAATGGGGAGGGTACTTGCCTTGAACATGGCTGACTTAGACTGGATCCATGGCATTAACAGCTGGTGGATAGAGAACTGAGATTCTGGTCCAGCCTATTTCATTCTAATTGATTCCATGTGTAGTCCCCTCTCCTACCTTGATTTCTCTTCTCTCCCACCCACCTCTCACTGTTCTCTGTCTTCCATTCTATATACACAGATACATATCAATCAGAGATATTAAGATCGTATTATTCCATTTTATTTTTGGCTTGTATTTTTGGGTCACAGCCATGGTACTTCTGGATCATTGCTCAGGGATTGCTCCTAGTGGACTCAGGGAAGCCAAATGAATTTCCAGGGATCTAACCTTGGTCAGCCGCCTGCAAGGCAAGAGCCTTTCCTACTGTATTGTCTCTGGCCCTCACAGAGTATTCATTTTGGCCAACAGAACTCTGCCTCTTTGAGGTCATTTTACATTAAAGGCACTTTCTTACTCCTGCTGCTTGCTGGAGTTAGATGCTTAAACAGAAAAGGGATTTATAGGAGACAGAACTCTGTGGGCATGACTGAACCTAGGAACTTCTAGTGGTATTGTCACTTCTGGATCTTGTCCTGCCTTTCATCTGGGTATCCTCAGAGACCCTTGTGAAGTCTCCCTTCTGATCAGGTTGGTACAACAACTGTGGATAGTGCCAACCTTGCCAAAAAAAAAAATAGATCAGGGACAGAGTTAGAGTTTAGGTGTTAAGGTGCTTCTCTTGCTATGGCTGACTATAATTTGGTCCTTCACTATATGTGGTCCCCTCAGCATTGCTATGAGTGACTCCTGAGTATATTGTTGGGCATAGCCCCTGAACACCACTAGGTGTGGCTCAAAAATTAAAATAAGAAAGAAAAGGATAGTTCAAATCTTCACCAAGCACTAGGGGTGAACTTCATAAGCAGTTGTCCCAGTTCTTTGTGCTCTGTCTCACTGGGCAGGCAGGCCTAGATCTAGGCCCCACATTTACTGGATCTCTGGGGTCCATATCTAACCACCTAGTCCAGTTTAGACAAGGAGCAGGAAACTCAATCAGTATTTAGGGGCACATGAATCCATTGTGCTCTACAATGCTGTGCTTAAATAAACAAAACTTTCCCAGAGGTCTGGATGCACAAGGGAAGCTACCATTTAGATGCTATTGTGTAACTTAGCAAGTAAATGGCAACTACTTTGCAGAGATATTTTATATTTGCATCTATTTAAACCTGAGCCCAATGCAAATGTATGCACCACTTCTTAGGAGCTGAGCACTTAGCTGATGCCATGGAAAACTTTCCTCTTTCCCCTCTGTTTTGCTGTTCTGAAAGTTAAATCTACAGAAGATTAAAAAAAAATTGGTATGTATGGGAACCCCATAGACCTGTCTCTCCAAGAGAGTGGAGAGGCTCCTGAGCAAAGGAGGGGAAACATTTCAGGGGAGCAGGCTGCAGCTATATCCTTGAGATAAGAAAAAATCTCTGATAATTGATTCCTTCCTGGAACCAACCCCTTTTCAAACTTGTTTAGTCAGTTAAGGGAGCATCAGAAGCTCTTCCCCAGTCAGCTGGATCTTAATTGGCTTCTACTCAAAAATAGTCTATGTACCCAAGTGATATATTTGTTTAGGGGGGGGTTGCTATTCTTTTCCCTCTTCCTGGGTGCATTGGAGGGCAGAAAGCATGGAAGGAGCACAGATGAGCGGTGAAGAGAGTTTGGTTGGGAGAGGTGGTCCTTGGAGAACTGGCCAAGGCAGTGAGGCAACCCGCCCTTCACAAGGAGGCGCTCCCTGTGAGACTTCCAAGTCAGGCAGGGGCTTCCAAGAGGGATCAGGAAGCAAAGGGGAGACCTGAAGTGTTTGGGCTGAAGGGAGAAGGCCTAGACGGGAGGGCACCATTGTCACCGAGAGCACTGGTGGATGATGACCAGCTGTCCTCCTTGGCCGCTGACTGAAGAACCAAGGGAAATGGGCTTAGAAGGCAGAGCTAAGATTAGAGAGAGGCAGAGCTTGGCAGGGAGGGAGGTTGTATAACCTACTTTTCCAGACACTTGGGAACTGGGGCTACGGTCTCCCACATGCCAGAGCCTGGCCCAGTGGACTTCTGTTTGGGCATGGTCTAGAAGGATGACTGTGGGGGCTGGAGAAGAGGGGGCTCTAGCCTCTGGGCACCCTCTATTTCCCACTGGAAGTGAAGCTCCCAAATTTTGGAACTGACAAGGCAGTGCCTCCCCCACCCACCAGGCACTGCACTGGAGTTCTGGGCTGGGTAATAATGCCTGTCATTTCCTCTCCCGGGGGAGTGGGGCGCAGCCGCCCGCCCTGACAGCCTCGAGGGATTGAAGGCTACCAAAAATAGTGCAGTACATAGAATCGGTTGAGGGGCACATTTGCATCTTGTTTCTCTCGTTTTCTCGACTCTTCCCTGCTGGACAGGCCAGACCAGGCCAGGCCAGGCCTGTCTGGAGCCGGAGCCTTTCGAATGGGCCCTGGTTCCAGCTGCTCTGCTGTTGTAGCAGGATATCCGGGATGCAGATCGTCCAAAGGCAGCTGGGGGGCCTCCCCACCATGTCCCCATTCTTCCAAGGGACCCCCTGGATGTGTGGGGGGGCCCTGTCAAACCAAACCAGGAGCAGAGCTGGTAGAGGGAGAGGCGGGGAGCCAGCTCAGCTCGGGCTTTGTTCTGCCATCAGCCACTTCCGTCTGCTACACTCTTTCTGAGGTTAAATATTAATTAAGCGCAGAATGACAGTGAGCGCTGAGCAGTGTCACTATCTGTCCCAACACAAATGCTAATTTCCTTCCTGGTAGAGAGTGACTTTGCAGTGGGATTGGCAGCTGGGGTAGGTGAGGACAGAGGGGGCCTCTGCTGCAGAACCCCGAGTGGGCTGAGTGGGGGCTTGATGCTGGAATGGGAGGTGAGAAGCAGAAACCCCTCTGCTAATATAGGGTGGGCCCCGTTTCTCCCAGTTCTCCCTGCTTTGACTCTAAGATCCAACAAGTGGGGTAGAGGTGGCAGTCCCCTCTTCTCTGAGACAAGTTTGGTTTTTTTTGGGTCAATTATGTGCTCCCAGTGGTGCTTAGGGGGCCATGAGGTGCTGAGTATTGAACCTGGACCACTTGTATGGAAGCATGAGCTGGGTCTCTTGAACTCTCTCTCAAGCACCCCAAACATACACTTTTTAATAATGGTTATGGGGGATATAGCTATGGGGGACATGCCAGGTGATGTTTGCTGGGCTGGGTTGGGGAGCAGAACCTTGTTTCTCCTACGTGCTCTGCTACTTGAACCATAACGCCAGCCCCCAGCCCTGAAATGTTCACTACATGGAGTATGTGTGCACAGTAGTAGCAATTTTGAGGGTACTTGGAGAGTTGTGACATTCAGAGGGGGTGATAGAATGTTCAGTGGTAGGTCATTTGTCTTGCATGCAGTCAACCTAGGATGGACCAGGGTTCGATTCCCCGACATTCCATATGGTTCCCTGAGCCTGCTAGGAGTGGTTTCTGAGCTCAGAGTCAGGAGTAACCCCTGAGCATCGCAGAGTGTGACTCCCCCCCCCCCCAAAAAAAAGAATGTTACATGGAGGCATCCCTGGCATGTGGTGCCCATCTTTGAGGCCTGGTACAAGACCTTACTTAGCTCAACATGCCTTGGCATGAGACAGAGGAAAGTAGGCCCAAGGTGGAAAAAATGCCACACTCACTCCAGCTTTCTCGCCCCCTAGCAAGAAGCTTTCCCCGAAATCCACTTCCAGCATACTGCCCACATTTGCCCACAAGTGAGGCTGGGAAAGCAATTCTAGTTGGCCGTGTGCAGCTCTGGATGAAATCAGTAAGAAAAAGGAGAGAGAGAGAGAGAGAGAGAGAGAGAGAGAGAGAGAGAGAGAGAGAGAGAGAGAGAGAGACAGAGACAGAGACAGAGACAGAGACAGAGAGACAGAGACAGAGAAAGAGAGAGAGGGGAGAGAGAGAGAGAAAGAGAGAGGGGAGAGAGAGAAAAGAGGGGGGGGAGAGTAAGAGAGAGAAAATAAGAGAAAGCAATCACCAGAAAGGACTTCTGAGCACTGAGTCAGGAGTAGCCCCTGAACACCACCAGGTGTTACTCCAAACCCCTTATCCCCTCTCAAGAAGACAACCACATTTTTTCCTGTCAGAGCCTGGTTCAGTCTTTGGTTCTCCAGGTAACAAGCTGGGATCAGCCCCTGAGCACTGTTGACTTGGTCCCCACCAGTCACGCAGCAGGATGGGCAAAGGGAAGGACCAGAGCAGCAGACAGCCTTGTCTGTGCAAGGGCCAGGACCCTCAGATTGTGGGAAGGAAATGGCCCATATCTGCAGGTGCTCCTGCCCCCCCCCCCCCCCAGGGAAACCAGGCACCTGGTGTCTGCTTCAGTTCAGAGAGTGCTTGGATGGGACCTAATTTGGGGGAGTGAGGGCTCTATCCAGGCTCTGAGGCACTGCAGTATCATGTCGTGACTGGGACCATCTTTGGTTTCTCCTTCCTGCTGCTCTTGAGTTCCCCCAGTAGGGTGAGGTGGCCCCCACCAGGGAAAGGTATTGTTCTTAAGGAAATGTGTATCTTCATGGTTGCTCTCCTGGGGCCTGGGGCTGGAGGTGGGAACACTTGTCCTATGAGAACTTCTCTTAGATCTTTGTGCCTGGCACACAGGCACCATAAGTGAGTTCCAGGACTCTGTCCCCCCATTGCCACCCACCCCATTGTGATTCCCCCAATCCCCACACATTCTCGGAATGTTTTGGTTTTGATTTTTTGAGCTACGCTTGGCAGTGTTGGGATTTGACTTCAGTGCTGGGGATGGAACCCGGGGCTCCTGCATGAAATGTAATGCACCCTAATCCTTCGAGCACCTCTTATACCCCACATAGTGTCAATGTCTGCCCTTACCGGGCTTTGGTAGATGGCCACAATGGTAGGGTAGTTCTGTCTGGAACCCCACTTTCTGTAGGGCTCACTATGCGGGCTCTGTGAGGTCCCCCACATGTCCTGGGGCTGTGCTGTGCTTTTGAGAAGCAGCTAGAAAAGAAGATGGAGAACTCTGGATCCTGGAGTTCACCTTCAGGGAGAGACGGAGGCAAAGATCACTGATCTTAAAAAAGATAATGAGGTGCTTGCAGGTATTTTTAGAAGAGCAGGGAGAGATGCGTAGATCAGAGTGGGGCCTGGGAGAGTGGAGATTTGTGTCAGGTCTTGGAGTAGGGGTGAAGCCCCCTCTTAAGGGCAGTGAGAGGGGGAAGCTTGAATTCAGGGGTAGTTTGGATGTGTTTCTGCCTGAATACTGAAGACAGCCTGCTTTTGAGTGGGGCTGGGGACAGGCCCAGCCCTGCACTCGTCTGCTCTTTCTCTGGAAGAAAGAAAAGGTGTTTGGACCCTGTGCAGCTGGAAGGCAGGTGTAAGATGACAGGCTCTGGATGTAATGCTGTCCAGAGAAGAGGAGGGACAGGTGGGTGTAAGGTGACAGGCCCTGGTCTGGGTGTTTGGGGGGCCTATGGGAAGAAAGTCCTCTGTTAGGTTCTCCCCTCACTGATTTTTTCTTTTCTATCTTTCTTAAAATACTTCGTGTTCCTGCAGCAGTGCGGCTGTTCCTCTAAAAACAGCAGGAAATGCAAATGGTCAGGTTCTCCTAGCAACAGGCACCAGCCCACGTAGGGCGCAGAGCAGAGTGGAACTGTCCGAGTGGAGGGGCAGGAATGGGGTCCTTCACACAGCTCTCCTTTGCTTTCGGAAGCACTGGTGGGCAGGCAACTCTGCTTGGGGGGCCTGGGTCCAGGGAGGAGTTGGAGCCCTGGCTTAGAACCTCCTCAACCTGGTGCGAGTGATTTAGTGCATCTCAGGGCACAGTCCAGAGGGCCTGTCCTTGAATCAGCCTGGATGAGCAGATTCCAGGCTGGAGAGTAGGTCAAGCAGCTACTTACCTTGTGTGCATACAGTCCCGGGTTCGATCCTCAGTACCAGGAAAGATGTGTGGGTTCTTTGGTAAGGAGATAAAATTGGAAAGTGGAATTCTCTTAGCACCCCTAGTCCATTCCTTCTGTTCCAGAGGGTGAACATATTCTGGAGAGGCTCGGCTTTCCCTAGGGCCTGTGCGATTAGCAGCAGAGATGAGGCATGAATGGAACACAGCTTAGAGGCCAACACTTGGGTCAGTACTAAAGATGTTCTTCACACACTGTCAAGACATTGGAAGCCCTGAGAGAGCCTTTCTGGGGTACATCTTCCCCAAAGGTCATCCCAGCACTCAGTGTAAGGACACTGGAGAGGTCAGGTGAACCATAGGGGAGAGGAGAAGATGAGAAGGTTCAATGAAGAAGGAAAGAGGAGGATGAAGAGACCCTTTCTGTCATGTTGGCCAAAGAGGTCTTGACTAGGGTAGAACCGAGGGATGCAATTCACTGGAGCAACCCTGTGAGCATGCAGTAGGCAGGTTGCCTGCCTTGCATGTGATTGACCCGGTCAATTTCTGACACAAATATCATCCCCAGCATACAGCCAAGAGTGATCTCTGAGCAGAAGTAAGTAGGAGTGTGACCCCAAACATGCTCCTCTCCCCGCAAAAGAATATAGCTCATCAGGGGCACAGCTTCTGTGGGGGACTCAGTGGGTGGGGAGGGAGAGGTAAGTCCTGTAAAGTTCCTTGGGAGGAGAGTGGAGAAGATGGGATGATTTGTTCAAGAGAATACACCAAGTTGGAAAACTTAAATTCAAACCCTGAAACCCCAAAACCCCAGAATACCAGAACCTTGAAACTCCAGAACTCTGAAATCCTGGAATCCTGGAACCCCCAGAATCCTGGGACTCTGGAATTTTAGAATCCCAGAAGCCAGGAACCCTGGAATCCTAGAACCTTAGAACCCTGGGTCCCTGGATTTCTGGATCCGTGGAATCCTGGAATCTTAAAACCCTGGAACTCTAGGACCTAGAACCCTGGAACTTTGGGTCACTGGACTTCTGGATTTTAGAAACCTAGAACCCTAGGTTCTGGATCCCTGGAACCCTGGATCTCTGGAACCTTGGTGGCTCAGAGAGCTCTAGACAGGGCGATTTTCTGTTACATAAGCACCAAACATTCCTCAGACTTTGGCTTCCTCTATTACATCTCTGACTGTAGCTCTCCCTGAAAACACTTGGGAAGAAAAGGGTTCTCAATGCCAGTGCCATCTTCATGGCTCCTGCCAAAGGGTCTCACTGCAGGGGTCTCAAACTCAATTTACCTGGGGGCTGCAGGAGGCAAAGTCGGGGTGATCCTTGAGTGCAAAGTCAGTAGTAAGCCTTGAACATTGGGGATGTGACCCAAACAACTAAAACAAAACCTCTAGGGCAAGGCCACAAAATGTTATACGGAGGGCCGCAAACGGCCCGAGGGCAGCGAGTTTGAGACCCCTGGAAAGAGAAGGCATCATAGCTGGCAGAGCAAGCCAGTGTGGAGGGCTGGTGTGTACAGTGCAGCAGGAGCTTTCTGAGCCAGTGACTCCTGAACACCAGCATCCGTGTGGCCCCAAGACCAGGCGGAGGGTCGATGGAGAGAGGCTGGGCGTTGGTGTCAGCAGCTGGACTCAGACCCTCCCTTGTCATCGGCTATGTGACCAGGGGCACTCCGACTTCTGAGAAATCTTCCTGTTCTGCAGAACGGAGCTGAGTTCTCTCAGACACTTGGGAATGCCAGTGTCACAGTCACACTGGCGGTGCCAAGCGAACATTGCTTCCACACTTCTGACTTGTGGTTACGGTTGCTCAGGGACCAGGTGGGAGTCTCGGTTGCTGTTGCCAAGGCAGGGAATGCTGTTATCTAGGGCGCCCAGTACAGAGCCAGGAACAAAACTCCCCACTTCCAGAAAACAGTTTGCTGTTGTTGCTGATGGATGTTTAGAGGTTGATTTGTGCACAGAAGCTCCATGTCTGTTTTCCACCGATGTGACTCCAGTACCCGGTACAGTGGGGGGCCCATAAACTGTTGTTAGGGATCAGAGATGTGACCCAGCAGACCAGGTGTGACCTTGATGTCTCACAAGCACTGTGGGCTTGTGTGTTTTCGACAGAGCAAACTCCTGGTACATGGGCAGTCTTGGGATTGATCCCTTCACAGGAAACAAAAGTGAAAGGTTCAAGTTTTGTCCAGCGAACAAAGGTGTTGTTTGTGTGTGCTTCCAAAGGGGGTATTTATTTTGTTTCTTTTAATTTTTTTTAAACTTTATTTATTTATTGATGCTCAGGTGTCACTCCTGGCTGTGCACTCAGAAATCGCACCTGGCGGGCTGGGGGCTCACACGAGATGCCGGGAGTCGAACCAAGTCCCTCCTGGGTGCTGCTGTGCTATCTCTCCAGCCCCCCAAAGCGGGTATTTGAAGTGTAGTGCTCATGTGTCCCATGTGCTCCCAGGTAGTCTGACACAGAAGTGAGCAGGCCCTGTAAATGGGCTCTAGCTGCTCATTTTAGAGGGGCACACCCCACCCCACTGACCTCAGGCTGTCCCAGAATAGTGTTAGGGCCTCTCTCTGGAGGTGCTTGGTGGGCCATGTGGTGGCCTCCTGTATGCAGGGCTGGCACCCCCAATCCTCTGAGCGGACTCCCCTGCCCTTCAGCAGATATTTGGCATGTCAGCTGGCGATGCGGGGAGGCCTCTGTGGCCTTGGCATCCCACTCTCTTGTGGAGCTGCACTGGCACATCCCCATCTCTCCACCCCTCTCAGTTGGAAACATCTCCCCACCCGCACGCGTTCCATTTCCTCCCTCTCTCTTTCCCTCTCCCCCCTCTGTTTCCCTCTCCCTTTTCCCCTTATATAATTAGATATGAATTTGTTATTGATCCTGTTATTTTAACCCCAATTCTAGCTTTTAGATACAGACCATTCTGCTTTATTCCTTGTTCTCATTGCAGGAGTTGTTGGGAAAAATTATTTCCCCATTGTTACCGAGAGTTGCTGCCTCAGGCGACTGCTCTTGGGGTCTCTGCAGGGATGGGGCATGCCTGTGAAGGCAGAGGCTGTCCTGGCTGTGAGCTCAGCCAAGGAGGTGCTGAGGGGCTTCTGGGCAGTGCGTGGAGAAAGCACCTCTGCTGAGCTCTCTGGGGATCCCCAGGTTCTGCCCTGACCCCATGGGGGAATCACAGAGGACTCTACTAATACAATATATCTTGGGAGAGACAGTATTCAGCCTTAGACCAGAATGAGGGTTTTTACTCCCTGGGATCAGGACACATGGTTGCCTTATCCTTGAAACAGTCAGTGAGTAAGAGAAGCGCCTTTCTCCTCCTGGGTGGGAAATCAGGCCATTTTCTCCAAAGGTGGAGAATACTCCCCCGGCTGTGGAGAACGGGTTCTGGTTTCTACCCAGAAAAAATAAAAAAATAAAAAAAACTAGAGAGGAAAACTGTGTCTGCCTACTAGTGAGTATCAGGGGAAAAAGCAGAGTTATTTTTAACATACGGAATATCAGCGAACAGAATGCTAAGGAACTAGAAAAGTTATTCCAATAAATAGGAGGCATATGCTCAGCCTAAAGCAAACCAGCTTTTGCTATATACAAATTTTATAAAGGGAAGACATGTCGGAAATGGCAGGAAGAGCTGGCTGTAAGTGGGCCACAACCATTTACTGTTAAGACCTGGAAGGCACAGAGGGCATGGGAAGGGGGTCTTGGGGTACTGGGGGCTGCACTCTACTGGGTTGACTCTACTCTGCTCGGGTCCCTGGGAGCCCAGCTGCAGATGGATGTTTCCACTCCCCAGCCCCCAGCCCAGTCTATAATGTCAGGGATTCGTCATTCACACTGGGCACAGTACCCGTCCCGCCCTCCCCAAATCCTTGGGGGATTCTGCGTGGAAAATGCCTGAGGGGTGTGGAAACACCTCTAGGGGCGGAAGTGGACAGGCTCTTCCCTTGGCAACCAGGAAAAATTATTTGTAGACATTTCCTTTGTGAGTTGGGGATCTTAGTCTTATTGCTGCACCTCCTAGAATGCTAGAGTGGGTAATTGCAGCCCCAACAGTCCTTTTGTGCTCCCAGATGGAATGGGTGTGTGTTGCCATTTCCGTTAATAAGATTAGTCTCTTGCACCAGCAGCTCCTGGGCTGGGCGAAGGGGAGATAGAGCAGGAATCCCACTGGGGGCTGTTGGTGGGTGTGTGTGTGGGTGTGTGGTGCAGTGGGATGCAGTGTGGGGTGTCTTCCTGTTTGCCTGGGTTCTAGAGTGGGTTGCTGTACAGCTGGGGAGCTGGGAGAAGTGGCCCCTCGATCAGCTGGGAGCTTCCAATGCCACCTGAGACCTGGTCGGGCCCTGGCCTGTGTGAGCAGGTGGAACTGGGCAGGCCAGGATGGACATTGGCACTGGAAAAATCCTCCCTTTCTGCTTGTGCATAGGCTGCCTGGCCCTGTTCCATGGCCAGTTCCCTCAATGTCCACACACCTCCAAGCTGTCATTTAGAACTGCCTGTGTCATGGGACTGGGTCTCTGCAGGGAACCAGCCTTTTTTTTTTGTTGTTGGTTCCCCGGGGGTCTCTCCACAGTAGCTGGGGCCACCTGCATTGATGGCACACCAGGCCCCAACCAAAAGGAAGTGATATTGAAACATCTGTACCCACATCACCTTTAGGGGTCCTGAGTTGGGTGTGACCTGCCTCGATGGTGGGGGTGGCCTTTTTTCCCAGACCACTGGTGGCACCCGCTATTACTTCTGAATCCAGGAATTGGCTCCTGGGACATATTTTCAATCTGACTAAAGACCCTCCAGAGGTCAGTTCCCCAGCTCCCTCCCCTTCCCAGGAGAGCACCTTAGCTCACTGCTTCTGGTGCTAATTCAGCTCCTCTCCATGGTCTAGCAGTGAGTGATGCTGGTGTGGGGTTCTCCGTGAGAGCAAATATGAGAAGTTGAGAGCAATTGCTCAGGATTATTTTGGGCCTAAGGTGCTTTGATTTCCTGGAAAATAGATGGTAGGGTGATGGGGGTGGTCCCCGTCAAGTTCTTAAGCTCTGTAAACGTGCTCATGGCAGGCCTTGGAGACCATAAGTCTACATCAAGACTTGACATTTACTGGAGAAGCCAAGAGTGTTGGGTTGGGGTTGCCAGTCTGAACCCAGTCAAGACTCACACTCAGTTTCTGGGCTTGGTAGTGGATTGGCCCAGACCAGAGGCCCCAGGAGAACTGTCTAAGAGTTTCAGTCAGACTTCCTGAGTTTCCAGGGGCTTCTGAGCTGGGGATTCAGGTCTCCAATATCCCTTTTTCTGTTTACTTAAAAGCAGCCCGCTGACCCCTCCACCTTCCTAAGCTCTGTTGTCACCATGGCAACTAGCTCCCACAGTCACTGCTTGGCTGTGGCCTTGCCACCTGAGCTTCATTCCACCCCCAGTGCCCGACCGAACCATTGTGATGACACCCCCGAGTGCCAGGGGTTACCACGACCTATTTATTCCTGGCAAAGAGATTCCTTGTGTGCTTCTTAAGTATGGAAACTATCACAAGCCCATTGGAACAGAGGCTGTTTTCTTGGCCCCTTCCTGATTTATACTTATTACTGGGGTGGGAGAGTAAATCACCCCTGGAGGAATCAGGGATCACTCCTGACTCTATGCCCAAGGATCACTCCTGAATCTGTGTTCAGGGATCACTCCTGGCAGTTCTTGGAGAACTATATGTGTGTGGCACTGGGATCAGCTGAATGCAAGGTTTTGCCTTGCACCCTTTATTATCTATCCCTTGAGGCCCCAGGTTTTATTCTTAAAGGGTCTGGAAGGAAGCACATATCACACTCAAATAGGAGCACTGAAGTGGATATAATAAAGACCCTCTATTAAGATGGAGGCAGGACTGTTGAGGCCTCGTGGAGTCCCTTCTTCTCCCCTCCTCTCCCATACCCTTTAGAAGCCTCGCTTGGAGTGCACTGTACTTGCACTCATTGGGCTTTTAGCCATATGATCTTTTAGCCATTGGCAGTGGATAGAAGGAGAATGTGTCAGTTCTGATCCAGACCCTTATACCTGTGCGGCATGTCCAGTCATGTGCCTTTGTTTATTGTGGAGCTATACTCAGGGTTTACTCCTGACTCTGTGCTCAGGATCACTCCTGGTGAGACTTGGGGGCTCATGTGCAATGCTGAGGACCTACCCTGTATCGGCTGCAAGCTAGACCAGTGATCTATCTGCTGTGTGTTCTCTCTGCCCCCTAGGCTCTGATGTGCTTGGCCCTCAGGAGAGAAACAGAGTTGTTGATTGCAGCCCTACTTTCCTTTAGACCTACAGGGAACTGTGCAACTGCACCTGCTACCAAAGCATGAGGAAAGATGCCCCGGGAAGCCCAGACTGGAGCAGCCAGGTTCTAGCTGTTTCTTTTCAATGAGAATCAATGGTGGCTTTAAGTCAATGGGGGTTGGCTTGGTGAAATGCAGCGGTCATGGACATGGATGGCCGAGCGAGACATTAAAGCACAGAAAAGACAGTCAAGTAAGGTGGAGTAAGAACCTCAGAGATGCTGACAGCAGGCTTACAGGCTCAAAGTGAGGAAGAAGTTACTAGAACTTGGAGAGATTGGTTACAGGAGAGACTGTTGGATCATAGTGATGGCCTCTGGGAGAGGGATTTAGACAACCTACAGAAACTTGAGAGGAAGGTGGTGCTTGGGGGTCTGTGGTGCCAGGGGTCAGACATATGTCTCTGTACACAAAGTCATTTCCCCAGTCTTTTTTTTTTTTTTTTTTTTTTGGTTTTTGGGCCACACCCGGTAACGCTCAGGGGTTACTCCTGGCTATGTACTCAGAAGTTGCTCCTGGCTTGGGGGACCATATGGGATACCGGGGGATCGAACCGAGGTCCGTCCAAGGCTAGTGCAGGCAAGGCAGGCACCTTACCTTTAGCGCCACCGCCCGGCCCCCATTTCCCCAGTCTTGAGCCATTTCACCTTTGAACCATCTTGCTAGCCTGAATTTTTTTCCTTTAAATATTTTTTAACTTTTTCTTGTTTTAAGTTATCAATATCTAATTTATTTTCTTTGCATAATTTGTCGCATGAAGTTAAATTTTTGGGGGCTGGTACTCCCCAAGTGGTACTTAGGAGACCCAGGACTCCTACTAGGGATTCTGTCACCTGGGTTTAATGCAAGGGATCAAAGATGTGGCTCTGCTTAGGAACAGAATCCGCTACTGGGGATACTGTGGGCTACCACAGTGGTGTTCAGGAGCTTCCAGGCTGAACCTAGTGATTCTTAGTCTATGTGGTACAGAGGGTTGAATTGGGGTATCTTAATCACGGTCTGATCTCCCAGTCCTAATAAAGTTAATTTAAAAATAATCTAAAATTATTAATTAATTAATTTTATTTTATTTATTTATTTATTTTGGTTTTTGGGTCACACCCGGTGGTGCTCCGGGGTTACTCCTGGCTGTTTGCTCAGAAATAGCTCCTGGCAGGCACGGGGGGACCATATGGGACACCGGGATTCGAACCAACCACCTTTGGTCCTGGATCGGCTGATTGCAAGGCAAACGCCGCTGTAATATCTCTCCGGGCCCTAAAATTATTAATTTAAACCAACGATTTATTTATGAATTGCTTTAATTAATTTGCAATTAATAATTTAAAATTTAGTATAAGATTTTGTTATTGGGCTACACCCAGCTGTGTTTAGGACTTACACACTTGGACTCTGCACTCAGGAATCACTCTTGCAGGGACTTGGGGTACCAGATGGAGTGCTGGGGATAGAACCTGGGTTGGCTGCATATAAGGCAAGTGCCCTATCATACCTCTGTCCCTAAACCACTATATATAAGTATGTATATGTATATATATGTATATATGTTTTTATTCAAGCTCTTAGCTGTTACTGTTTCATTCTTTATTTTTAAAGTCTTTATTAAGACCAATCTGACTTACAAGTTATATTTAAGGTACAGAGTAATAGTGAATTGAGGCAATTCCCACCACCAATGTTGACCTATCTCTGCCTCTGTTCCCAGCATGCTTACCTTACCTCCACCCTTAGTCCCCTGGGCTGCCAGCATAACAGGTCCCTTTTGTGTATAGCTTGTTGTAGTTTGGGTCTTTTGATTCTATTGTTGTTGGCTTTGGGTCGGACATTTAGATCTGATCGTTTCTGGGGCCGGAGAGATAGCATGGAGGTAAGGCGTTTGCCTTTCATGCAGGAGGTCATCAGTTCAAATCCCGGTGTCCCATATGGTCCCCCGTGCCTGCCAGGAGCAATTTCTGAGCCTGGAGCCAGAAATAACCCCTGAGCACTGCCGGGTGTGACCCAAAAACCACAAAAAAAAAAACCAAGATCTGATCGTTTCTTAGTTCCATTCAATGTTTGTGGAACTGTTTTCCCCTAGTGCTTATCATTCACTTTACTTTTCTTAATTTATGAGGTAGAACAAGATGATTCATGTTTATGGTTCTGTTGAAGGAAAAAAATGTGGGAAGGAGCCCCTGTCAAGAAGCCATGAATATAAATTAAAAAGAAGAAAGAAAAAGAAAAAACAAAACAGAACAGAAAAAAAGGGAGGAACTGATGTGGCAAAGTCTTTTTTTTTTTGCACAGGTAAAATAAGTATTGGGAAAATTAGAAAGGAAATTTCTTTGGCCTCAGAGATACAGGGTTTCTCCACCCTTGAAGCATACTTTCATGGGATCGACTACAGGTTCCGGCCATGTTCGTTGTAGAACCCCAAGGTCTATTTATGAGGCCAGAGTTGTGGTCGTCAAAGTCAGTCTTCTATAATTAGAGATCTTGGTTTTTGCACAGGTCTGAGGACAAAGTCTAGGATAGAGTTTTTCTTATGGTTCCAGAAGTTCTGCTCAGTCACAGTTGTTGCAGTCTTCTGTAATTAGTGATCTTGGTTTTGAACAGATCAAAGAATGGAGTGTCTTCTGATTTCATCTCAAGGTTAGGTAGGGCAACCTGTCTTTAGATGAAGTGTTGCTGTTTCCTCGTAGACAGGATGTCATATGAACATACCCTGGTACAAGTTGGTGTCAAAGCTGTATCAGAGACTTCCCCTGGAGGAGTTTGATTCCTGGTGCTGTTGTGAGAAACTGTGTCAGTTTTAAGCTTAGGATCCAGGGTTCGGGGTTGAATGGTCAATGTCCAATTACGTGAAGTCTAAGTCGAGATCCGTGATAAATGTTCGGGATAAACCACTATATTTTATAGTTAGAATTTAGTCTGAAGAATTGTTAGGTATAAAGAATTATTAACATACCGTATTTGCCGGCATATAAGACGACCCCCCTCTAATTTTGCAGTTCAAACATAGGTTTAGGCATATATTCGCTGTATCAGACAGAATGTTCCTGTGCTGCAACTGTATGTACCACAGTGAGCCAATCACAACAAGCAAAGGTTCAAAGGTTATACTGGAATAGACTTTCTCTCTGACTCTGGCCAATCTGAGCAGGCTTTTGACAGTGTCGATTTGTAGAGAACATTGTCTAATGTGCATGCATCAAAAGCCTGCTTGGATTGGCTGAATTCGAGAGATGGTCCGAGCAGCCTGGCAGTGATTGGTGCAGGATTGAGTTGGAAAATTTGTTTTTTGACAATCAATATTCAGACAATTTTCATTTGGCAGCATATTGAAACATTTTTTGGGATATTCTTGGCGTATAAGGCAACCCCCAATTTTCAGTTGACTTTATTTTGTTTCAAAAGTCGTCTTATACGCCGGAAAATATGGTAAGTACTGAAAAAGCTACAAAAGGAAACCCAGCTAGTATGGAGAGAAACAACTAGGTAATCCTATGCCTGGAGAACAAAGGAAGAAGATGGAGTTACTAAAACTCAGAATCTTAGAAAAAGACCTCTGAGAACTTGAAAGATTTTATATTTGACATCAGTAAATATTAACAGGTATGTTTAATTCAAATTGCCAAGACTAGTATGGATAAATGCCAGTGTGTTGCTATAATTTTATTTATATTTCTTATTTATTTCATCTTCTGCTCAACATAGTCTTTGTCCATTTTCTCCTTCATGATTTGTAGGAGTTCAGAAAATTTGTGGTGAAACATACTTGAAACATATAGGTAGTAGAGAATAACAAAATATTCATGTTTCTACCACTCGAAGTTGTTTTATTGTTCTTTATTTGCTTCTGAGTTTTAAGAAGAAATACACCATTATATGCATGCTTGAGCTTCATAGGCCTTGAAGCTTCTTTCCTCTAGTAATCATTCCTATAAACTTTGTGTTTACCATTCCCATGCAAAGTTTTTATTCCGAGTAGGAGTTTGGATTCTGGATAATAATTCTTTGTTATTTTTATGCAGTTTGAATTGCAAATATCTCCTCTAGTTCTGGGCTGTTTTTCATTTTGCCTTTGCTTATGGTATTTTTGATATATGAAAGTCTTACATTTTAATGTGATCATATGTGTCAGATGTTGCTTTTATGGTTTGTGCTTTTTTGTGTTATATATTTTAAGTCTTTTCCTCTTTTCTGTGTATGGGTTGGTTTATTTTGGAGGTGGGGGGACACACCTGGTGGTGCTCAGGAGTTACTCTTGGCTCTGTGCTCAGAAATCACTCTTGGCAGGCTGGGGAGACCATATGGAATGCTGGGAATCGAATTCATGTCAGCCACGTGCAAGACAAATGCCTTACCTGCTGTGCTATTGCTCCAGCCCCCAGTGTGTATGACTTTTAAAAATAATTAGTTTGATGGTGTTGATGTATGGCAGTTGCACTTGGACACATCCCTTTAGATAACCCTCACTGTAATAACAGTTGAACCTGGGCACACCCCTTTTAGACATACCCCCTTGTGATGCTGGGTATAAAAGAAAAAAAATTGGACCTTTGCTGGGGGGTGGCCCAGAAAAGTGACCAGAGCAGCTCTGGCTGGTCTGTGGAGGTGCCAGAGATAAAGCATTGATGGAGAGATGCTGTCTGCTTTGTTTCTAAATTCTTTTCTTTCTTTTTTGAACCCAGGTCTCCCCCAGTCACCTCTGGCAGTGAATTTCCATTTATCTCTCCCTCTCTCTCAGAACCCCCTGGGGCAGCTGTGGCAGGACTCCAGGAGGAATATAAAAAGTATACTTGATTTCAATTGCTCTTCTTCTTCTTCTTCTTCTTCTTCTTCTTCTTCTTCTTCTTCTTCTTCTTCTTCTTCTTCTTCTTCTTCTTCTTCTTCTTCTTCTTCTTTCTTCTTCTTCTTCTTCTTCTTCTTCTTTCTTCTTCATCTTCTTCTTTCTTTTTTTCTTCTTTTTTCTTCTTCTTCTTCTTCTTCTTCTTCTTCTTCTTCTTCTTCTTCTTCTTCTTCTTGCTCTTCTTCTTTTTCTTGCTCTTCTTCTTCTTGCTCTTCTTCTTCTTCTTCTTCTTCTTCTTCTTCTTCTTCTTCTTCTTCTTCTTCTTCTTCTTCTTCTTCTTCTTCTTCTCTCCTCTCGTTTCTCTTTCTTGTTTCTCCCTAAGTCCTGTCAGCGAGCAGTTGCTACATGTTGGCATCTCTGGTGGGCAGGAGGCCTCACCCAGCAGCTGGGCCCTGGCAGCCTTAGGCCACTGCAGCGTTCAACCCTGACAGCCTTGGGCTCTTGCAGCTGAGCAGCAGGCAGACTTGCAACTACTGCAGTAACCTGCTGAATAATGGCGAATTTCTACAGGTGGAATGCATGTCCTCTCCTTGATGAATGATGTTTCCTTAAGGAAAAAATATTGATATCTATACTCATGTATTTAAGATAAAATAAGGTCATGTATCCCAGGTAAAATAAGGAGAAAAAAAAAAAAAGGAAGGACAAGAATATAGGTAGGGACAGAAGGATTAGAAAGTTCAGATGTGGGCCCGGAGAGATAGCACAGCGGCATTTGCCTTGCAAGCAGCCGATCCAGGACCAAAGGTGGTTGGTTCGAATCCCGGTGTCCCATATGGTCCCCTGTGCTTGCCAGGAGTAATCCCTGAGCAATGCCGGGTGTGGCCCAAAAACAAAAACAAAAAAAAAAAAGAAAGTTCAGATGTGGGGCCAGAGAGATAGCACAGCACAGCGGTGTTTGCCTTACAAGCAGAGGATCCAGGACCTAAGGTGATTGGTTGGAATCCTGGCGTCCCATATGGTCCCCGTGCCTGCCAGGAGCTATTTCTTTTCTTTTCTTTTCTTTTCTTTTCTTTTCTTTTCTTTTCTTTTCTTTTCTTTTCTTTTCTTTTCTTTTCTTTTCTTTTTCTTTTTCTTTTTTTTTTGGTTGATTCCCTCCCAAACTCACTGTGAGTGACAAAAAGAGGAAATGAATTTTCACCTGATTAACTTTGAAGTTTTCATTTTTTCAGCATTCTGTTTCTATTTCCTCTCACTTTATTCATAATTTTAAGGAGCTCAAAAAAGTTGTTTGCTCAGTTTTTTTTTATGTCTAAGAATTTCTTTTTTTTTTTATTTAAACACCTTGATTACATACATGATTGTGTTTGAGTTTCAGTCATGCAAAGAACACCACCCATCATCAGTGCAACATTCCCATCACCAATGTCCCAAATCTCCCTCCTCCCCACCCAACCCCCACCTGTACTCTAGACAGGCTTTCTATTTCCCTCGTACATTCTCATTATTAGGATAGTTCAAAACATAGTTATTTCTCTAACTAAACTCATCCCTGTTTGTGGTGAGCTTCACGAGGTGAGCTGTAACTTCCAGCTCTTTTCTCTTTTGTGTCTGAAAGTTATTATTGCAAGAATGTCTTTCATTCTGAGCAGATAGCCAGGAGTAACCCCTGAGCACCGCCAGGTGTGGCCCAAAAACAAAAACAAACAAACAAAAAAGAAAGTTCAGATGTCCAGGGAAAGGGGAGGGCAGAGAAATAAGACAGGGGGAAAGTGTTTGCTTACCTTGCACAAAGCTGGTCCAAGTTTGAGGTTGGCACCATATTGGATCACCCAAGCCTCACCAGAAATGACCCCTGGGCATCAAATTCAAAGAAGCACCTTTGGGCCCAAAACTCAAACAAATGAACAAATAAAGGGATTACTTAGCTTCTCCAGATAGCCGCTGTGCTATCTCTCCGGTGTTCTGTCCTTTTTTAATACCACCAATGCACCTGAGACCTCTTGGCCCCTGTCCCCCATCCTTTCATATTTTTGTTTCTCCTCTTCCACTCAATTCTTTCCTTTTCCTTGCTATACTCTGGGACCAAAGGTGTTTGAGACTTTTATTTAAAACATTGCATTTCTTTATGTAGTTATTCTATGCCAATAAACTTCTGGGGTGAGGTCTTTTTGTAATCAGGTCAAGGATTTTGTTTCCATTTTCCCCATTTTTCTGGACCTATGCAAACAACGGCGATGGCCACTATCACACCTTTACTATATTTTTTTACTCTTACTCTTTAAGGAAAAAAATACAATTTACTGAACTTAAAAACAAATAACTGGGCCTGGAGAGATACCTCATCGGCATTTGCCTTGCAAGCAGCCGATCCAGGACCAAAGGTGGTTGGTTTGAATCCCGGTGTCCCATATGGTCCCCCATGCCTGCCAGGAGCTATTTCTGAGCAGACAGCCAGGAGTAAACTCTGAGCAACGCCGGGTGTGGCACCAAAACCAAAAAAAGACAAACAAAACAAAACAAATAACTGTAGTAGAATGCCTGTCTCGAATACAGGCAGGGGATGGGAAGGTGGGAGGGGGGAATGTTACACTGGTGAAGGGGGGTGTTCTGTTTATGACTGTAACCCAACTATGATCATGTCACTTAAATAAAAAATATATTAAAAAAAACTAAAAGAACAAAAGATAAAATCATCATGAAACAAAAAAAATAAATAAATATCATTCTGTAATTTTCCTTCTTCTGGCTTACTTCATTTAGCATAATATCTTCCATTTCTATCCATGTTGCAGCAAATTGCATAATTGTATCATTCCTTACAGATACATAATATTCATTTGTCTATATACATCTAGATTGATTGATACAAAAGTCTTAACTATTGTACTGAATGTTGCAATGAATAGCAGTGTATATAAATCTTTTGGGATGAATGTTTTTCCTCCTGGTAATAGAGACCTAAAAGTGGTATTGGCAGCTCAATTTTGGGTTTACTTAGAACCCTCAAAACTGTTTTCTATAGGCAGCATTCCCACCAGCAGTGAATGAGAGTTCCTTTCTCACCACAGCCCCACAAATACTAATTGTTCCCAGTATTGGGGGGGGGGGAGTAGGGTCACACCTGGCAGTGCTCAGGGATTACTCCTGGCTCTGTGCTCAGAAATCATTTCTGGCAGGATTGGGAGACCATATGGGTTGTTAGGGATCAAACTGGGTCAGCCATGTACAGTCCTACTGCTGTGGCATCTCTCAGGCCCCTGTTCCCAGTATTTTTGATATGTGCCATCCTCATTGTTATCATTATTTAGATTTCCCTAATGATAAGTGATGATAAGCATTTTTTCATGTGTCTGTTGGCCATCTGTTGGTCTACTTTTTTTTTTGGGGGGGGGGAGGCCCCACACCCGGAGGCACTTAGGAGTTACTCATTGCTCTGCACTCAGAAATTGCTTCTGGCAAACCATATGGGATGCTGGGGATTGAACTGGGGTCTGTCTCAGGTCATCTGTGTGCAAGGCAAATGCCCTACTGCTGTGCTATCGCTCATCCCCCCATTGGTCTTTTTTTTAAAAAGAAATTAAAACATTAAAAAATTTAAGATATTTTATATTATATATTAAAAATTTTATTAAAATGTTTAAAGGTCTTTAGGCCACACACAGTACTTACTGCTCAAGGGCCAGTCACTTACTATTTTCTCTCTCTCCAGCCCTTTAGGTCTGAGCTTTGATGTAACGGCTTCTTGGTGGAATCACCCAAGAATTTAACTTTTTGCCCAATTGTGGCAAGGTCAACTTTATTGTCAAGCTTGCTCTCCCTTGCTTTTCTGGACAGTTTGCCTAACTCAGAGTTTCTTGGCCTTCACTCTCTGAAAGCCTTCTCTATCAGATGCATTTGGCTGGCAATACTTGTTAAGGTTCGAGGGTGGGGAGGTGTCTTGAGCATAATAGGATTAAAATAGCATCTTTTGTCTCTCCCCATTAGGCGCCCAACTCTAAGTTGGTCGCCACATTGTTGAATGTCCCCATGGGGTGGTAAAAGACCCTAGGCTGAGAGCTTCTGTGTTAAGTAGACAGGTCTAAATCGCCTAAACCAGGGGTCGGCAACCTGTGGTTCCAGAGTCTCATGTGACTCTTTTGAAGCTTTGCCTTGGCTCCCACAGCAGGGCCTATAGTGGTATCGCTTAAATATTTTAATAGGCTATTAATTTGCATAAATATGTTTTACATTGTTAAGTGAAAAATTAATTTTTTTCTTCAGATCGACAGCTAACTGCATGATCCTGTATATAGCATTAAGATAAGAAACAATGTGGGGGCTGGAGAGATAGCATGGAGGTAGGGAGTTTGCCTTGCATGCAGAAGGACGGTGGTTCGAATCTCATCATCCCACATGGTCCCCCTCCCCTGAGCTTGCCAGGAGCGATTTCTGAGTGCAAAGTCAGAAGTAACCCCTGAGTGCTGCCGGGTGTGACCCAAACCTCCCCCCCCCCCAAAAAAAAAAGATAAGAAACAATGTATGTAGCGCTCTATTTGTTTTAAATGTCGGGATGGGTTTTTTTCCCCCCTTTGGAAAGGAATCCTAGGGGCTCTTTATGTCTTAAAGGTTTCAGACCCCTGGCTCTAAACCAATGAGAGTTTGCTGAGGGAGGGCATCTACTGAGGGGTGAAAACAATCTGGATTCATCATTGGAGCTGGTTCCGCTATTGGACTGCATTGATAAAGGATAGAAACCAAAATAAAAAAAGTTGAGTGCCAGCAGGAAAGAGGAAGGGAAAAGGGATACTGTATGGTTCTGAAACAATTACCCTCAGAATCCAGACAGGAGCCTGAAAAAAGTGTTAGGAACAGTGAGAAAGGCAGGTGTATGTGTGTGACCCTTGACATCAAAACAGCATCAACAAGAGGCAAGGGATTCCCTTGAGAAAGTATGCAAGTCTTCTAACCATGAACCCATGTGTTTCTGAGAACCAGGTTTGATGCCCAGCACCACAAGTACCACATAGCCCCCCTCCCCCCACATGTCCAGATGTAGCCCTGGAGGCCTTGGGGCACTTCTGGGTCTGACCATGAAGATCCCCAGCAATTCCAAAGGGCCCTGGTGTCCTCAATACACCGCATCCTCAGGCCTTTGAGCTAACCTAGAACCAGTCAACCTAGGACCAGTTGACCTAGAATCGCTGGTTGAGCACAGCTTGAGAGGTCCCCCACAAAAGAACTCAGGTCTCTTCTTTCTCTGAAATGAGAGCACAGACACGTTGGAGAGAGAAAATAGGACTCAAATGAGGGGGCAAATGCCTTAGTCATAAATTTGGAGAAATATCTTCAAACCAAGAGATCTTAGAGTGTTGTTAGCACTGGGCTTTGGTCAGATGACTTCATTCCCCCAGAAACAGGCACACAAGAAAGATTTTATGAGAGAAAACTGGTTGCAGAAAGATGAACCCTGCTAAATTGGTTCCAAGGAGAGGAAACTAGTTAGCCTGAGGAATAAATACAAACTATTGGATAATTTTTATTGGAAAAGCAGGGAAGTCACTGTTTCATTTGGTTTAGAGCAAGAAGAAAAGTGAAGGTGATATTGTGACGGAGCTGGACTGGCAGCAGCATTTTAGAATTTCAAGATCCTTTATCACACATACACACAGGGACGCTGATGGACCAGGGTGCAGCCTGCCTGGTGCTGCAAAGCCCACCTCGCACTGATGCAAAAGGCCAGTTGAGATTCTTGACAGAAACTTTGTCATTTTTGTGTCACACTTATTTGCACTAGGGGTAGGGACATTCCCATCTCAGTGTTGTGGGGTTACCCCAGCAGTGTTTGTGGGACCCTAGGATGAGGGTCATTGCACCCAGGGCTCAATCTTGCCCCTAGAGCTATCTCCCTCGCCCCAAGATGTCTTTTCTCCAGGTACAGTGTGTTCATAGGAATGTTTTGTGGAAAGACTCATGCTCCCCAACTCTCCCGCTTAACCTCCCACAGTGCAAGATTTGCATTTATTTTAAAAACAGCTTAAGTCCTTTCCCCTCACATGATTTTCATATTCTTCTAGACTCCAAAATTTTATTTTCGGAGAGCTTCCCCAAGAGTTACACAACACCAAGGAGCACATTAGCATTGTGCTCTTTAGGGCAGGTTATTTCTACTTCTACCTTTCCATGTCTTATTAACTCTTCTGTTTGTTGCTTTGACTCTCTCTTCTTTTTTTTAAATTTTTTTTAAAAATATTTTTATTTATTTAAACATCTTGATTACAAATATGATTGTGATTAGGTTTCAGTCATGTAAAGAACGCCCCCCATCTCCAGTACAACATTCCCACCACCAATGTCCCAAATCTCTCTCCATCCCACTCCCCCACCTGTACTCTAGACAGGTTTTCCAGTTCCCTCATTCATTCTTTTTTTTAAATATATTTTTTAAGTAACATGAGCATATTTGGGTTACAGTCATAACCAGAACACCCCCCTTCACCAGTGTATCATTACCCCCTTCCCCCTTCCCATCCCTCGCCTGTATTCAAGACAGGCATTCTACTACAATTGTTTTTAAGTTTAGTAAGCTGTATTTTTTTTCCTTAAAGAATAAAAGTAAAAAAAAGTAAAGGTGTGATAGTAGCAATCGCCGTTGTTTGCATAGGTCCAGAAAAATGGGGAAAATGGAAAAAAATCCTTGACCTGATTACTAAAAAGGCCTCACCTTAGTTTATTGGCATAAGATAGAGTCAGGGTTCCAGGCAAACCAGTCCGTCCAACTCCAGTCATTCTCAAGGTCCTGGTGAAACTTTTTCACACTTTAGCTGTTGTTGGTATCAGATTCTTATATTTAAAGACTCTGGATACTGTGCATTTCTTTCATCAATGTCAGGCTGATGTGGAGCATTCTCTAGTTTCAGCATACCATTAAATGAAGAGGAAGCTGCCCTGC
Source organism: Suncus etruscus (assembly GCF_024139225.1). NCBI lineage: Eukaryota > Metazoa > Chordata > Mammalia > Eulipotyphla > Soricidae > Suncus > Suncus etruscus. The sequence goes on from NC_064855.1 coordinate 10,636,282, forward strand.
ATGCAGAATGTTGCTGAGTTGCCTGGATGTTGGGACCACTCTTTGGAGTAAGTCACTGCCAAAGCAGTGGTAGGTCTTCCCTGGTAGAGGCTTGGATCCTGGTAATATTAAAGACAATTGTGTTTGTTTCCATAGATGGTATCCGTTGTTCAGGTGTGTATGGGCGATGCCCATTCTTCTGAGGCCTGAGCCAAATCATTATGCCAATGTTCAGGGTAAAAGGCCTAATTACATGACCAAATTTGTGTCCCCATCTCTATTAGATAAGAACTTATTTGCATATGTATTATTTCCCCATTTTAATGTGCCTATGCAAAAGAGAAGCAATGCCACAAGACATTGTTGATGCATCTGGGGGCCGACGAATAAAGTCCAACATTCCTCGTAACTTGGTACAAACATGAAATCTATACAGAGATACTCTTCTACCAGTATTGCTTATAAAACAGATCTCAAAGGGGGAAAATAAAATAATCAAATAACAAATCCAGTGGGCAAAATTGTCACTATATGAGGATATTCGAAAAGAGTTATAGATGTTAAGGGAATACATCTGAGATATACAAGGGAGATACACATGACCCTTTTATGTTTTAGAAATAGTCAAGAGGGAGGGGGGTGTTTCCAAGACTGAAGCCTCATCCCTCCTTTCTTCCTAGGTAACTTGACCTTACCTGCAAGACCCCGCCCATTCCTGGGAGGGGTCTTGGAAAAGGTAGATAAGGCCTTTGACCCAGGGGATTAGGCCTTTTTGGGGCTCTGCTCTTTTGGTCTTTGGCCAGCATGGAAATCAAAGGGAAGATGGCTGAAAGGAGTTAAGATGCAGGGCTAGCTAAGAATGGCTGTGCTTGAAAGGTTATGATATAGGCCACACACATGTGGTGAATAGGGCATGAATAAAGTTGATGCTTCCTGATGCCTGTCTCTGGATGAGTCTGATTCCGTCGTTCACCTAAACCTGGGACCCGCCAGCTGGATGGGGGTTTCGGAGCCACGTGGCCATGGCCTAAGAATAAAGGCCTCCATCCTTCACCATCCACCTCCATCGTTAATTATTTATTGCAACACAAGACACCACTTGTGTCTGTGATTGGACAAACGAAGAGAGCATGGAGCCATGTCCTCCACTTGTTGCCTGTTGAAGTTTCCGACTCCCTGAGAGGCTTTTGCTTCCTAATTTCTGGAAGTTGAGAATTCAGCAGTCCCCTCCCAGCCCCTTGCATGAACAAGGAAACCTGGGATCTCTTTTAAATTGCTCCTCACTGGAACCCACTTGCTGGGACACTGAGCAGGTGTTCAGGAATAACCCTGGAACGGCGAGGAAAGAGAGAGAAGGCTGTGGGGGCGACCGAGGCTGCATCTTCACCTTATCTTGGCCAAAAAGCCTACAGCATGAAACTTTGCCATGACGCATTGCCTGCTGAAGCTTCAGACTCCACCCAAGAATTACTGTGAAAGATATGTAATCCACCTTGGCCAAAAAAAATAAATTCATTAGTACCGAAAATGGTTAAATGTGTGGTAACAAGAGATGGGAGTGAGAGAGTAAAGGAATAAAAGGAGCACATGGACAATGTTCAGAAAATGACTAGCAGATGAAACACAATGATATCCATATATTTTTATAGCCCCCGCGTGGTTTCGCAATGGACAGGTTTAATAAGGAAACTTCCCTGATAAGTACTAATGCCAGAACCTATTGTGACCCAAGTCCCGCACCCCCTTCCTAGGCCTGGTTAAAGCAGCCTTTGGCATGGTGGAGGGCTGCCAGATGCCATGCTGGCAGGACCTCCCAGCTCAGCTACCAGGAAGGAAAGAGGTTCTTCCCGAGCCTGAAGGCCGGGAGGTCGGAGCCCCCTCCCCCAGACCCTCCCTTTGGAGGTGGGAGGGAAATGGGGCAAGCCTAGGAACACCAATAAACTCCTCCAAGGGACCCACCTCGATGGTTTGCCCCGCCATGTGGCCAGGCAAACCCTGGTTGACTCTCTCTTCTTCTTTATTTTTTTCCTGTGATATTTCCTGAGTCTGATTTTGGCAAGAATGAATAAGCAGTGAGTGTAGAGAAGCTATTTGTTGATGTATAGGTGAGTAAGCATTAGAGACTCAATCTTGTACTTATAATGGTTGCCTCTTGGTCTTTTCTGCCCCTCAGTCCTAAGAGATGTTTTTATGCTGAGTGTTTGGGATTGAGCCACCAAGGCCAGTTACAGATGGGGAGAGAAATCAGTAGTGTCTGTGAGAACACCCCTTATACTCCTTGGAGAAGAGTCAACAAATAGGCCCTCTGACAGGACTCTTTGGGTTACCTTGGAGAATGGAGAATTAGCCAACTGTGTCACAAGACACCAACCACAGCATCTTCCAAGATTCACTAACCACCTTGCCAACCACAGTTTTCTCCTGTTCTGCTCATACCATACATTTCTCCTACCCTATTTTCCAACATTCCTTATGTAAGATCCTAACTTTAACCTGAGAGAAAAAAATTTTTTTGTTGGTGGTGGGGGTGAGCAATTGAGTCCACCATCTTTCTCAGGCTGCTAGCCTCTGAATAAATCTTTTTTCTCCCATCAACTCTTATCATTCCAGTAATTGGTCTTTGGAGCAGTGAGCACCTGTGTTTGGGTTCAGTAGCAGATACCTTCTCAGCACCCCCATCCTTTCTTAGGTCATTATTATTGTGTATCTAATACAGGGTTTCAAACTTCTTTGGTTGAGAGGCACAACTGGCCCCTGCTCCAGAGATGGATTGTTGTAGTGATAAACCAGTCAGTGTGCAGAGGCCTTTCCTTTAGCCATCATGATTTACTCAGGCAAGTATGTTTCATCCAGTCATAGTTCATCTGGTGAAAAGAAGTTTGTCTGGGCTCCTGTGACTTCTGTATGAATAATGAGAAATTATTATCTCTTTCCTGTCCCTTGTCAAAAGAAACACTAAGCAGTGGACTATATAGCAAATCTCTGTGCTCACGCAACATACTCTATCGGAAAAAGCTAACAGCAAACCAGATGTTATCAGTGTTCAGAACCAAGGGAAGAAGTCATAAAGACATAGGGTGAAGGGGTGAGAGAAAGATGCAATAGCACATAGCATTTTGTAGACCAAAATAAAAACGTTGGCTTTTATCCTTAGTATTATTGTTCATGAAACTGGGGGAGTTATTTTTCCTCTTAATATACCAGGGGTATATATACATATATATAGTTATAGATATAGACATAGATATAGATATAGCGTATCTCAGAGTGACTAAGGCATCTCCCTTCAATTCTTGAACAGCTGGTCCAGTGATTCAAAGTAAGGATCTGAGGACTTTGTACTGGTGGGATCCTGGAGTGCTGGGCATTACCAGCTCACTTGGCAGAAACTGGCAGTGTTTGAGGGTCATATCTGGTGATGCTCGGTGACCAGTAGGTGCTAGAGATTAAACAGGGGTTGCACCAGGCTGCCTTAATCCCTAACGCTCTCTGCCTCTCAAGACATTTTCAGCTGAAGATGAGAGTATGATGTTATGAGAGCTTTTGTGTGTGGCTTTTTTTAAAGATCTATTTCAAACATGATGTTCTGTGTGGCTCTGGAGAAACACTTAAAATACTGTGTTGCATGAGAGAACAGATTTTCACTACAAATCTCGGCACCCAATTGTGCTCTTTCCAGTTTTCACTCATGATTGGAGGCATAGTCCTAGCCTGATCTATGGTCTAGTGGGTAGGGTGAGTGCCTTGTATATAGCTGTCCCAGGTTCAATTCATAACAACCCATATGGTTCACTGAAGTCTCACTAGGAGTATTCCTTGAGCTCAGAGCCCCAAGAACCACTGTGTATGAAAATAAAAAAGCCACAACAAAACCAAAAACCAACTCTTCTGCCCATCCCCACCAAAAAAAAATCAAAACAAAGAAATTACCTTAAGAGGAGCATATGGCTCTGGTGGCATTGTCAGGCATTGATTTAAATTTTTTCCAAATGTTACAAATATAAGATTTTGAGGATGGGACACTGAGGCCCATTCTGTGTGGACAGCTATGTCTTCATTGAAGGGGACAAAGACACTATTACATTGAAGAAAATGTGGAACATGGTGGTGTGGAATGAGGCACATCAAGAATAATCACTTCTAGAGATTCAATGTGATTTATAGCCTTTTTGCATGAAAATGAGGATGAAAATGTAACTCTAAAGATAAAAACTTTGGAATTGGAAGAACAAGAAATCCAAGTTACAGATAAATGAGTTATGTACAAAGAGAACCACCCCCACTTAGAAATAGAGGATTTTGGTACTTTATAGCTGTACATTCTTCTGAGGAAGTTTTTTATGGAAACTCAAATACTGCCTGAGAAATCACCACTAGATATATTTCTCCCAAGTATCATGAATTTTAAATATATTTTATATAGAACTATAGCTGTTATTGTTAACTATTATTTTTGTTGGCTATAGTCTTATCTCTAATCAGAACACAATTTAACATATCAGAAAACATTAAGAACTATTCTTTTTTGTGATACTCTGGTTTCTCTTCAAATCGCATAAATCTTTCGCCTTTTACTAAAGATTTCTGTGGAGAGGAATGATTCTGAGTCGTTATCAATTTTTTGAGGCCTTGCTTCAGTAAGGCTAAAAAATAAAAAAAACCTATTTTTTGTTTGTTTTTTGGGTCACACCTGGCAGTGCTCAGGGGTTACTCCTGGCTTCACGCTCAGAAATCACTCTTGGCAGGCGCGGGGGACCATATGGGATGTCAGGATTCGAATCACTGTCCTTCTCCATGCCAGGCAAATGCCTTACCTCCGTGCTATCTCCCCGGCTTCATTAAGAACTATTTTTAACAAAAAGTGAAAGTCTCAGGCCAGAGAGATAGCATGGAGGTAAGGCGTTTGCCTTCCATCCAGAATGATGGTGGTTCGAACCCCAGCATCCCATATGAGCATAGAGCCAGGAGGAACCCCTGAGCACTACTGGGTGTGACCCAAAAACCAAAAAAAAAAAAAAAAAAGAAAAAAGAAAAAAGATAAAACAGTGAAAGTGTCTATTATCTATTTTCTACTATTACTTTATTATACTTTTAGCTTTTTGGGCTACAGCTAGCTGTGCTCAAGGGGCTACTCCCTATTTTTATACTCAGTGATAACTCCTGAAGGGGTGTGGAGGACCATAAGGGGTGCTAGGGATCAAACCTGGATTGGTCATGTGCACAGTAAGCACCCTCCCTACTGAACTCTCCACAACTACTTGTAAGACATGTATATCTTAAGTTCATGAGGGACAGTGAGTCAGACACAGAAAAGAACTATTGATTCTATCACAGTTAGACTCACCCAGAGAGTTTAGCAGCAGACCCCCCTAGATAAGCACAAAAACGACTGCCATGGTTTCAGCCTTCTCACAAAGTAGAAAGCTCTAGACCTTGCCCCCAGAGTCTAACCTTCACTTCATGTAGGTAGGTTTGCAGTTAAGTGAAGGTGCTTCACTTCACCCAGGAGGCCTGTCCACAGGGCTTTCTTATTCATACTGGAGCAGCCAGCCTGCAACACACCCATTCTGAGCCCATACTTTCTCTGTAAGAAAACTCAACCACACAGAGAAGATGGCGACTTGGAGCACGGGAGTCTCCCATCTTTAAGGGCACGGCTTACTGCCAGTACAGTCCTGCCTGTAGGTGACACTCCTTTAAGACTACCTGTCTTTGGTGTGTTCTCACTCTTAAAAACCTACTATTAGGGAAAAAAGTTCCTTGTGGACCTGTATTTGTGTGTCTCTGCTGATTGGCCCCTCCATGGCAGTGAACCAAGATGACACAATCTCAGGGCTATGAGGAATTGGGAACTGCAGCTCTCGAGATGCAATCTGAGGGTCTTTAGGCATAGATACAATAGTAAGACTCAGGGATCTCAAGGAAACTGAGAGGCATGTGTTCAATGGCATGTTTATTAAACAAAAGCTCACAACAGATTTCCACAACAGCAACAAATGTTATTTCACTACATCAAATCTCCTTTCGGGAAAATGACAATCAAGAGACGATGGATCTGGGTTATTTTTCCACGTGTTCTGGGGTGGGGACGAGTGCCAGTGAGGCTGGTCTTCTCACTTCTCGTCTGCTTTCTCAATTTTCAACTTCTTAACCTCTCTTCGAGCTCTTTGTCCTCGGTAGACGGCTTGGATTTTGAGTGCCGCTATCCCCCTCTCTATTTCATCTTCAGTTGATTCCTTCATGTAAAGGAGACAGACACGTCTAAAATAGCTCATATTTTGATCAATAAAAATAAATATATCGGGGCTGGAGAAATAGTCCAACAGGAAAGGAGCGTGCCCTGCAGTGACTGACCTGGGTTTGGTCTGTGGTACCCCATATGGTTCTCTGAGCACCGCCAGGAATGAGCCCCATGGGCACAGAGCCAGGAGTCAGCCCTGAGCACCCATGGGGGCACCTCCCCATCCCCAAGCACATGCATTTAGTCGGTTTAGAGACGGGGTGATGCTGAGCTCTTCTTCGAGAGGAACTGTATGTTTGTTAGTTGACTATACACCAAATGGTGAATGCCAAAATAGCAGGCATTGTGTTTTGTCATTCTTTAATAAGTTTCTGCAATAAAAGATCATTGCCAACTTCCCCCTCCAAAATAGCTTCTATACAACAGTTTCCTGAGAAATAACATGTTTTCTGGGGGAAAACAAGAAAACTTGAAGCATTGTGAGATGTCAAGAATAGTGAAAGTGCTGTTTCAAAATAATCATGGTTACACAGAATGAATCCGAGTGTTAATTTATTAGTTTCCTAAAACATCTCTCTCTGTCTGTCTCTCTTTCTCTTTCTCTCTCTCCATCTCTCTCATCCCCAACCTTCTTGTGATTCTAAGTCAGCTAGTTGGCAGTTCAATGAAAATACCTGATTTATTTTCTCAGTCTTTTATTGGGGGAATCTTTGGGTGGTTGAGCCCTAATCTCCCATTACACCTCTTTAGCCACACACCTAGCCTTATAAAAGTCCAGTTAGAAGATGAAGCATCATGTCTTTCAGGGTAATTGGGTGCACTCTGGGGCATTAATTATTGGGTAATTAATTTGGACATTAAGACATGAAAAGGGGGGCTGGAGCAAGAGTACTGTGGTTAGGGCTTTTGCCTTGCAAACAACTAACCTGGGTTTGATCCCATATGGTCCCTTGAGTACTACTAGGAGTGATTCTTGAGTGTGAAGCCATTGTCAGTTTTGGCCCCAAAAGAAAACACAAAACATGAAAAGGAGCTTTGTATCTTGGCATTGTAAAGGATGTAGAGGCATTGTAGAGGGTGCATGTGTACTAAGGTTAACTTAGCTGTTTCACATGTGTGAAATGGTGTTAAACTAAGCCCTATGTTATTATGGTGATCTTGACAATCCCACTGACTTATTTCAGGCTCCCTAAGTGGCGTGAGAGGAGCGGCATTGGGAGAGAAATATGTGCTGTCCTGATGTCTAGAGAACTGGCTGCACAGGCCACTTGCTAGATTATCTTTGCAGGGGACCTCCCTAAGGTGTTATTGCAGAGGACGGGCATGGAAGTGAGCCAAGCTGACCTCTGCCACTCGATAGTGTGGACAGTCCCATGTGAGGAAACTCCCCAAATGGTAGATGAGTCTGTCCAAGAGAGTCCAATAGAGGGTCGAATAGAGCCTGTCTATTCCTGGGGAGGTATTTCCATTCACTGACGTTATTTTCCTTTGTTTTTGGGCTAGCTCTGGCTGTGCTCAGGTTTTGCTTGGGGGGGGGGTATCTATAGTGCTGGGGGTAGAAACAGGACCATGGCTGAAGTGGCCACATGCGAGGCCACTTCTATTTCTATGACTTCTTGCCCCTCTACTGACATTCTTGAAAGAAAAGAACTTTACTTTTAAGGTAAAGAATGAACATTCCTTTTGTAAAGGCAGGGAGGGCTCGGGTCACTTACCAGTTAAGATTATCATCTATGCTAAGTCTCTGGGAAGCCAAAACACAATTTTACCACTCTGGCTAACAGATCAGAGACATATCTAGAGCTCCATCGTTCTTTATGAATCATGAGTTCTGTCATTCTTTATGAGCTAGTAAGTACATGGAAAATCAGACTTACAATGGCTATTGTAGGTGTGGCCTTTGGGCCAGTTGCTTTGGGCTTTGTTCCAGGCTCAGGTACTTCAGATACTTGTTGATCCTGAAGAGAGAGTAGAGATAATGTTTCCAAAACATTGCAGTCTGGGGATGAACTGCTGGGCAGTAAGTGCCTTTCTTACTGTGAAGCAGCGGGAATAAAGCACATACTGAGTTTTCAGTAAGGAAAGGAGTGGGGAAAGAAATAGTAAATGAAAATTCTTAAGAAATTGGGAGTTCATATGCATAAATACACATCAGAGTTCAAGAATTGGTAAAAAAAAAAGTGTTCTTTTATTTTTGAAAAGTACCTGCATCGTTTAATTCTAAAGCCCCACTTTATGTGAAAAGCTAAGCATTTTAATAAATGAGAAATGAAGAGTAAAATTAAGATGCCAACAGTTTCTAAAAGAGGAACATACTAATTACCAGTGTTCCACAGTGTAAAGTAAAATAGACTTTTAAATGAAATTTGTAAGTAAAAATTAAGGTAAAGTAGTAATGGTTTAATTAGAAAAGAAGAGACCAGCACAGTCTTTTTTTTTTTATTTGTTTGGGGGTCACACCCTGTGGTACTCAGGGGTTACTCCTGGCTTTACACTCATAGTTAATTCCTGGTGGGACTCAGGAAACTGATGGGGTATGGGTAGAGCCCTGCTAGGCAGCTTGCAAGAAAAGTGCCTTATTTGCTGTTTTTTATCTCTATGGGGTCAACTCTGCCAAATTTGACTTAGCTACTAAACTCTTCCTTCAAATAGAGGTTCTAATTAAAACTTATGGGAAGTGCTTCTTTAACCCCTAAAATAAATTTAAGGGCATATACTTATTGCCTTTAATTTAAGTAAATCCAATCAAGCCACTAGAATTTAAAGAGGAGGATAAAAATCACTGTATAAAATTACTGTGTAACAAAGATCCACATTTTCAACATGATTCTGCTGATTTCAATAAGGCAAGAGTAGAAATAAAACATGAGTAACAGAACCCAGTTAAATGGAAATAAATAGAACACCCCTCTATCTGGCAGACACAAATGGATGAAACTTTACTTTTTGAACTCATGGAATAAGTGACAGCCATTTCCCCAGGAAATCCCTAGGGCTACTGTGGAGTACCATCAAAATGTGAACTCGATTAATTCCTTTTAATTCTATAATCTTCTGGGGCCTTGTGGTTAATGTGTTATCCTAGTGTCTCAAGAAGTGCTTTTCAGACTTTAATGAGCTAACAGTTGATTTGGGGATCTTGTTAAAATTCTATGTTGTTTCTGGTTTGAAGCCCTGGAATAGTAAGAGACTGAATTTCTACCAGGCTCCCATTTGCTACCCATAGTGCTGGATCCCACACAGCCTTTGTCATCCATATTCCTCACCCTAGACTACAGAACACAGGGTTTTGAACGACCATTTTCAAGGAATGTCCATGACTAGAGTCATTCCACATACAACAGAGAGGCATTGATTCCTTACATGTAGTATAGCAGCTTTCACTGCAGGCCTCTGCCAGAATGTGGGACTCTGGATGAGAAAGTCTGGGTCTGAAAATGCTTCTAAGGAGCACACAGCTTCATTGCTTAGAGAAAATGATACCACTGCCATCTTTAATGCTTAACAGTCTTTCGTAAGCTGTCAATGATAATTAAATAATTGGATGTGCCATATTTTATCTGAAGAAATAGCATTCATTACTTCAACAAATATTGAGGATCTCCTTTTCCTAAGTATGGTGATGCTCCATAAGATTTGAAGAATAAATGACAATAGTAATTATTCTATAATGTTCAAGTACAGTCTTTCTTCAAATCATCTTTAAAATCAAGCTGTAAGCAAGTCAGATATCTTAAAAGAAATTGTCAAAATGATAAAATCACAAGTAGAAAGGTTAGGCGACATATGCCAATTCAAGTTTTTAGGATTCTGGGGAGAGCCCAGTAGTCCCTGTTTGGAAGACAGGGAGAAGAATAGATCCAATATTTTTCCAGGGTCCTACCTTGAATGCATGGTTGTTATAGAAGCGGTCATCTACCTTAGCCCCCCATTCTGCAGGATCACAGTTGGTTTCTAAATGACAAAAATAGAATAATTTTGAACTCATTTATTAAATTAAGTAATGAAGTAAATCTAGTAAGATAAAACAAGTTTTTTTTTAATAACAGGGCTTTACTGACAGTTAAATATTGATTATGTAACCTACTGTAGACATAACCAGTTATTATTAAATAAATGATGAATCAAATGTTAGATGAGCCCTTGGGGGATATTTAGAGTGGCAATAAAAATATAATTTATGTCTTCAGAGAATGTGTAATAAAATGAGAGATAATATGACAGGCTAATAAAAATGTTTTAGCTTCTATCTACATTTTTTTTTTTTTTTTGGTTTTTGGGCCACACCCGGTGACACTCAGGGGTTACTCCTGGCTATGCGCTCAGAAGTTGCTCCTGGCTTGGGGGACCATATGGGACGCCGGGGGATCGAACCGCGGTCCGTCTCCTAGGCTAGCGCAGGTAAGGCAGGCACCTTACCTCGAGCGCCACCGCCCGGCCCCTCTATCTACATTTTAAACACATCAAAATGTATAAAACTAAATGTGCCAAATAGTAATATGATTTGGGAATATTAAGAAGAATGAAAGATTGAAGTTTTTCTTATTTTTTTCTTGTATTGATGTTGGGCCATACCCTTCTATACTTAGGGTTTACTTCCAGTTCTGTGCTCAGAAATCATCTCTGGTGGGGTTGGGGGACCACATGAGGTACTGGGGATCAAAACTGGGCTAGACATGTCCTAGGTAAGCACCACATTTGCTGTACAATCACGCAGACCCTGGGGAAAGTCTTGAAAAAGAAGGTGTATCTCTGAGCACTGCTGGAAGAGAGGCCCAGAGCAGCTCCCGACTACCATAGATTGGGCACTAAAAAATCTAAAATCTGATGGTGATGGGGGCTATAGAGATATCTTAAAGGGCAGGAGCACTTGCTTGCCTGCAGAAGCTCTGAGTTTGATCCTCAAAATCATATAGTTCCCTGAGAACTACCTGAGCATAGAGCTGGGAGTAGGTCCCAAGCATTGTATGTCCCCCCACCACCCAAACAAGTAAATAAAAAGGAGGTATACCCTGAATTCAATCCTAGTACCTCAAAAAACCCAGTGAAATAAAAAATAATAATGAAGTAGGTATATAGTCAGTTGACATGAACAGGAAGAAATAAACACTTAATAGTATGTACATTTATATGTTTTGTTTTGGGCCCATACTCTCAGGAACTACTCCTCTGTGCCCGAGTTGCTCCTGGTAATTCTATGGGAGAAACAAATGTGCCAGAATTTGATATGGGAGAAACAAATGTGCCAGAATTTGAACCAAGTTCGCTCACATGCAAAGATCATCATTATTGGTGATTATTATAATTTTGTTTTGTTTTGGGGTCATACCCAGCAGTGCTCAGTGGTTGCTTCTAGAGGTGCTTAGGATCACACAGGAATTAAACTGTTCAGTCACATGGAAGGCACTTACCTTCAGCCTTGTACTATCTCTCTGGTCCTAGCTTGCTTTCATTAGCAGTTACAAAATGACAGTGGTTTGATTTTGATTCGAGCATTTTGAAAAATTGAGGTATTGTGATTCATTACTTCTGTTTTTCTGGACTACTTAACACAGAAAAATCCTGTCTTGTCAATGATTAGGCTATTTTGTCATAGGGTTCTTTTTTTTTTTTAATAAATTTTTTTTTTCGGGCCATACCTGTTTGATGTTCAGGGGTTACTCCTGGCTAAGCACTCAGAAATTGCCCCTGGTTTTGGGGGGACCATATGGGACGCCGGGGGATCGAACCACAGTTGCGATCTTTCCTTGGCTAGCGCTTGCAAGGCAGACACCTTACCTCTAGTGCCACCTTGCCGGCCCGTCATAGGGTTCTTAACAGAAGATGCAGGTTAAGGGTTTGATTCTTTCCCCTCTTCATCAGTTTTCAGAATAGTCAGTTAGCTCCCTACCATCCTCTCAAGGTTTTTAAATAATTAAAAAAATAATTATAAACTCATGAATACTTAACATTCAGGGAATTTAAATCAGTTACTGGTGGTTACTGTATTTTTTTTTTTTTCTTATTGATACTCTGTGAAAATTTGACCATTAAGAGCTTACTAGGGTGCTGGATGCTCCTGAGTCATTTGGAAAAAAACTACAGATATCCTAAGAGCTAGCTTTTTGATATGCTTATTATTGCAAGATGTTCTATCCAGGTTCCTATTGTTTCTTGCCCAGTTCGTGGAATGAGCTGGTTTTCCCAGCAGGTCCAATGTCAGGAAAAAGACAGGGAGAGGCCACAGTCCAGGGGTAGGTAGATGTTCGCTGACACTGGCTTGGTCACAGGTTTGAAGCATTTTAGTTTTGAGCCACATTAGGTAGTGCTCAAGAGTTTACTCCTGGGGCCGGAGAGATAGCCTGGAGGTAGGGCATTTGCCTTGCATGCAGAAGGATGATGGTTCAAATCCCAGCATCCCATATGGTCCTCCAAGCCTGCCAGGAGCAATTTCTGACTGTAGAGCCAGGAGTAACCCCTGAGTGCTGCCGGGAGTGACCCAAAATCCAATAAATAAATAAATAAATAAATAAATAAATAAATAAATAAATAAATAAATAAAAAGTTACTTCTGTTCTACACTCAGAAATTACTCCTGGCAGGGTTGGGGGACCATATGGGATGCTGCGAATCGAACCACCATCCGTCCTGAGTCAGCCACGTGCAAGGCAAACACTCTAGCGCTGTGCTAGCTCTCTGGCCTCTGAAGTTAATTTTTTAAAGATTTATTCTTTCATTTAAAAATATGAGGGGTTGGGAGATGGTTTAACGGGCTGGAGCACATGCTTTGCATGCAGGAGGCCTGGGTTTGTTCCGTGGTGTGATCCCCTGAACTTCACTGGGAGTGGCTTTACATTGAACTGGTGGGATATCCTGAGTGTCACCAGGCCTGACCACAAACACAAAGAGGGACAGAGAAATGAATTCTTGGCTGACTGGGGAGGCACACTGGATACCCCATCACTGAGCATGTCCTGCAGAGGACTCCATACACAACAGAATTATTAGTCTATTATTTAAACCATGGTATGCCTGTGTTCTAATGTGCCCACAAATTTCTTCTCGAGAATGGAAATCTGGGTAGCTTCTTCAAATAACAATAGACTAGAAAGTGAGGAGGTAAAATTTCTGGGACAGAGACTATATATAATTTTGGTAGAGTCCTACTTCTCCTCTGGGAGATTTGATCATTTTTATCATCCTCCCCCTTAGCGGTATGGATGAGTGTTGCTCCCCTCTGACTTCACCTAGAATAAATTGGCAAAATTTTGCTTCTTAGCCAATCTGATGGATTGGGGTGGTCATACTCTGCTATTATGCATTCGTTTGTGCATGTTTTCATATGTTGAGAGCTACATGAATTAATTTTTCTGTGAATTACTTGCTTATCTTATTTTGTTCCTTTCTGCCTATTAGGATTTCACATGTGCAGGGTGTACACCCTACTGCTGAGCCACATCCTATCTGTTTGCTCATTTCTTGCTCAATTTGTGCTTTTTATTTTTGGGGGAAGGAGTCAGCTGGTGATATTTGGGGGCTCTTCCTGGTTCTGAACTTAGGGGTTCACTAGCAGTAGTGCTGGGGGTCTCCAGATGCAAAGTGTATGCTCAGCACACTAAATCTTCTTACCAGCCCTAGAATACCTTTGTTAGGCCATGAAACCATTAAGATATAAAACCAAATGCAAGTACTATTTTCCTTTTTGTCATTTGCAGTTTTATTTTCCTAATGTTGACTTTTACCATGTAAGACTTTTCTTTTTACTCTTTTTGGTTTTGTGGTCAATACCTGGTGGTAGTCATGGCTTACTCTTGATTCTTTGTACAGGAATCTCGGCTGGTAGTGTTTGTGGGACCATATGTGGTGCTGAAGAATGCATGGGGTCAGCCGCATACAAGGCAAGCATCTCATCTTCTGTTCTATATCTCTGGATCTGAAAGTTTACTTTTCTGTTTTGTGTTGTTTTGGGGCCACAGTTGGCAATGCTCAGAGGTTATTCCTGACTCTGTACATATGCAATTACTTCTGGCAGTGCTGGGGGACCATATGGGATATTTGGTATTGAACCCAGGTCAGCTTTGTTCAGTGTAAATGCCCAACCTGTCACTCTGGCCTCTGAAAGTTTACTTTTATGTTCAACATTTTATCATTCTTTTTACTAATTGACTAATATTTTCTTCTTTTATAGGATAGGGAAATTTGTCCATTTTTCTTCTACTTTTTTTGTAGCATTTAATTAAAAATATTTAACTCTCCAATTTAGAATTTGTCCTGGTGTCTGATTTAAAGAGTTGATACAGTTTTAACAGGGATCCACCTGGTAGTGTCCGGGAGTTGTTCTACGGGCAGTCCTCAATGGAACAGGTGGTGCTGGGAATCAAAACAAGGTCACAAGCATGCAAGGAAGTGCCTGAACCCTTGGACTATTTCTGGTCCCAATTTTATCTTTTTTCATCTCTACCTCAATATTTTTTGTTTGTTTTTGGCACACCTTGTGGCACTCAGGGGTTACACCTGACTCTGAACAGAGAAATCACTCCTGGCGATGCTTGGGGGACCATCTGGGATGCCAGGAATCAACTCCAGATGACTGCATGCAAGGCAAATGCCCTACCTGCTGTGCTATCACTCTGCCCCCTACCTCAACATCATTTGATAAAAAGTCCACTTTAGGTCAGGAGAGATAAGTCAGTGGGCTTAAGTGTATTCTTCATGGGTCTGATCTCCAGCATGCCACAGTGCCACCCTCATGTACTGAACTAGGAGTAGCCTCTGAGCACTGTTAGATGTGTCCCCCAAACCAAAAGAGGTCCACTTTTTTTTTTTTGCCTCTAGTGATGGGTTACTTCTTATGTCATGTGCCAACATGTTTCCTGTCCCAGATATCAAAATTAAGACTAGCAATTAATTTACCTATGAGTAATGCTGGTAGGGCGCATGACACATACTTGCCTAGAGATTTTTTTCCTTTTTGGAGAGACAAAGTATTTGTACTCATTACGTCATTCATATTGGATTTTATGTGAGTGGAAAAGGGTGTGATACTTATACATTCTTTAAATAGTTGTTCCAATTTTGTATTAGACAATATTTAGGAGACCTTTAACCTGAGTGACCAATTGTTTAACTGATCTGATATCATAATGTGGTAATAAGGACTCAAATGTAATGGGGTATTTATTTATGAGGTCTAATGAAATAACGGGTTAAATATTTTACTGCATAATTATAAAACGAATGTTATAAGAACAATTAATGTTTGTCATTCACTTCTGATCCTATAAGATTTCTCTTAATAGTTTTTCATCTGGGCGTCAGTTGAGTTTCAGATTGTACAAAATATATTCATACTGAGTGGAAATGGAAAAGCCCAGTAATAATCAGGAAAATTGGAGAGATTGTGAGCTCTGCCAGGGTGGAGAAAAGGTGCCAGGGTGATGGGCGGGTAGAAGTGCTTGCTGCAGTTAAGTGCTGTTTCAGTTCATGGCTTCAGGAAGGCTTCCCTCCCTGGCACATACTCATCTAATATGGAATATTTATTTGCCTGTAGTTATTTTAGTCACCTCTCTGCTGGTGGAATACTATAATCAAAAGTAATGATGATGATACAAAATGATCATTCTAATCAAGAATAGTAAGGTTTTTGGTGGAAACCTATAGCTGTAATTATTCTTGTTTTGACCACTGACTGGGTCAGGTCTCGACAGCCATGAATATTCAAGGCTGGGGATCTGAAAATTCCTTCCATCTACAGAAGTGAAGAAATGGCTTTTTTGGCTCATAACAAAAGAATTAATGTTTGTATGCATTTTTGTTCTCAGCAGGATGGGACTGTGGGGGTAGAAAGGACATAAATTACTTCACACAAGGTGGAGGTTTATCCTTCAAAGCCTTTTTCTTCTGCCTTTTTTGGTAAACCATATCATGTGTCACAAAAATATTGATTTAAGTCATGTAGAAAGATTTCCCCCTAACGTTTAAAATATTAAACTTAAAAAAAAAAAGTAACTGTAGTAAAATGCCTGTCTCAAATACAGGCAGGGGATGGGTAGGGGCATTGATGGTGAGAATGTTGCACTGGTGAAGGGGGGTGTTCTGTTAATGATTGAAACACAACTATAATTGTGCTTGTAATCATGGTGCTTAAAGAGTTTATATTAAAAAAAATAAAATACTTTCAAGTAAGAACAGGTCCATATAAGGGAAGCCACAAAGTCATCTTGCAGGGAGAACAGAGTCCATTGCTTGGGCTGCCCAGGGCCAGTTTTCTGGGAAAGAAGAAGAGAGGGAGGAAGAGATTTCTCAAGGCCCCTTCCACTCAGTGTGTTGGGAGAATACAAGGAAAAAGGTTGGTGTGATAGAGGCTGGGAATCTTCCAGAATGTGAAACCATGAGATTTAAGATAACCTGTAACAAGGCGTGTGATTTAAGACAGCCAGACCGTTACTTGAAGCAACCTGCCTTTGTAGGAAAGCTTTCTGTGGACTGCAAATGACCTTAAACAAGTTTTACTGACAACCAAATACTTAAGTCTCTTAAATAAAGGAAAAAAAAAAAAAGGCTTTTATAAAAGCTTACTCTCTCTTTTCTCTAGAAGATTCTCAAAATATGCTGCGGCAAAAGCTGGTATGTTGTCCGGTTGCTCTCTGAGAATTTCACGAGTCAGCCCTTCTAGAAGACTCCCAAATCCATGTGGTATTCGATAGTGGGTATTGGAGAATGGAATCGACATCTCCTTGCAGCTCCCTATTGTACCTAGAGATTCATTAAAGGCGAATTCTTAAAATAGTTTGGAATTCACCTTATGTTGCCACCACTATGATGACAGATCATTTTATGGAACCCACATTTCCTTCAGTTAATTAAAAATTAAAATAAAAAACTTAAAATTTTAAATTAAATTGAAAATATTAAAATTTTAATCAATTTAATTATTTAATCAATTTAAATTTAATTAATCTAAAAATTAAAATAAAAAACCCAAATTCACTCATATCTTCCAAAGAAATTAGAATTCTTTTTTTTTTAAGAAATTAGAATTCTTTATCATTCACTAGGATATTAAATACACACCGACTTAAGAGGTCAGCTCAAAAAAAAATTAAAAAAAAAAAAAAAAGAGGTCAGCTCATTTTCCAAAGAAAATCTGTCTTTGTTCAAAGGAAATTTGTTATCCCAGGGGAATTTTAGAGATTGTGATGATTAAAAATCCAACTATAAATGGCTGAGGTGACTATTTCAGGTCACGGTTAAATGTGGAGCCAAATGAAAGGAAAAGGGACCCCAGGGTCCCTTGTGGAAATGAAGTGGTTTCTGTCCCTTTCCACTTGGGCAGCCTGAGGGGTGAGAACTGGAAACTTTCAACTATGGAAAGCAAGGTTGGAGGTGTGTGTGTGTGGGGGGTCTTTCATGTCACCCAGCCCCGCGAATTAGGAGGCTTTTCTGCTATTTTCTGGGCTTGTTTTCATTGAACCTTCCCTGCCCAGGTTGGGATCCAGCCTAGCTGTCAGGCTCACCAGGGATGGGGAGACCAAATGAGATCCTGCAAGAGTTTGGAAGAGAGACGGTGGAGGGGGGGATCAGACTCTCCTATGGAGAACCTGAGGCTCCCCCAGTCCCGGGGGTGTCGCAGGACCTGTCAAAAAAAGGCCGAGGTGAAGGTTTGAGGCGATCACATTGTGGGGGAACCGCCTCACCTCTAGGATCGCGCAGGACTGGGACGGATGGTTCCGGATGCTTTTTCTCGTTGCTGGGGAACCGTTTTTTTTTTTGTTGTTGTTCTTGAAATGAAACTACGGTGGCCGAGAAAGGAAGCGCTGGGAGGGCCGGAAAAAACGGACAGGCCACGCCCCTTCCCAAAGGCCACACCCACCACCCTCGACTTCTCCAAGGCCCCGCCCTTATGGCCACGCCCCTTCAAGAAGCCCCGCCCCTCGCCACATTCGCCCTCTTAGGATCTGATCTGCTTCCCTCAGGCCCCGCCCTCCGCACTGGCCACGCCCCACCAAGCCGACCAAACTGCGGCCTCGGGCCACGCCTCCCACAGTGTGGCCCCGCCCCAACTGGTTCGTCCTCCCAGGCGCGACTCTCCTCGGGCCCCGCCCCCGGGAGGCCCCGCCCCTCTGGAGGCCCCGCCCACCACCGCGCCACCTTCGCCCTCTTAGTATCTGTCCTCTCCTCAGGCCACGCCCACTCCTCAGCCCCCTCTCAGGCCACGCTCCTAGGGTCTCCACTTCCCGGACTCCTGCCCTGGAATGAAGGAGCTGAGCCAGGATGATCCTCCAAGCAGGCCTGGTGTTGTCTTTCATGCTGTGGGTCGATCCCAGTGCAGGTGAGGCCTTTTGAGCACCCTGATGCGGTGCACCCCGTTAGGTCCCCATAAGGGGGTGCATCTTTTAGGCCTGGAGCAGGATTCTGGGCCCCAGATCCCTGGTGGGAACTGTAGGTGACTGCTGGGCAGGACAACCCAATACAGCCATAGGCTGCATGTTTGTTCATACTAAGCCTCTGCAGGGCAGCTGTGTGTAGGGGAGAGGGCTGATCCACTTAGAATATTTGCAAACACAATACTTTTTAAAAAATATCCTTGCCACTGAACATTTTCTTTCCTTTCTCTCCCATCTCTTAGTTTTTCTTTCAATTTTCTATTTTTTTAAATCATGTTGCTTTGGGTCTTCCTGAAAGAATTGTATTCTTCAATAATTTTCAAAAATATACTCGCCACAGAATATTTGGAAACAGCTGACTGAGTCATGCAATAGCACTTTGGTGCTGCCCCCTCAAGCGGTGCCCTCAAGCTGGGTTCCTTGGGAGAATTAAATAGTGCCAGTTTAAGTGGTAGTGGGGGTTAAGGCATACAACACCCTCACTTGCTCAGCCTTGTTGTCTGAAGTAGCTGATGTACCTAATGATGGATGGGATCAGCAGCAGCCTGGCATCGCTGCAAGGAGGCACACACATTCCAGGTTCTAAGATGACACATTCAGGTCATTTCTAGTCACCCAGGTTGGGCACTGACTGGGTCACAGCAACAGAAGAACTATGAGTCAACCGCTAATCTAAGTAAAAACAGTGGTGCTGGGTAGAGTTTTTTCCCTTCAAACCATTCAGAGATCCCTGTTAAGAAATGAAACTTGGGGCTGGAGAGACAGGACAGGGAGTAGGGTGCTTGCCTTGCACAAGGCCAACCTGGGATCAATCCCTGGCATCTTATATGGTCCCCCAGAGCACCAGCAGGAGTGAGGCAGGAGTGAGTTCAACAGGTGTGAGTCAAAAACTAGAAAAGAAAAAAAGAAATGAAACTTGAGAGACCAGAAAGATAGTGTATGGGGCATTTTTGCCTTGCGCATAGCAAACCTGTATACTTTGGTTCCTTTCGCCCCTACCCCCTCGAGGAGTGATCCCTGAGTGCTGAGCCTGGAGTAATCCTTGAGCAGAGTCACGTGTGGCCCCAAAACAAACAGCAAAGAAATGAGACTTGTGTGCCCAGAGGGATAACTAAATGGGGCTGGAGTGCATGCTTTGAAGACAGGAGGCTGGACTTAGGTCATCGAGCTTCCCAGCTCTGAGCAAGAGTAACTCCAGCACATATCCAGAAATGTAGGCTAAGGGAAAACAAGAAAGTTGAGTTGGAAGAGGGAAGGATAATAAGCAAGACTGTCTTCCTTAAGAACTCTCAGGTTGGACTAGGGCTGTGGCTTAGTGGCTGAACACTTGCCTTGCTTGTGTGAGGCTCTGAGTTGGATTCTGGATGTGCTAAAAAAAAAAAAAGTATAGGGGTAAGGTGCCTGCAGGGCCCAGCAAAGAATGACCTCTGAGATACCACCACCACCAAAAAAACAACTCCCATATTAGGCCATGCTTAGCCTTGCTGCAGCCTGAGGTGGTTTTTCAGGGCCTCAGCAAGTGCACCTAAGAGAAATGCTCCCACCCCATCTTTGCCCTGGAGTCTGGCAGTGAGAAGAAAGTATGGAATGTGGAGGCCTTTACTTCATTAGATTTTCTACTGAACACTGTTATCTTGGCTTCCTCTATTCATGTTTGTTTCATTGCCTCCATTGAATAGGCTGAAACTAATGACTTAGATGGTTGTTATTAGAAACAGAAGTACTGGACCACAGAGATAGTATAGTGTGTAAGGTGCTTTCTTTGCATGGAGCTGACTTTGGTTTGATCTCTGGCATCCTGTATGGCCCCTGAGCACAGCCAGTGCAGTCCTGAGTGCAGAGCCAAGACTATGCCCTGAGCACATCTGGGTGTGGTTCTCTCCCCCCCCCCCCAAGGAAAAGAAACACAAGTACCACTGCTTTTCATTTATTTATTTATTTGTTTATTGGTCTTTGGGCCACATCTGGCAGTTCTCAGGGCTTATTACTGTCCCTGTGCTCAGGGATCACTCCTGGTGAACTCGGAACCACACTGTTGGGTGCAGAGGACTACCCCTGACTTTGTGCTCAGGGAACACACCTGGAGTCACTCCTGGCAATGCTCGGTGACCCTGTGTGTACTGCTGGTGATCAAACTAGAGTTAGCTGGCTGCATGCAATGCAGTTGCCTTAATCCTTGCTATCTCTCTGCTCCCCAAAACTGTTTAATATCAGTATTTTATCTACCCTTTGAGTCACGTCAGAACTTTTCCTTCATTTTTGGTTCATTAGTATTTTAGATAGTTTTTATTTGGTTGCATACAACATCTTCCCTTCACATAATTCCAAACTCTTGCCTGTGTTTGCCATGTGATATATGAGAGGTACAGTCCACCATCATCTGAACTGAATTTGTCCAGTTTTGTTGGGATCCCCTGAATGTTTCTCACATGTCCTCATCAGCTACTTCTTAGAGATACCTACTTTCCAAATTTGATATTTTTTTTGTTCAGGACTTACTCCTGGCTCTGCACTCAGAAGTAGTGCTGGGGGTAGTGCTGATGGTACAAACAGGATGCTGGGTCAGCTACACATGAGGCAAATGTCCTACTCACTATGCTATCTCTCCAACCCTTGATCTTTCTATTTTTAATGACTGTGCTGAACTTTCTCAGGATACTGGTTCCTGGCTTTTAAATTTTAATACCCAAGTGAAGAAAACATTAAAGACCTCAAAAAAAAAATCATTTTTTCAACTATTAAGTGTCTTGTGTCTGATACAAAACTGTCCTACCTCATTTCTTATCTTTTCTACTCGTTTCATTGGTAATGTTCCACTGTTTACACTCATAAGTTTGGAGTGTGAGCTGAAGAGCTTAAGTAAGATGACTTCTGTATGACTTAACACCAGTTTCCAAAGGGCAGAAAGGAAATTGTAGTAACTCTGGATCAGGTGCCCTGGCTTTTCACTGTGTGATGTGAGGCCATCAGAAGAGCTGTCTGCACTGTGGTCTGGTCTGTCCCTGCCTCATAGGAGTGCTGTCTTGGGACAGAAGTGCCCTCCTGAGAAAGAATCTAGTTTATTTATTTTTTTATTTCTCTCATTGTTACATCTTTAATGCTTGAAATAGTGCCTGGCACTTAGGGGGCTGGAGGGAATGAGTAGGGTGCTTGCCTTTCACATGAAGGACCCAGGTTTAAACCCTAGCACCCCATGGTGTTCTCTGATCCC
Source organism: Suncus etruscus (assembly GCF_024139225.1). NCBI lineage: Eukaryota > Metazoa > Chordata > Mammalia > Eulipotyphla > Soricidae > Suncus > Suncus etruscus. Next base: position 10,658,078 of record NC_064855.1, read on the forward strand.
TGATAAGAACAATACTTGAGTGCAGAGCCAGGAGTGAGCCCTGAATACTGCTGGGTTTGGCCCCCAAACCAAAAATAAAATAGTGCCTGACACTTAGAATCAATAATTAGTATTGAATTCATTGAAATGCAAACTACTTAACACACACACACACACACACACACACACACACACACACACACACACACACACACACACACACACACAGCTACTTAATCTTGGGAACTATGTAAATGGTTCTCAGGGCCGAATGCATGCTTTGCATTCAAGATGCCCGGTTTATTTGCTGGCACCAGAGGGAGTGGCCCAAAAATTTACTTAATTTTCTTGGGAGTTGGTATGTTAAAAATAATAGGACTGCATTCTCATCACTAACATTTATATCCTTATTTTTGCAATGCAGGGGTTGAACCCAGGGCTTTTACACATGCAAATGTTCTGCCTTCTGGCCTTGTTCTGCCTACATTCTATTTTCTTTTTTTTTAATTTATTGCTTTGGTTTGGGCTATACCTAGCCATGCCCAGAGCTACCTGGCTCAATGCTTATGGAATCAAATCCATAATTCCTCATGTGGAGTGTGTGCTCTAGCCTTTTGTATCTTCTTCTTGGTCTTCTTTTATTTTGTTTTGTTTTGTTTTGTTTTGTTTTGTTTTTTGGGCTACACCAAAAAAGTTACTTCTGGCTCTTGCTCAGGAATCACTCCTGGCAGGCTCCGGAGAACCATATTAGAAGTCCGGGATTGAACCTTGGTCTTCGCATGCAAGGCAATCCCTCCCCATTGTGCTATCACTCTGGCCCCTTTTTATTTTATTTTTAATTCAGCTACTTTATTTTTTGCTTCACTTGCCAGGCGAATGCTGTCAAACTGAGCTACCTCTTGGGACCCTGGCTCCGCCATTCCTCAGCCCAGAACAGGGCCAGACTCTGAGAGGTTCAGCAAACCTATGCTGGCTATGTTAAGAAGTGGTTTCCCAAAGCCTTGCAAACAGAGACCCAGAGAGGCCCCTTGCTTTTTGCTGGTGCTCTGCAAGTAGCTTTGAGCCGTCCCCCCATCCTCTCTCCCCATCACTCTTAGCCTTTAGGTTTCCGTTTTTGTTCCAGATGCAGCACCTATCCAAGACAAGGCCTCCCACACGTGTGTTTCTGCCTCCCTCCAGCTTGTGCTTATGCAACTAGAGTTTCGGTCTCCAGAGACCTGGCTGCCAGAAGGCCCTTCTAGCTCCCCTAGACTCTTCCCACTAACTGAGGAGGCAGGCAGTGTGTCTAGGGATCGGGCTGCAAGTCCAAGGGCAGGGCAAGTAGGACTCCCCCACTTCAAGTGTGGGGGATTCATTTGCCAGCTGGGTCTCCCCTGGTGTGAGCAAGCTGCAGGGGATTCAGCAGGATTGTGACAACCTGGTTTATCCTCAATTTCTTTCCTGATTATCATTTTTTTTAAAACCCTAATTAAAAAAATAAACCTTACTTTTGGGGCTGGAGCAATAGCACAGAGGATAGGGCATTTATTTGCCATGAATTGCAGCTGACATGGTTCAATCCTTAATCCCATATTGTCCTCTGAGCCTGTCAGGAGTAATTTTTGAACCCCTGAGTGCCATCTGGTATGGCATCCCCACTGAAATCTTACTTTTTATTATTTTCTCCTTGGAATTTTTGTCTGTTTTGTTGAGACTAAGTGGGACATCAGAAGTTTCTATATATCTTTTCTTCGGTTAAGCTCTGAGGAGACACAGTTTGGATAAATGCTTGTTATTAATAAAATGCTCCGATATAGGCTGCATGTTAAAAATAGGAACGATCTTGTTAAGGTGAGTTCTAACTTGGTCTTGTTAGCGAACCTCCAAAATAGAATACAGTTCTGAGTGCTCTTCCTTTTCTTTTATTCTGGCATTTAGCTTGTGAAATGTGTAAAACTGAAACGAAAGACCCTTGTGTTGAGTGTCTGACTTTTTATGTTTCTCACTGACCCTGTCTTTTCTTTGCATTTTATCTATCTGAATTTACTCAGTCAGCTTTGTCACATATTCATGAATGCTGGTGTAGAATATTCAGTGAGTTGTTAAAAAGCCATAATAAAGAGAATTCCTTGGGGGAACATCACTAATAAGAATGGAAGTGTGGGGATGAAGGGCAGGGAAAGTGGGTAGGCAAGGCCATTTTGGGGAGAGGCATGCTTCTTCCCTGCTCCTGCAGTAAGTGTGCTAATGGAAATGAGTGGAAGTGTTTTTTTTTTCTCCCCAAAAAACGCCATATGTGGGGAACCTCAGAAGAGCATTTTAGGGAGTTGGGGGGGGGAGAGTGAAGCAGAGATGAAAGGGAGATGAAAGGGAGATCAAGGAAGAGGTTGTTTGCTTTAAGCCTCCTTTGCCTCAGTGACCTCTTTGCTATTTGTTGTGGTGACATTCCAGAGCTTAGGACTCCATCTCTTTAGAATTCTCTTGCCGGAAGACTTCTTTCCTTGCCATTTAACCAGATCCAAGCAAGTGCTGAATCCCTTCCCAACAGATGCTCTTCTCAGTGACTGCTGCATTTTTTTTTTTTTTTTTTAGGTAATGAGTTCCGCTTCGCATCGTATATCAGTGACTACATGGTCCTGCAGAAGGAGCCCGCGGGGGCTGTGATCTGGGGCTATGGGGTCCCAGGAGCCATGGTGACCGTGAGTCTGCTCCACCAGCAAGACACTATCATGATGAAAGGGACCTGGGTGAAAGGTAAGGTGGCCCAGCCTCCCTTCAACCCTGTCCTCTCCTGCCACCTGCTGGCCCAGAGGGCAAAAAGAGATGGTGGCATTGGAGTCAGCAGCGTTGACCCATCTACAACCCTTTGCTATTAATTTTTTTTCCCAGAGCCCTGAAGAAGCCATCCTGCCTGCAATCCTGTTGTGACACCTAGGGTGTCCTGATGCTTAAGTGATCAGAATGTTTGGGTGACCTTCCCTGGCCACAGATAGGCACCTCTGTAAAGCCCCCCCCTTTTATAATTATCTTTATTTAAACACCGTGATTACAAATATGATTATAGTTGTATGATTACAGTCATGTAAAGAACACCCCCCTTCACCAGTGCAACATTCCTACCACCAATTTCCCAGATCTTTCTTGGGGGAAGAAAGAGGAGGTGAAAACCTGGCTTTGCACCCTGTAGGGATCAGGCCTCACTCTCACTTCTGGGCCACATAGCCATGACCTCTTTCTTTAACACCTCTCTCTGTTACTATTTCCTTCTTTGTAAAGCAGAGATCATCACATTTAGGACTACGATGAGGATGGAGGGAATTAGCACCATAACATTTTCAGCACACACAAAGAACTGAGTAAAATGTGGGGGGGTTGTTTTTGTTACTAGAGCGTGGTTTAGTCCATTACGTAAATTTTTTTTTTTTTTTGGTTTTTGGGTTAAACCCGCAGATGCTCAGGGGTTACTCCTGGCTCTGTGCTCAGAAATCGTTCCTGGCAGGCACGGGGGACCATATGGGATGCCGGGCTTCAAACCACCGTCCGTCCCGGATCAGCTGCTTGCAAGCCCTACTGCTGTGTTATCTCTCTGTCCCCATTACGTAAATTTTTATTGACTACCTAATATGTGCCAGATCTCGTGATAGGTATTGGTGATACTGTGAGCAGCAAAAACAATTAGGGGCAGAAATGGATACCCAACAAACTGCTGGAGTTTAGTAGGAAAAGGATCACAATGGGGAAGTTGAGGGGGATGTGTACGGATATAGGGATACTTCATTTGAAACTTATCCTAACAGACTTAGACACTCCACATAGAGGCAGAGTCTGGGCAGGGACTGTTGGTACTGTGCTGGGCAGGTGGGTTTGTCTGGGGTTCCTAGCAGGCAGTGTAGACAGCAGATGGGTTTGGTGGTGTAGAGGGGCTTGCTCATGTAGTTTGCATCAGTGGTTTTGGGGGCACTCTGATTTTTTGAAGCTGGCATTGGCGAGAGTGACTGAGCAACCTGAGACTGAAGGAGAAGGTCCTTCACTGGCTGTTACTTATCCACAGTGACATCTCAGGCTGTGTTTATGGTGGGCATGAGAAAGCTCCCCAAAGTGGGTATCAGCTCTTCTGAGCAAGGAGGTTCTTTATAGGTACGTATGCATGTGTGGGGTTAAGAAAAGCATCAGGGAAAGGGGTTTCTTGTCATAGGGTGGGTCCTAAGGAAGGGCCTTTTACTAGGTTTTCTGCATTTGCATATTAGGGAAGAAAAGCATTTTAGAGTCCATGAAATCATAGCACCTACTTATGTGAGCATCTTGTTTGGTTGTAAAAGGCTTATTTGGGATAAACACAGCAGATAGACAAATGGGAATTTTATAGGGCAGAGAAGAAAATGCTTCTCCAAGGAGATACTACCTTGTATCTTGAAAACTTGTATTTTTAAATGTTCATGAGGTCTTTGGGATTTTCATCTGGGCAAACTCAATTGCCACTCTGTCTATTTGTTTATATTTAACTTCTTGCTTATAATCCCCTCACGGCCCACAGCTGAGTGGAATTTAACAGCATAGAGGGGAGTCTAGCAGACTGATGCTCAAGGATTAGAGAAAGTTAGACCTAAAGTATTCATGGAACAAAACCCCAGAATACTTAGAAGAAGGGAGACGCATGGTTGCAATGTTATGTTTACTAGTGGTGTGTGTGTGTGTGTGTGTGTGTGTGTGTGTGTATGTGTGGGTACCTTAAGCAGTTTTGGGGCTTCTCCTGACTCAATGCCTCATCCCTGGTGGTGCTCAGAGAACCAGGTGGTTCTGGGGATCTATCCCAGGCTGTGGCATGCAAGGCATGTGCTCCAGCCCAGTGAACTGTGACCTATTTCTTTTAACCTCTGACTTTTTATTTAATTTATTTTTTTTTGGGGGGGTCACACTTGATGGTGCTCAGGGGTTACTCCTGGCTCTATGCTCAGAAATCACTCCTGGCAGGATTGGGGGGACCATGTGGAATGCTGAGAATTGAACCCAGATCCATCCCAGGTCAGCCGCATGCAAGGCAAATGCCCTACTGCTGTGCTATCGCTCCAGCCCACTCTCTTAACTTTTAAAAGTCTCATCTTGGTCCGGAGAGATAGTACAGCAGTAGGGCATTTGCCTTGCATGCAGCTGACCCGGGATGGATCTGGGTTTGATTCCCAGCATCCCATATGGCCCCCATGCCTGCCAGGAGCGATTTCTGAATTTCTGAGTGCAGAAGCCAGGAATAATCCCTAACTGCCACTAGGTATGGTTCAAAAACCAAAACCCAAACCAAAACAAAACAAAGGCTCATCTATGGGGTCAGACCCACCTGAGATAATCTTTTTAATTCTTTTTAATTTGAGAGTCAGCTAGTTCAGGACTTTAATCATATCTGGAAAATATCTTTGTCTTTATAATATAATATAATATAATATAATATAATATAATATAATATAATATAATATAATATAATATAATATAATATAATATAATATAATATAATATAATATAATATAATATAACATAACATAACATAACATAACATAACATAACATAACATAACATAACATAACAACATAACATAACATAACTAAGGGACTGAGAAGTCATTCCATTGAAAGGAAGCAAAATCACAAGTCCTGGGGCTGGATCTATAATACAGTGGGGCAGGGATTCACCTTGTATGGGGCTGATCTGGGTTTGATTCCCTATATCCCATATGGTCCTTGAGTTGAGCAGGAGTGACCACTGAGTGCCAAGCCAGGAGTAAGCTCTGAACACCACTGGGTGTGGGCCAAAACCAAACAAATAAACCCCATAAGTTTTGCCAGTATTTGAGGAGAGGTTTATACAAGGGTGTGACTTATTGGGGGACACATTTTGGTGTGTTTCCCCCAGTAGGCAATAGTTTTCTAGCTTGCATCATGATTTTTTTTTGCTATAACAATAAGATGTATTTTGCATTCCTTTTTATGTGTGTGTATGTGTGTATATGTGTATGAGATGTTGGACAGTCAGGCCTTCCTCCCCTGCAGAGGGTTTAGGTCTCTAGTCCCAGAATACTTTGCAATTGACTTCTGTGAGCAACAAATAAAAGAAATGGTTCTTTCCATATCTAGATTTTTCCTTTAGGGAATTGAAGGATTGTTGGTGATTTCTTTTTCTCTTCTTGGCATTCAATTTGGCACAATAACCTGAAAAATAATTAACATCTGATGTGCATAGCAAACAGAAAAAAAAGCCCTTTATGACTAATCATGTCTTTTGACAAATGATTTTGATTTTCTCATTTGAGGTGGGGGTTGCTGAGAGAGGGGGAGAGAGAGTTTTGGACTCATGTCCTTGACTGGAATCTGAAGAGAAGAGGAGCAGAGAGAAGCTGGCCACCCCATATGCCTCCCTTGGCCATGAAAACAAAGCTATGCTTGGAGGAAATGTCTCGAGGAGCTGAGTGAGAGAGGAAGGGAAGGAGGGAAGAGGCTTGAGGAGGCAGGATGTGATGGCAACAGAAATGAGAGTTTACACAAACAATGCTATAGGATGTAATCTGGCAGCAAGGAGCTTTCCATCCAGAGCCACTGATTTCTGGCTAGGAGCTCCCAGATGGTGAAGTCCAGGTTCTTGGTCAAGGTTGTTGTCAATGTGTAGACTCAACCTGAGGAACATGGTGGGCCACTTGGCTTCTCAAACCTTGAGCTGGATTTCTTCAGATTCTGTGAGCCCCACTTAGCCACCTGGCCTGGAGCTGACAAGCCAAGGCCTGAGGAGCTTGGGAAGCCCTTCCTGCCTCTGTATAGTCAACCACCTTCCTGGCTGCCCTTCTGTGCTGAGCTGCCCTGAGCTGGTCTGGCCTTGGCCACCTCTCTAGTGGCTTTACTCTCCCTCAGCTGCCAGTTCACTGGCTTAATACTGGATTGTGTCAGATAACTGATATTTTATGTAGAGTACGAGGGAAGCGCTAGGAAAGGAATGAACTCTAGGAACACTGGAAAGGGAAGTCGAGAATTTTCTATGGAGTGTGGTTTTTGGGAATGAGGCTGTGATTGATGCCTGAACAATTCAGCTTCTGCTTATAGAGGACGGCATTACCAGACTTTGCCCAGCATTACCCCTTCCAGGTTTTACCCTGCTGAAAGTCATCTACTCTAGCCATGGTGCCTGGATGGATGGAGTCTTCCCAGAAGTGCTCAATTCACAGCACTCAGGACTGAGCGTGAGGAAAGCAGAAAAGCAGCCATTTGGGGCTTTCTGGCGATTGACCTCGTTCTCCGAGTCACGTTGGTGGCAGAAGGACAGAGCTGCAGTGAGATGTGTCAGAGTGAGAAGCCTGGAAAGGCCTTGGCAAGAGTGTCGTGGGGACAGATTGCAGCGTCTGCCTGTTCAGAAGTGAGCGCCATAAGGAGCACCTCACACCTGGGCCCCACAATCTGTACTGTGCTGCCCACTGTTTCCAAAACAGTCCCTTTGCTACTTTAGGTGAATTCTCCATTTAATATGTTGATGTCTGGCTATTTGGTGGTATAAAAACAATAGTGAGCATTTGCTGAGGTCTAACTGACCTCAGGGGCGGGAGATGCTAGCTTTGTGTAAGTCCTAACTCTGATCTCCCGACGTGCCTGAGCTTTCCTCCTCTCTGGCCACATCCAGGACTTCTCCTGGGGAATATTCACACTGTGCGCCCAGTAGGCTCTTGGGTGGAATTTGGAGTATTACTGTTGGAGGTTTGTGTGCTCACTTGACGAAGCTCATTTCCAGTTTTTCCCCGTTTTCTCCCTCTGACTCCATTTGTACTCTTGGGCCTTCTTCCAAGAGTCTTTATTTTAATCAAAATGATCATCTCTCTATTTTATTCGTTTTCTCACTCTCATGCCTTCCACTTGGTTCGTGTTGTTTGATTCCCTAGGGATAAAGATAATTTTGACCATGTTGAAGATATTTTCCTTAAGTTTCTGAGTCTGATGTTGGCAGTGGTGGGGTGAGTGGGTGAGAGGTGGGAAGGTGATATGGGGGTGGTTCCACAGGAATATGCTATGTATGAGCTTCTGAAATAGGGTCTGGAAGAGCTTTTCCTCTCTTTGAGTCCACACAACTTATATCTAGTAAGTTACTCTGATTTCTTCTTCTTCTTAGTTTATTTTTGTTTTATTTGGGACATACCTGGCAGCACTTAGGGGATTATTTCTGGCTCTGTACTCAGAAGTTACTCCTGTGAGGCTTGGAGAAGCATAGGGGATGCCAGGGATTGAGTCTGGGTCAGCTGTGTGCAAGGCAAATGCCCTACCCACTATGCTATCGCTCCAGCCCCTTTTTTATTTTATTTTTTTATAATAATAATTTTTATTTTGACCAAAGTGAATTACATATCTTTCACAGTAATATTTTAGGTACATAGTGACATTGAATCAGGGGCATTCTCACCACCAATGTTGTCCTCCCTCCACTCCTGTTCCCAGTATGCATCCCATATCCCCTCCTTTGACCCCCTGGGCTGCTAGTATAAGTGGTTTCCTCTGTGTCTAGCTTGTTGTAGATTTGTAGATTGGGTATCGATTCTGTTGTCGTTGGCTTTGGATTTGGTGTTTAAGTCTGATCATTTTTTATTTCTACTTAATGATCATACAACTGTTTGGTCTTGGTACCCTCCATTATTTCCCCCTTCATTTGTGAGGCGGAACAAGATGGTTAAAGTTATGTGGTTCTGTTTGAAGGAAAGAAAAAAAAATAAAATGGGACAAAAATCAAACCATCAAAAATGGGCGGAGTCCTTCTAGAGTCTATAAATATCAATTTGAGAGAAGAAAGGGAAAAAGGAAGAGAAACACAACAATACAAAAAGAAAAATCAAACAAAAAATTCAAAGAGCATCACAGCAATAAAGACAACCACCACACAATACAGCCCCTTTTTATTTTTTAAATTACTGATTTCTGTCTGATATATCTTCTTCACAGAGATTGATTTGTGTGTGTCTTGATTATATTCTCGGTCAGTTTCCCCATTTACCTGGTTGGTTGATTTTTTTTTTTTTTTGCCACACCCAGCAATGCTCAGGAGTTACTCCTGGATCTTCATTCAGGAATCACTTCTGATGATGCTTGGGGGGAACCATAAGGTATGCTAGGAAAGCACCCCGTTTTAATACTCATCTGTTTTAACTGTTGTTGCTACAGGAAATAAGGGGGGATTGAAGACCTGTCTGGAATGGGAAGTTTTCAATTCCAAATGCTTGTTCTCTGAACTGTGCTCACATTTGATAGGTTAATTACTAGCTAGTTTATGGCATTATCAAAATCTGTTTGACTGTGGTTATGTTGTACAGTGTGTAGGTTAGAGTTCTGCATATGCCTATTTTTGTGTTTCTATTAATTGTGTTTTGAATTTTGAATCTCTAAATCTCAAATTTGAATTTGAATCTAAATCTAAGGTTTGAATTTCTAAATCTATATTTTTGTGTGCTTCCATTTAGGATTGTAGCTGGGTACTATATTTTTCTTAGAAATCTTTTGATTAAAAATAAGGGGGGATTAGTACAAATTAAGGATAAAAGTGTGTGTGTGTGTGTGTGTGTGTGTGTGTGTGTGTTAAGATTTTGGGCTATACTTAGTAGTCCTTAGGGCTTGCTCCTGGCTCTGCACTCAGGGATCACTCCCGGGGAATTCAGGAGACCATATGGAATGCTGGGGATTTAACCCTCTGTTTTATTTCTCTAGCTCCTTAAGACTGCTTCTCTTTTGGGGCCAGCGAGGTGGCGCTAGAGGTAAGGTGTCTGCCTCGCAAGCGCTAGCCAAGGAAGGACCGTGGTTCAATCCCCTGGTGTCCCATAGGGTCCCCCCAAGCCAGGGACAATTTCTCAGCGCTTAGCCAGGAATAACCCCTGAGCATCAAATGGGTGTGTTCCAAAAAACCAAAAAAAAAAAAAAAGGACTGTTTCTTTTTGTTTTTCCAATTTGATTGTCCACAATCTTGGAAAGTCGTTATAATTCCAGATCTAGTTTAGCACAGAGGCTGTGGTTTAATGATTGTAAGTACACTGATGGAGTTCTCTGATCCTTGTTATCATTTCAGGAGACTCTAATACCTGGACAGTGGTGCTGGATCCTATGAAGCCTGGGGGCCCCTTTGAACTAATGGCGGAACAGGATCTGGGGAGTGAGAACTCCACTCTGAGAGTTCGTGAAGTCTTATTTGGGGACGTCTGGCTCTGCAGTGGGCAAAGTAACATGCAGATGACAGTGTCACAGGTAATTTCCTGGAAGTCAGCAAAAACAAAAATCATTGAGACAGTCCAGTGGGGAAGGTGTTTGCTAGACATACGGTTAACCTGATTTGAGCCCTGCCAGGAATGATCACTGAGCATGGAGCCAGGAGGAAGCCCTGACTACAGCCAGGTATACTCAGTTCCAACCTTCCTTCCAACCAAAAAAATAAATTCAGTTGATCATGATGAAGAAGAGAAAGGAGGAGTAATAGAACTAGGGGGAGAGCATGCACATTTTGTCTCTTACTACTTGGGTGACTCAGAGTAAATCAGTTGATATTGTCAAAGCTTTAAAAAACATGCTTTTTAATGAAATGGTGCTTACTAATACCATATTTCTCATTTGAAACATTGGTAAAATGCAGTTTTTGTAAATTTGTACTAAATATAGTGCTGGGTAAAGTCTTCCTTATATATACTGACAACTATTTTGCCAGTTCTAATACAAAATTCATTAAATTAATGTTCTTGTCTCCCTTAAAGACCCTGCTAACTTCTCATCTGCTTTATTTCTGTGAATTTGCTACCCCCAGACTTTATCTGGGTAGATTCCTGTACTATTTATCTTTCATTATGGCCTCATTTCACTAAATATAATGTTTTTAAGGTCCATCATACATATTCTACTACCAAGATTTTGTTCTTTTATTATGACTGATGTACATCCTACTGTATACTCCATTCTATTGATCCATTCAAACTTGGGCTGTGTCTACCTTTTGTCACTAAATGGTACTGTTGTGAAATTGGTGGATAGTGTTGTTTTAATTTCTTTGACATTTCAGGGAGGGGGGAATTACTGAGTCATCTGTTAACTCTTTATTGAATTTTCAGGGAATCATCAAACTCTTTTCTCCAGTGACTTTCATTTTACTTTTCTGCAGGTAGCACTAAAATTTCTGCAGGTAGACTTGCTCTGTATCTTCCTAAGGGGCTATTTTCATTTAAAATATTTAGCTACCTTCTTAGACTATTTTAAAAGACTTAAAAGGATATGTATATCTCCTTTGAATATTTCTTTAGATGGAGTTCCTTAGTAGGTATAATTCTTATTGTCTATCTTCTTATGTTGTGGCAATTTTCCCCATACCTTTTTTTGGGATATTTAGTAGGAAATTCTAGTCGATAAGTCCCTCTTGTGTTCTGAGTTCATATTGGAATCAGGATATTGGGACTGTTTGGCTTATTATTTGTACCCCATATATACCACAAGTACCATGTGGCATTGTTCCTTTTTGCATAAGCACAATAAAATGGGGAAATCTTATGTGTGGAAACAAGTACTTATCTAATAGGGATAGGAACACATAAATTTTATTTTGCAGTGGGGTCTTACATCCTGAACACTTGTCATAGTGAGTAAGCTTAGGCTCCAGAAGATCAGACATTGGCCATTCACCCCTGAAGCTTGGATACTATCTATGGAACCAGCAGAGTTTTCTATACCAGCACCAGGAATCAGTCTTTTACCATGGATAGCCGTAATGCTGCCCTGGCATCGACTTGTTCCAGGGTGGGTCCATATGTCCCACTTTATGACAGCTTGGGAACAGCAACAATTTGCTTTCAGGGCAGGGTTTCCACCTAATGGTGAGATGAAACCAGAAGATGATCCATGTCACCCTGACTTCAACATAAAATCTGTACAGATACCAGGATCTTTAATGACTAAAACCTGACAGTAACAACCGTGATTGTGAAGAGCATTTACTGGGACCACAGAGAAAGACTTTGGGGTTGGACAACTTAGTATGTATGGAAACTGTAGTTGGTCTTATGCCAGGATGCTTCATGAGTAAGTTCTCCCTATTTTTTTTTTTTTTTTTTTTTTTGGTTTTTGGGTCACACCTGGCAGTGCTCAGGGGTTATTCCTGGCTCCAGGCTCAGAAATTGCTCCTGGCAGGCACAGGGGACCATATGGGGCGCCGGGATTCGAACCGATGACCTCCTGCATGAAAGGCAAACGCCTTACCTCCATGCTATCTCTCTGGCCCCAGTTCTCCCTATTTTTAGGTGAAAAGTTTTTCCTTTCTATTTCCCACATATTTTGCTGTGCCTATGCGAAACAAACACAAAACTGCCACACACACACACCTTTTTTTTATGGATATTTTAATCTCTTACTTATTATTATTATTATTATTATTATTATTTTGGTTTTTGGGCCACATCTAGTGGTGCTCAGGCATTACTTCTACTCTGCACTCAGAAATCACTCCTGGCAGGCTTGGGACTGTATGGAATATTGGGGATTGAACCCAAGTCCATCCCGGATTGGTAGTATGCAAGGCAAATGCCTTACTGCTGTGCTATCACTCTGGCCCCAATCTCTTAATTTTTAAATTGGGTGTCCTGTCTTTTTCTTTTCTCTTTTTTGGTTTTTCGGCCAACACCCGTTTGATGCTTAGAGGTTACTCCTGGCTACACGCTCAGAAATTGCCCCTGGCTTGGGGGAACCATATGGGACACCAGGGGATCGAACCGTGGTCCTTCTTTGGCTAGCACTTGCAAGGCAGACACCTTACCTCTAGCCCCACCTCGCCGGCCCCTGGGTGTCCTGCCTTTTTCATAGAACCTTGGGACATGGATTACTTTATTTTATCATATATTCCAAAATTTTTCTATCAAACTAAGAAGAAAGGAATAAAGAAAGGCTGGGGGCCAGGGGCCAGGGGCTAAGTGGTCTCAGATGCATTGGTAGGGGAATAAATGAGGACAGAACTAAGTGTCCAAGCCAGAGTCAACGATAATAGAATCAAGGGACCTAAACTTCAACAATCCAAACTTAAAGGGGTGTGTTATACTGGCAGGCCAGTGGCAAAGGGTAGTGGTATAGGATGCACTCTGGGTCCATTGATGGAGAGAGGTTGACATTGCTGGTGGATGGGCCCTGACTCATTATATACCTTAAATTTGACTATTAAGGATTCTGCTGTTTCAATAAAATAGAAAAAACGAGCTATTGGATTATCTGTGAAGTGGTGTTTTGTTGTAGTTTTAATTTGTTTTTCCATAATGACTAATGAAGTCGAGGATGGTATCATGTACATATTGGCTATTTGTATGTTTTTTTGTGGGGCCACACCTGGGGTGCTCAAGAGCTATTCTTGGGCTCTGCTCAGGCTTGAATTTTTGTAGCAAACAGCACGTAGGACTGGAAAATGGCAGAGAGGTTTTTGCAAAAGTGGCCACTGTCAGGTCACGGTAGCCAACACTATCTCTCCAGCCCAACCCATTTGGGATAACTTCTTTGGAGAGACCTATTTAAGTCTGTTGCCAATTTGATTATTCTTTATATGCCTGTATATTAATTAGTGATCAGATACATGATATGCAAATATTTTCTCCTATTCTTTAGGTTGTCTTTTCACTTCCTTTTTTCTTTTTGGTTGTTGGATCACACCTGGCTTTAGATCAGATGTTCCCAAACATTTGGCCTACCACCCCTCTTTCAGGAAAAAAAAACAAACCATGCTTAGCACCCCCTGGAAATCCAGTTTCATGAAGTGAACAAACAGAAGGCATTCTCCTTAATTACACGGGGGTGGGAATGTCATTATTGCTCCTCGGTGTTGTTCCAGTGTCCCTCCCCCACTTTCCACCCACCATCCAACCCTGGGGGGCAGCTTTGGGAAACCCTGATACAGATTTTATATTTTCATTGATGTTTTATGGTTTAGGTATATATTATTTACTTCCTTCGAGAGATTTATTTCTAGATATTTAATTCTTTTGGGTGCTATTGCAAATGGAATTTCTTTCCTAGTTTTTTAGTTTCTTCATTGCTAGGGGATTAGAATTTTATGCATGCTGCTCTTGTATTCTGAAATGGTTCATAGCTTTCTGTGTGTTCTTATTTAGCAGAACATATCATCCGCAGATGATTTTGCCGCTTGCCGTTCAGATCATTTTTCTTTTTTCTTTTTTTTTTTTCCATACCTTTGGCTAAAACTTGTCCTACAGGCTTGAAAGCAGACTTTCCCATCTTGTTTCCTGCTTGGTGTGTGTGCAGGAGGGCTTTCAGGACTGTGTCTGACTGGAGATGTGGGTTTATCAGAAATGCTTTTTACAATGCTGAGGATTTCCCCCCTCTGTTCCTAGTTATGTAAGAGCTTCTTTATTTTATTTTTCCGGAGCCAGAGCGATAGCACAGCAGTAAGGCTTGCATGGGGCCAACATAGGATGGACCCCAGTTTGAATCCTGGCATCCCATATGGTCTCCTGAGCCTGCCAGGAGCAACTTTTAAGTGCAGAGTCAGGAGTAATTCTGAGTGCTGGGTGTGACCCAACAACAACAACAACAACAGCAAAAACAAAACAAAAAAAGGTGTTTCTTTATTTTTCATGATGGGATGCTGATGTGGCACAGGGATTAAGTTTGTGGCCTCATGCTTGGCCCAGGTGCTTCTTAAACCACTGAACCAGCTCCCAGGCCCAAAGATGTATCAGACTTAGATTTTGCCACGAAGGATTCTATCTGCCTAACTAACTTATAAGGCCATTATGAAACTGAAAGCATTTGTTTATAAAAGGCACAGATAGGGTGATAGCACAGCAGGGAGGGCATTTGCCTTGCACATGCCTACCCCGATTCAATCCCTGGCAGCCCAGATGGTCTCTTGATTCTGTCAAAAGTAACTCTTGAGCTCAAAGCCAGGAAGTAACCCCTGAGTACTGCCGGATTTGGCCCTAAAAAACAAAAATAAATAAATAAAATAACGTATAAATATTTATTATTATAAAAACATTCAACATGTAAAATCATGAGATTTAGAAGTACCTTCAGTGAACTTGAAAGGTGATTGTGCTCCTCTAAAACTCAATTATTCTCATTTATTTTTCACCCTTTGTTAAATATTCTTCTATCTTTGAAAAATATTTAAATTTGGTTTATATAGCCTGTATCCCAAATAGTTTCTTCTTTAAAACCAACCAACTAACCTGGTTTGCAAACAATGCTACTGAAAAAAATAATGTAACTGTGAACAGATCCACTTTGTCATGATCTCTTTCTTTCTTTCTTTCTTTCTTTCTTTCTTTCTTTCTTTCTTTCTTTCTTTCTTTCTTTCTTTGTTTCTTTTCTTTCTTTCTTTCTTTCTTTCTTTCTTTCTTTCTTTCTTTCTTTCTTTCTTTCTTTCTTTCTTTCTCTCTTTCTTTCTCTCTTTCTTTCTCTCTTTCTTTCTCTCTCTCCCTCCCTCCCTCTGTCCCCCCCTCCCTCCGTCCCCCCTCCCTCCGTCCCCCCTCCCTCCCTCCCTCCCTCCCTCCCTCCCTCCCTCCCTCCTTCCTTCCTTCCTTCCTTCCTTCCTTCCTTCCTTCCTTCCTTCCTTCCTTCCTTCCTTCCTTCCTTCCTTCCTGTTTTTTTGAGGGGAGAAGCACACCTAGCAGTGTTTAGGGATTATTCCTAGCTCTGCACTCAGAAATTGCTCCTGCCGGGCTACCAGGGGACCATAGGAGATGCCAGGGATTGAACCCAGGTCCGTCTCAGGTCAGCTGTATGCAAGGCTGCTTTGTTATTGCTCTGGCCCTCATCATGATTTTTCTTTTGTAAAAGTCACAATATTTTCAGTCTTTCTTTCTACATTATATATATCTATACATTCTATATATAATATATATCTATATATATGTATTTGCTTCTACTTCTGTCTTGTTTGAATATATGGATGCCTTTTGAATTTAAATTCTTATTAAACTGTACCTCAGTGGGACTCTCTGCTAGCAAAAGAAATGAAATTGAAGTTTTATCCGTAGATAGAAAGGCGGGTTTTTGTGGAAGGGGGATTACTATTAACTCATTAAGGAAAACAGTGTTTCCCCTAATGCTTTAATTGCAGCTCCCCAGCGGCATACAAAGGCTAGTTCTCTCAGATCTGTGCCCTCAGCCTGTGCCAGGGGACCCTATCCACTTTTTGTCAGCTAAATCAGCCTCTGATGGTTCCAAGCTGATGGTCTTCTTTCTGCCAAGTGCTTACTCTTGAGCATGTCTTGTCTTTAGCCAGGCTTCCTGCACCGAGATACTGGGAAAATAGAAAGAGAGAGAGAGAGAGAGAGAGAGAGAGAGAGAGAGAGAGAGAGAGAGAGAGAGAGAGAGAGAGAGAGAGAGAGAGAGGAGAGAGAGAGAGAGAGAGAGAGAGAGAGAGAGAGAGAGAGAGAGAGAGAGAGAGAGAGAGAGAGACTCCCCCTAAGCCATGGAAATGTTAATTTATTTTTTTAAAATCAAGCACTTCATTTGCAAGACAGCATTTGAGGTTGACATTAACAAAAGTCAGGTTTTCTTCTCAGTTTTCCAACGCTTGGTAGAACTCTCTTTTTTCATAAAGATGATACTTCCAACAAATGCACTTGACACAGTCTTAGACACACACACCCTTATTGTTTTGGTCTAAAGTATACTTGACATGATTTCCAACACATATACACACATACATACATATTCTGTCTGTCTGTCTATCTGTCTGTCTTTCTCTCCTGCCCTCTCTCCTGAGCCTTTTCCGAGGAAATATTTCCACTTTCACCTACCACTCTTCACATTCAAATGAAGGAGTGGCAGATTGTGGGCCCATCTTGTTGTTAGGGTGAAGTGGAATTTTTAAATTGGCTGTTATTTATAACGCCAAGTGAGAGATGTTTATAAATGGAGAAAGTCGAAATGTTCATCTGTTGTCGCTGAAGCCAGGGGCAGGTCTCCAGACCGGCTATTTCCGGTCAGCATGAGACAGAAGCTCCATTTCCCAGTGTCAGCAGGTAGAGAAGAAGCGGGTTGGTGCCTCGTCACAGCCCTAGAGGCACAGAAGGCTGCTGGTGGACTATTTATGGTGATCACTCCATTTTTAAAACTTTTGTATGATGCTGTGGTAGAAGGTGATGGGATGTAGAGTCTGCATTCTCTTGTTTGAATCTGTATTCTCTTATGTTTTCCTGTTCTCTCTCTGTCTCTCTGTCACACACACACACACACACACACACACACACACACACACACACACACACACACACACACACACACACACACACACACACACACACACACACGCCCCTTGCTTCCCCATAAAGCTCCCGGGCATCAGTTCTCTAGGGAAATGGATTCTGGAGGCTTCTTCATTAATTCAAGGATGCGGGATAAAGGTTACAAAATGAACACGAGCGAGCAGCTGCTTTGCTGGGGCGTGGCCGGTCCCCCGAGAGGTCAAGGCTGCGGTGCCCACGTCCAGCTACCGCCGTGCAGCCGTAATGACTTCAAATACCTTCGGATTCATTTACATCCTCATTTAAATAGTTGGTAGAGAAATAATTACACTGAGGTGTTTGATGAGATGAAATGTGATCTCGCAGATGGAGCAGAGGCCCCATCTTGGAAACCAAGTGTCATTTAAATGAAAATCTTCCTGGAATCTCTTTATTCCAGAGTTTGCTGTCATTCTCCCCAGGGAAGCGTTTCCATCAGGGAAGCTGGGGGGTTGGTTGGGTGGGGGGGACAGCAAGACAGGGGTCCCCTTGGTGAGTATTGGCAGGTACATACAGCTAGTGTCGGGCCCCTCCCCCAATTTTTGTGCTCACTTCTGTGGCTTTCAGGCTTAGCTTTGGAACAGTAGGTGAGTATGAGTTCAGAATGGGCCTTCTCCAGCCATGCTTTGGATCAATTCCATGGGCTGTTTGCAGCCTTGGAAGAGACTGGCCTGACCAGACCCCGTGGTGTGGACAGTGGGCTTCAAAGACAGGGCAGCACGTTCACACATCCTGCCTCCCTGCTGCAATGTGGGTGGCAGAATGAAAGCCGCTTCATCCATTGTTTCCATGGAAGCAACACACAGTCTTCCATGCCTGCCTGATGTAGAACTGAGCTTCAAGGGGGCCCACTTCTGACAGGCACTGGTTGCTGAAATAATCATCGCTCTGCCGGAATATCCGAGCCTGTATTAGCCTTTTATTGCCCCTCTGATGTGGGTTTTTCACCAACCATGCCAGCCAGGAGCCTGGACACTAAGGTCTGGATTTCCTTTGGCATTTTTCAGAGACCCCTTACAGTCTCTGTACTGAGTGGGGGAAGCCACCCACCCTTTTTCCCCAGGCTGGAACAGCTGCTGCCTAGGGATGGAGCTTTGCAAGCTGTGGCTCCCACAGGGACCCCAAGAACCCAGGCCATTTATGTCTGGCCATCGGATTGGTCATTGTAGGCTCTGTGGCAAGTTCAAAAGGCAGCATCTTCCAAGGCCACACTCTGTGGGGCTGCTGGCTGTCCTGTCCCCTTGCCGTGCTGGGGGCTGTGGGCCCTGCTGTACTCTCACAGCAGGTGGGAGGAGACGCCCTGGGCAGCTGCACACGCTGTGGCTTGTGGCCAGCGGATGGGAAGTGTCCAGACCTCCTGGTCCTCTCCCGAGGCTGGCCTGCCACAGCTGAACTCTGGTTCCCTCAGGCCAGTGATCACTGCATCCTGATGCTCCTGGTAGTCCTTTGTTTGAGGAACCCGGTCTGGCCCCAGAGGTTAAGGAGAAGGCAAGAAAAGAACAAAGACAAGGAAGTAAAACAGTATTTTTGTGGTGCATCCTGTTCAGAAACTAGAAGGAAACAATATCTTATAATACATTGGTAGGAAAGGAAACACCACTTACGTATGAGCTCTGGAGGCCTGGTGCTCAGTGAGACTAAGGAAGAAGGATAGATATGGGGTGACACACTGCAAGGCCAGAAAAGCCTGGAGCTGCTTCTGTCGAGCTCTTGGTAGTGAGAACCACTGAGCTGGTCAGATGATTGGGGACAAGGTCTATACCTGTCACTTTGGTCAGATGACTGGGAACAGGACATGTATCTTCGTCCAACACCTAATGACTGTCCTTAGCAACTGTCTTAAAGAGCGTTTCTCCAGTTGCTCTGAGCCCCCGGCTTCTCTTTATTTGTTGGGACTGGGATGAGTGTAGACATGCGATGAATGGGATACCGTTTTGTTTCTGATGTCTGACAACCATTTGCCAGTGGTGTTTTCTTCAGAATGGATTTCTCTGACCTGCTTTTGGTGACACTCAGCTCCAACCTCATGGAAAGTTTTTGGCTCCAGGCTTCCAGATACCCTTTTTCTGAAGGGAAATATATTCAGGTTGAAGGTCTCATAGAGGTCTGATTACTTGGAAGTTTTCTTTTGCTTATACCCCTGCCCGTGCCCCCCCCCCCCCCCCAATAAGGCTATGAGATCACAGATTCCACAGATTCTTCCTTTTTTGGGAGACTGATTTATTATGGTCTGAAGGTCTGGGTGGGTCAAGGTGACCAGCTGTCATTGGCATAGGATTTGCTCTCGGTGGGTGGAAGATCTCAGGAGGCTGTTAGAAGGTCAGATGTGCTAATTTGGGCTGCTGAGGAATAACCTTCCTTCTTCCTTCCTAGATATTCAACTCCTCAGAAGAGCTGTCCAGTGCTGTGGCCTATGAATCCGTGCGTATCTTCTCCGTAGCACTGGTTCAAGCCTGGCAGGAACTGGAGGACCTCCCCAAAGTTGACTTGCAGTGGTCCAAGCCTACTTCTGGTAAGACTTGCTCGAAAGTGCATCTTCTCTTACAGGACAAGGTCAGTATTCCCAGAGGACTCTCTCACCCTGACCTTGGTTTTGGTCTAGTTATTATTGTTCAACTCATCTTTCCAACCTTTTGACTTTGATTCTGATCTAGTCATTAATGGCTAATCACTTCTTTCCAATCTTTCAACCTAACTCTTTCCCATTCCTGTTAATGGTCGTGTGTCATCAGTTTCTTCCCTGCCACAACAACATAGGGGTTGTTGTGCCCTTGTGTCCTTGCTCTGAGTTGAAGACTGCAATCAGCTTCTCTAGGGTATGCTGGGTCAGCTCTGTCCCCAAGCCATCAGGCTCTGATTCTCTTTCTCTCTCTTTCTTTGTTTCTCTGTCTGGACACAGCCAGCTAGTGATGTTTTGGGATTGTTACTGATTTGTAATCTTTGGCCTTCTGTTTCTCTGGGCTCTGCCCTTTGCCCAACTGGCCTTTGTATCAGTGGCACCTCGGTTTCTTGGTTCCTCTGGATCAGGCTCTATGTTGGGCCCCAGGGATGCAGTAGTGAGTGGGTCCTGCTCTTGGACCAGCCCGGTTTTTGTTCTAACCAGACACTAAAGAACAGAACCAAATATATACCCCCAGATCAGTACGACCCTTTTGTATGAGCTTTGCTTTGATATGAAACAAACCTGTTTCACTCTTTCTGCTGACGGATGTCCTTATATTTTCTCTTTTAACTTTTTCTAATCTGTTTTCTTCCCTCTCAACAACTTGCTTCCCTCACCGTGACACTGTTTTTTTAATTCTCCCCTTCAGATGTGGTAGCTCAAGGCAAGTGCTGTGGCTTCTAGAACGTTCCTGAGCTCTGCACACCTGACCACAGCTCGGAAACACAGTTGCTCCAGCATTCTCAAGGGTCAATTCACATAGTCCATCTTTGCACCCTAAAACACATGTGGCTCTGCTTGAGGCAGAGAGCGCGGCAGTGAGTGAAGCAGGCAAGAATCCCTGAGCCTGTGGCAAAAGCATCATTGTTGAGAATGTACAGTTAGTAATTTATCTATGGAGAAGTTTTTATTTTTTTTTTAAAGTAATGCTCTTTGAGCTCCCCCAATAACAACTCAGGATTTGGACACATTTGGGAATAAATCCTTTTTAGTCTATGTACCCTCACTGTACATCACCAAAACACCCATTTAGATTTTGGATTCTGTATTGTTCTAGGTTCCCCTTAATCCAGGGGTCTCAAACTCAATTTACCTGGGGGCCACAGGAGGCAAAGTCGGGGTGAGGCAGGGCTGCATAAGGGATTTCACACAAAAAAGTCCTCAAACGTCATTATTAACAGTTTTAATTATTTCTTCTGAACACGAATAGAACATTGAGTGAAGATCATGAACAGTTCTTCTGAACATGGCATCTTTTGCCTATTCCTTGCCAGAGACTTGACAGTGCTTCTTCTCACAAATCTGAACCACATTTGGCTTTAGAGAGGAAGCAGTTGAGACCCTCAGTATGGCTTGAAGATGATCATTATTAAGTCTAGACCTGTACTTTGACTTCTTGAAGTTCAATGTGGAGAATAACTTTTCACACAAATATGTGCTCCCAAAAAGGCACATGGTATGCTTGAACATTCGGGAAAGCTCAGGGAAGCTGGGGGGCAATTCTCTCAAAAATTGCCCATGCATGTCTGCTTTTCCACTAATCTCCCTGAACTTGGCTTTGAGATCAGAGTTGCATTGCAGGTCAATGAGCTCCATTTGAAGCACAGGAGGGGCATCTTGCACATCAAAGGAAAAGGGGTCCACAAAAATTTGGAAAGTGGCTCTGTGCTTTTTGAAGTCTGCAAATCTTTGATCAAATTCCTTCTCTAGCTTCAAAATAACATCAACATATTTCTCACCACTGAATGGTATGCCTGCATCCACAAGTTCCTTGCATGCTGGGAAATGGCAAAGGTTTGTCTGAGAGCTGGGATTTCCATAACACAAGTTTTGTGGAGAATGCTCTCACGTTGTCATAGGCAGCACTGATAAGCTGCCCCAGGCCTTGTAACATCTTGTTTTGTACATTCAGCTTATGTGTGATGTCAACAAGAAAAGCTAAGTCCATGAGCCATTTGTGATCACTCAACTCAGAAACAGCATTCCCATCTTTCTCCATGAAGGCTTTCACTTCTTCTCTCAACTCAAAAAATCTTTTCAGGACACTTCCTTTGCTGAGCCAACGTACCTCGGTGAAATAGAGCACATCTCCATATTCTGACTCCATTTCCTCTAAAAAAAGCACAGAATCTCCTGTGCTTTAAGCCCCTGGATCTGATTTGGTTGATGCATTTCACAACAGACATCACATTGTCACACGGCAGGCATTTACTGCAAAGGACCTGCTGATGGATAATGCAGTGAAGAGCAATGGCCTTCTCTACACCCTCCTCTTCAAGTTTTTTTTGAACAAGTGCCACCAGTCCATTTTTTCTCCCTGTCATCGATGGCGCTCCATCGGTTATTATTCCAACAAACCTCTTCCATGGCAAACCTGCATTCTCAATGGCATCACACAGATGCCGAAATATCTCATTAGTGGTGGTCTGGCCATGCATTGGAATTATTGTGAGCAGCTCCTCTGTCAATTCAAAATTGCAATCAACACCACGGACATAAATTGAGAGCTGCGCAGTGTCTGTTATATCTGTGCCCTCGTCAAGAGCAACTGAGTATGCATCAAAACATTTGGTTTTCTCACACAGTTGATAAATGTCACTTGACATGTCAGAAATGCGCTCTGCCACAGTGTTGGCAGAAAGCCTGATTTTGCTAAACTGACCTTTGTTTTCCGGACAGATAATACTTGCAGCCTGTAACGTGCTTTTTTTTTTTTTTTTTTTTTTTTTTTTTTTTTTTTTTTTTTTTAACAAATTCTCCTTCTGTGAATGGTTTCCCTGCCTTAGCAATCATCTCACTAACCATGTAACTAGCTTCGACTGATGCAACATTCTCTTTGGTTGCTTTCTTGAAGAAATCTTGTTGCCTCATTAGACATGCTTTAAGATTGGCAACCTGCGTGGCTCTCTCATTTCCTTGATATTTTGCACATTCCTCAGCATGTTTAGTTGAATAATGGCGTTTCAAGTTGTATTTCTTGTGCACTGCAACTTTCTCTGAGCAAGTAAGACATGTGGGGATGCCCCTGTGCTCAACAAAGAAATACTGCGTCTCCCACTTTTCCTGAAATTGTCTGTGCTCGTCATCAATCTTTCTCTTCACTGCAGGCTTTGATGAAGTCATGATGAAGGTATGACAAAATCTAATTCTGTAATAAACTTCTCTCCCTTAGGCCTCCGATAATGCAAGGGACAGCAGGCAGGAGCAGCGTAAATGATGTCTGTGCTAGGCGCAAAGTATTCGCGATTATTTGCTTACCAAATAATCTCAATAAAAAAATCGCAAAAAATCGCTTTAAACATTTGCATACCCCGAACGGAACTGCTCGGGGTATGCGAATGTTTAATGCGATTTTTTCTTACTAATGTGATTTTTATTGCGATTATTTGGTAAGCGAATAATCGCAAATATTGTGATATTTGAAGGCCAGCTGCGGGCCACAAAATGTTGTACGGAGGGCCGCAAACGGCCCATGGGCCGCGAGTTTGAGACCCCTGCCTTAACCCTTTAGTGGTAGAGACCAGATGGATTTCTGGGTTAGACGGGGCTGTGTGCTAATTAGTGAATTCTATTGGGGAAAGGGACTCAAGCCCTGGGGAATGGGATGGTACTGCAGGCATGACTGCCCAATACCCTGCAGCCTGGAGAGTAGATCCATCTTGTCCCTGTCTGTGCCCCATTCCTGCTTCTTCTCTCCTCACACCTCTCTGTCACTGGGAAGGTTCTCTGGTTTCAAGGACTTGTGCTTAGATGAATATAATGGAATAATCCAGATCATTCTCCCATCTCAGAGACCTAGACCTGGGTCACAGCTGCAGAGGTGAGTCCGCTGTCAGATAGGTGTGTGAGTCATTGGTCTGATTGTTGAAGTATAAACCTCTTTGGACTCTCACACTTTCTCTTTATCAATCATAAAACTTCTTTTTCAGAGTTGGGGTTTGATTTTGGGCCTTTCACACCCAGGACATGTACTATATTATCAAGTCACATTTCTGGCCCTCTGCATTCTTTTTAAGGGACTCCCCATCCACTCCAAGATAGAGAGTCCTGGAATCTCTCCTCTTCACCAGGAATCTTCACCTGGAATCTTCACCTCTTCACCTTTCTCCTTCTGTAGCCTCAGTTTCTAGCAGAATGTTCCCTGATTCTTGTGTCTTTTTACATCATTTCTTGTGCTGAGAATGCCGGTCCTACTGTGTAAACCCCTCTCTGGCCTAGAGCCTCCCCTTTTGCTGATTTGTACCTTGTACCTACCCATTACAGAAGATTTACCAGCAACCAGCCAACTACAGGCCTCCCCTAACAGCTCCCAGCATCTTCCTCTGGTTTTCTAGACTTTGAGTTATAGAAGTAACGAAGGGGACATGGAAGGGATTTGTGCTTTCTAGGACTAAAGGTTCTCAGCAGGAGGAGGATACAGTCCTGTAGAATCCTCAGAGTCTCCACAGGGGGCAGGAGGACATTTCTCTTTCACCTTTCGAGCATGTGTTGATTCAGCTAGTATTCTTCTGAAGAATCTCAGGATTGTAGGCAGCTGTCCTATCATTCTCCACCTCTGCTATCAGTGTCCTGCAACCACCCAGAATTGCCACATCTCTGTCATCAGCATGGCAACACCAAAGACTAGATTTCCCCTGTCCCAGCACCCAGCAAGCTGGTGCCTGCAATGCTGTGGAACACTTTCTTCTGGAAGGCTGGTCCGAAACTGCCTCCTTTGGCCCTTCTACCATGGGTAGGCTGACTGGGTTTCTGTGGTTTTCCTTTCTGGCTTCTTTGTCTTTGTTATCATCATCATAACCACCAAGTTGGTTCTCTAATCTCCCAGGAAATATGAGGCCAATATAAGCTCTCTGTGGAGCTCAGTATATGTGTATGGAGTGAGGGAGGAGGCCTGCATCTTGGAGGGGTGCAGGTGGTCCTATCCCTCATCAAGAGGAACACTAGTGCCCATCCCCTCGATTTTTAGGAACAGGGAGGATAGAGAAACCTCCTGGCCTTAGCCACTTTCAACCATTTCCTATTTTTGGAAGGCCTTAGCTCCCCTATGGATGGCCCATACCCATTCTTGTCACTCAGCCCCATCTGCCTCCCCACTTTGAGTCCATCTTGGGGTTCCCTGACTCTTTTTCTTGGAACAGAAAACTTAGGCCATGGCAGTTTCACCTACATGTCAGCAGTGTGCTGGCTCTTCGGGCGCTACCTGTATGAAAGACTGCGATACCCCATTGGACTCGTAGCCTCATCCTGGGGTGGAACCCCTATTGAAGCCTGGTCCTCTGGAAGGTCACTGAAAGCCTGTGGTGTCCGTAAGCAAGAAAGGTAAGCAGGCGCCTTCTCTTCTGGTCTGAGAGAAGATGAGCACACTGTGGATGTAGTCTCAGTTGGTGCAGGTGACTTGGTGCCTGTGATTGGGCTCATGCACAGGGAAGACATGAATGTAGCATCAAGGCCCCATCAGGAAGAATTTGTGGCCCTTTTCTTTTGTTATATTAACACTTGCTTGGCACTTTCTTATAAGCTGAGAACTTGGTATATATGAATTTTCTTCATACAATAATCGCTTGAAGTTACCGATACTTAGCTACCACATCTCAAGAGTAGGTTAGTCACTTTTTCAGAGAACTTGAGTAAATGACTTCAGCACAGCCACTTGGCCCACACAGATACACTGCTGTAGTGGCAAGGACAGATAGGTCTGTCATTATAGAAATATCTGAGAATGATCATGAAAGCACACTTAGAAGAGACGGGCCCTGAAGGTATTTTTTGGGGGGGGGGGTAAGGATGGGAGAGCAAGAGCCAATCTGGTATCCCATTTGGTATCTCAAGCACCACCAGGAATGATCACCTGAGTGCAGAACCAGGAGTAACCCCTTAGTACTACTGGATATGGTCCCAAAATCAAAACAAATAACACCTCCCGCCAAAAAAACCCTATACTAATTTATTTTATTTAATTTTTTGGCTTTTGGGCTCCCCCAGTGGTCAGGGGTCATTTTTGAGGATGCACCCAGGAATCACACTTAGTGGGCTCTGGGGACCATAGAGGATGCCCAGGATCAAAAACAGGTCAGTATGGGACTGGAGCGATGGCTCAGCGGTAGGGCATTTGCCTGGCATGTGGCTGTCTCAGGACGGACTGTGTGGTTTGATCCCCCAATGTCCCATATAATCCCCCAAGCCAAGGGCAATTTCTGAGCGCGTAGCACAGAGTCACCCCTAAGCGTCACTGGGTGTGGCCCAAAATCCAAAAAAAAAAAAATAATAACCCAACAAAACACAACCAAACAAAAACCAGGTTAGCTGCCAATAAACATTCACTCCAGCAACTTATACTCATTTTATTTATTAATTTTTATTTATTTTATTTTATTTATTTATTTTTTTTTTGGGCCATACCTGGCAGCGTTCAGGGGTTACTCCTGGCTTTGCACTCAGAAATTGCTCTTGGCAGGCTCGGGGGACCATATGGGATGCCAGAGATTGAACCTGGGTCTGTCCAGGTCGGCCACATGTGAGGTAAATGCCCAATCACTGTGCTATAGCTCTGGCCCCCTAATACTAATTTTAACATAGCAATGAATAGTCCAGGAACTACCTTAACTCACAAAATCTGGTTAATCTTGGTCCTGGTCCATTGAAGAGAGACTTAAGCTCCTGCCATAGCTTTGAGAAAATCTTGCCCTAGTGGTGGGAAGGCCTGTCCAGCTTTAGCTTTCAGGAGTCTTGCCCCATGGGGAAGGGAGAGGTATCCAGTTTAGTCCAGAGAATAGTCTGCCTCCAAGTGGGAGAGACCTGAAACCAGGCCTCCAGACCTCAGAAGACATAGGAGGAACACTGAGAACTAGGAAAATGGACACTGCCAACCATAGTTCGCAAATGAGCACTCATCTAAGTCTCTACACAGAATTCGAGAAATACTCAGAGCCTTAACAAGTTCTTCTCTTGACCCAGCTGTCTTGGGTCAATATCTCATTGCTGGGAACTTGTCTTAGGGAATTGGTCAGGCCCGCCACAGGGCTTCTGCTCTTGGAAACGCTAAGGGCATTTCTTGCAAAATAAAAAGCCTGGAACTGATTAGGAATCTGTTAATTAGATACTCTTTGGGCCCATTTATTGTGTGAACACAACTTGGAACAAAGCCCACATCCCGGATATTCTTGGGCTTCTTTGGAAGCCAAGGAAAGAACCTTAGGTGAGAATTGGCTGCTGGTGTGTTCTCACAGGGGAAAAGGGGGTTCAAGGTCCTCCTGAGTTGCCTCTGTGGAGGTTGGAGAGCATCCGCCTTGACTCATGGTGAGTCCTCTTGTTGCAGGTTGCCTGGCCCCGGCTTTGGACCCCAAGAGCACTCTGTCCTCTGGAATGCCATGATCCATCCTCTGCAGAATATGACCCTGAAAGGGGTCATCTGGTACCAGGGTGAGTGTCTGCATCCCTGTTTCTCTATGGTTTCAGCTGCTGTTGCTGTTGCTGCATCACCCAGCCCTGAACTAGTGACTACTCGTGGACAAGTGTCTCCAGCTCCTGGCTCTGGGGGCTGAGCTGGGGGTGTATCTCTCTCAGGAAACTTGAGCAGGCTCTCTAGTGGCAGCTGGAACAGCCTGACCTCTCCTGCATGCTGCTGCTTGGGCACCTCTCCCTCGACTGTGCCACCTGAGTGCTCAGATGTGCTGAGATAGTTCACAGAAATCGTCCATATTGCAACTTCACGCTTGTGGGAGCGGGAGAGGAAGCAGAGCTCAGCGCTGGGCCTTTGTTGGCCTCAGGAGCCAGTCACACAGCCAGCCCAGAGCCTCCTTGAAGGAAACCCTGCTCCCAAAGGCGTGGGCAGAGGGTGGGAGAAATTGGTGCCACTTTGGAGTTTTCCCTGAGCCCCAAATCTGCCAAATCAAGCTTCAGTATAGACTTTGTCTTTTAGGGGAGGCCAATAGATTTATTAACAGAGACCTGTACAACTGCACCTTCCCTGAGCTCATAGCGGACTGGCGTCAAACCTTCCATGTGGGCTCCCGAGGACAGACAGAGGAACTGTTCCCCTTTGGATTTGTCCAGGTATGTGGCAAGGAAGTGGGCTCAGAAACAGTGGGTTTAGGGTGTGTGGGGGCATCTCCCTCCCAGAAGCTCATCCCATCCTTTGTGTTCACAACCTGTCACTTGGATCAGACTTAATTCATCTTGGTTCACTGGTGGTACAGAGTTATGATAGATTTTTGGATTTAATATATTAAATATTTATGTATATTATATGCCAGTTACAATAAATATATGTTACATATATCACTGGTATATTTTTGGACCTAACAATCATCACATGGTGTCCCTGGGGACTAGGGCAGTGACTTAGAGCATCTTGTCTCCTTGCAAGTATATGATCATGAGTTTAAATCCCTGGTGATCTGGCATCACAAACATAAATACTAACAATTAAAAGAATTATTTGTAGAAATAGTTGATAAAAGAAAAAGCTAAAAAGACTTCTAATTCCACAATGTAGAAATAGATGTTTTTGGCTGGTGTATTCTTGAAATGGGAACCACATCACACTATGGTATCATCACAGCTTGCTTTTTCTGGTAATGACATGTTGTAAACTTTTTGGGTGGTTGGGGAAGGGCTGGGCCATAGCTGGCAATGCTCAGGGCTTCCTCTTGGCTCTGTGCTCAGGAGTCACTCTTGGTGATGCTTAGGGTACCATATAGGATGCTATGGATTGAACCTGGGTTGGCTGCATGCAAGGCAAGCACCCTCCCCACTGCACTTTCTCTCGGGACCATACTAAGGCTTTGTTTCACACTATGAAATATTTTCAGCAGAATTTATAGTGATTTGGAGAATATTCTGAAATGGTCATTTATGTAACTGGTCTTTCTTTCTTGGCTAGTACTTAGGTTGCTTTAAACCCTTTCCTTTTATAAGCTGCAGCTCATCTAATTCCCTTGTACTTAAATTATTGCATTTTAATTATTTTCACACATAAATTCCCAGAAATGAAAATGTGGGGTTAAATTGTATGCCTATCAAGACTTTGAATGCATCCCCAATTTTCTCTACAAAAATAGAAGACTGTCCATAGATTTATATTTTTAGCACCTCCATGGGAGAATGTCCATGTCCCCATACCCTGAGCCATGTTGTCCCTTATGCCTCTGGGGTGACCA
The DNA here is from genome assembly GCF_024139225.1 of Suncus etruscus. Taxonomy (NCBI): domain Eukaryota; kingdom Metazoa; phylum Chordata; class Mammalia; order Eulipotyphla; family Soricidae; genus Suncus; species Suncus etruscus. Next base: position 10,687,122 of record NC_064855.1, read on the forward strand.
TGCCTTGTCCCCCTCAACTGTCCAGGCTCTTTCTCGAGGGCCCCTTTTCTCCCCAAACCCCATAATCATCCACATCTCTCTACCTGGATGTTAGGATGGTTTTGGGGATAAGCCCAAGTTTGGGGGGACCTGATGACCCCAGATGCTTTGGGCTGGCTTGACCATGGCAGGAACATGTGACCTCATGTGGGTGCTTGCTGCTTTCCCAGATCCCTGTGCAATCTCGGCTTTACAGTGAGGCCAGAGCTCTGGCTTTCCTAGAACCTTGATAGCAAAATTAGGGATTATAAAAACATGGTCCAGTTCTTGGATGCTGACAGGGAAGATGCTGTTGTTTGAATTGGACTTACCATTTTAGCTGGCTGCTCCTCACTGCCTCACATTCCTTCTCCATTGCCCATCTGTTTCACTGGGCTGCTTCTTACTTTTATTTTCATTATTTTTTGTTTTTTTGAGCCACACCCAGTGGAGCTCAAGGGTTACTCCTGACTCTGTGCTTAGGGGTCGTTCTTGCTGGTGCTTGGGGGACTGTTGCAAGTCAGCCCCTGAAGAGGTTGACTGATGGAGGGATGGAGGATGAGGTCTTTCCCCTCCAGCTCAAAGCGTCTGCCACCCTGTCTAGCCGACGGTTCTGAGGTAAAATGGCGGGTAAACAGCTCGCAGACAGTAAGGCTTGTGGAAATATTAGCTTTATTCGGTGGACTAGACTGAAGTCCAAAGACTCAGCCTCAGTTCCAGCAAAAAGCCTCTCGCCTTCCACAGACCCTTGTTTTTATCCCCCAGAATCAGGTACCACCCAATGGTGGGATCAGATACCAACCAATGGTGGAAGCAGAATCAGGTACTACCCTAGGTGGGGGCAGAATGCCAGGTCACACCCTAGGGTAGGGCACAATCCCCAATCAGGTTAGGGTCAGTAACATAATAATCCCCTAAAACATTTACATACACAGCAGGGGACCATATGGGATGCTGGGCATTAAACCTGGGTTGGCCTCATAGAAGGCAAATATGAGTTATGATGTGCTGTCGCTCCAACCCCTCTTCTTATTTTTTTAACACATAGATTTTTTTTGGGGGGGGGTCACACCTGGCAGTGATCAGGGATCACACCTGGCAGTTTTTAGGGGCTCATATAGGATTCTGGGGATCAAACCTGCGTTGGCTGCACACAAGGAAAACACCCTCCCCACTGTACTGTTGCTCAACCCTATAAAGATTTTTATAAACCTTATTTCTCTTATAATTACTTTTTAGTCATTGTCTGTCGCAGAATTTTTTTTGTCTTTTGAAACAAAATTATTCTCATTATTTTTAAAATAGCAGTTCCCCGTCACCAATTCTGTTACTATCTGTGAGATCTGCATTTAGACTTATTACTTTGTTTGTATTTTTTTTTTATTGAAACAATTGTGAACTACAGAGTCCTACATAGTTGAATTTCTGATCTACAATGGGTAAGGGCCCTTCCCACCACCAGTATCAACCTCCCTTCACCACTAGACCCAGAGAGCATCCTATCCCACCACCCTTTGGCTTCCAGTCTTTCTTTATTCCTTTTCTCTTAGTTTTATATAATAATGTGGGAATATGTGGTCAAATAGTGTAATCCATAACCCAAGGTTCTATGAAAAAGGCAGGAGCCCCAATATAAAAGATAAGAGATAAAAATACAATAAAAAAGGTGTGTGTGTATGTGGTGTTGTTATTGTTGTTGTTTGCATAGGCACAGCATAAATGGGGAGAATAGAAAGGAAAAACATTTGGCCTAGAAACAGGAAGACCTTACCCAGGAAGCATCCTGGAATAAGACCAACTACAGACTCTAGGCATACTAAGTTGTCTAAACCCAAAGTCTTTCTCTGTGGTCCCAATAAAAGCACTTCACAATCATTGTCATTACTATTAGGTTTCTGTAGTTAGAGATCCTGGTATCTCTACAGATCCGTTGTCAAAGTCAGGGTGACACGGAGCATCTTCTAATTTCATCTCACCATTAGGTGGCCATGCAGAGAACCCTGCCCTGAAAGCAGGTTGTTGCTGTTACTAAGTTGTCAGGATGTCATATGAACTGACTTTGGAGCAAGTCGATGCCAGGGCAGCATTAAGACCTTCCCTGGTAGAAGTTCGATTCCTGGTGCTAGTGTAGAAAACTGTACTGTTTTCATAGATGGAATTCAAGGTTCAGGGGGTGAAAGTAGGCTTATTATTTTTATGTGTATGTAATAAAAACATTGGGGGAAGGAGGTTGGGGCCACATCCAGAAGGGGATGTTCCTGGCTTCATGCTCAGGAATGACTCTAATGGTTCATTTGGGACCATAGAGTGTGCCAGTGATTGAACTGGTATTGGTTACATAGAGCAAGTGCTTTTTTTTTTTTTTTTTTTTTTTTTTTTTTTAGCAAGAGCTTACTAGTTTCTCTATAAACTAATTTTATTTAGGAAATATGAGAGAAGAGAGAAGAGGAACCCAATGAAGTAAAGAAAGGATTTAAAACCCTCTAAGTGGGGCAGCAGATCATTTCAGACAGAAAAGTCTGCACTAGGATCTATTTTTCAGCCAGGGCTTATGGGAATTAGAGAGAATTAGCAGTTTCAGCCCCTGTCCATCTTCACATTTTTTAGATGTTGTGATCTGGAAGGTGCTGGAATATAGCAGTGAGCTGAGACATCTGGTCTGGCTCTCAGACTGATGCCCTAGGCTTCTGGGCACTAAATCTGTGACTATCCACACTCAAGTATGTGGTAGCTTGTGGAAATTAAAGAATGGAATGTTTGCCTGTAAAGGGTCATACCCTGACAGTCAGCTGTGGTGCTGGAGTGGCTCTGGAACCCAGAACCTGGGTTTGGTTCATTGTGTGGGCTGATACTTATGGGATCCAAGCGTGAGCATTCCTGAGCAGAGCCTTGCTGTTTTGGTCAAGATACAAAACCTCTGCTCTTTGAAATATTAAAGTATGTGGATGGTATTTTAAGTGGACGATGTCAGATAATGTTCACACTTATTGTTAGTAACAAGAAGTGAGAAGTTGAGGGACTTTTGGGCTATAAGCAAAGAAGTGTTTCTGCAAAATGTTGCTTGCAGTAAGGGGGCACAGATGGAGATGTGGGTTTTGCATAGTGGGGAGAGACCTTGGAAGAACATTTGTGTTTGTGCAGGACAGAGGCAAACTGAAGCACAGGATGTAAGAAGCACAAGAGTCTGGGGATCAGCCCCTAGAATGTGCCTTTCTCAAAGGTCTGACCAGCGGAACAGGCTGCCTGCCACTGTATAGTCTTCGCCAGTCACTTCAGTCCTCTTTGGCTTTTGTCTCTGCTTTGTTATTGTCAGCGGCAGCATTTGTGCCCCTCACTGAGAGTCTTTTTTTTTTGGGGGGGGGCCACACCCGGTGGTGCTCAGGGGTTACTCCTGGCTCTATGCTCAGAAATCACTCCTGGCAGGCGCGGGGGACCATATGAGACACCAGGATTTGAACCAACCACCTTAGATCCTGAATCTGCTGCTTGCAAGGCAAACGCCGCTGTGCTATCTCTCCGCCCCCTCACTGAGGGTCTTAAGTGTCCTCTGACAGATCTGGACCAACGTGGGTGTCCACTGGGGTGTGGAGTGTGGTGGTGCCCTCCAGTGGTCACTGCACAGCCTGCAGGAACAGAGTGGCCAAGTAGAAATTCTCAGTCAATTGCCTGGACTTTTTTTTTTTTTTTTTTTCCCCTGGTTTTGACCTGAGCTTTTATCCCAGGCAAGACTTTTTCTTTTAGGTTTTCGTATCAAGCAGAACCAAAACAGGTGAAGTTAAAGAAGATATATATATGAAATAAATAAAAATGAATTTAAAAAGTAATTAAAGAAAAAAAGTGATGGAGGAGGCTACCTTTAAGTTTGGGAATAAACACACTAAGAGGAATTATTATAGAGGTATTAAACATACAAAGGAAATATAGGCATCCCCATTAAGTCTTTGAGATATTCTTGTGGGGTGAAATATATTCTTGGGGGGTGAAATCTAGGGCACATTTTCATCACACACCATGGTTTTGTTGAGTTTGAGAAATGATTTGCAGCATGAAGGGATCAGGTAGTGTCATTGAGCTGGAGGTCCTTCTGGAGCTGAATCTGGTAGCATGCAACAGTCCACATTTGAGGGGTTGAGAAGAAAGGCCACATATCATGAATCAACAGGAGTGTTGGTTGTAGTTGACAATTTTTGTATTAATAACTAAATTTATGGAACAATCATTCAGGCAGAGTGTGGCTGCTGAAGTCCAGGGCCATCCTTGCTGGTGCTGGTCAGTGGGACATGTACTCCTGGGCCTTGAGCTCAAGCCTGCCCCACTGCAAACTGTCATTTGGAAACAGTTGCCTTTTTCATTCCCTGATGTCTGAAAAACTTGATTTCCTTTACTCAATTCCTTTTTTATGCTATTTGCCTAACAAATGACTGGCTTTGGCAGCTTAAAATAATATTCATGGTTCTTCAGGTGAAGAGCCTGGGCATTCATGGCTTAGCTGAGGCTTCTATTTAGGGATCTATTTAGCTAAGGAGGGGGTCTCCTTCCAGGGCCTGTAGCTGAGAGAAAGAGCAGGACTCTGAAACTCTGCAGTAACCAACACTGATGTTTTTAGGGTTGGTGGGAGAGTCTCTAGCTCCGACCCACTCTATTTTATTTTATTTCATTGCGGGGAGGTATAGGGAATATTTTGGGGGTGAATGATTCTTAGGGGCTACTTTTGGCTCTGTTCTCAGGACTTACTCCTGGTGGTACTCAGAGGGACATGTACCATAGATCAAACCAGTGTCAGCCTTATATAAGGCAAGTGCTGTCTCCAGCTCTTAGATCCTCTTGCAAAGGGCATGACTCCCCAGATATGCACTATCATACTGGGGCTACTGTGGGTTTGGGCTGTGCACTGGACTCTTGGGCACATCAGTGGGTTTATGGGGTGTCAGGGATAAGGAGGATCTGCTCCAGTCAGAAGTTGGACTTTATCCTGTACTGGAGAAGAACATTCAGCCATACCAGGTCTTAGAGGGCTAACTTGGCATTGGTACATCTCAGCTATACTGCAGCCTCTGCCCAAGCAGACTGGATGACAGAGCTGGGAACTAGGGTCGGGTGAATGGGCCCTTTTCTACAGAGACCACCAAGCTGAGGGCAGAAAGGCTGCATGAGGCTGGGGTCTTGATGTATTTTGCTCATGCTCAGGAGCCAATTCTTTTATGTGTTCTTCCAGTGACTGGCCCTGGTGGGATCCTTCTGGGCCATATAACAAGGAATCTCATGTGCACTGGGGGCTCTAAAATCAGGAGGCTGGACCACTCGCTGCAGCAGTTTTTCCGTATTTCTGTATTTTGAATTTCCTGTATTCTTCATGCTTCCTGACGGCATAATTTCCCCACTGACAGAGTCTCATGTCTTGTTTATCATGGCCTTTACATGCACACAGCCTGCTGTGCACATGGCAAGAACAGAGTTGCCTGAGGATGCCTTTGTTAGGCAGTGTCATCTCTGTGTTTCACTTTCCCAGTGATTGGTGACAAAGGGTCCCAGATTCACTGTCTTAAGAAAAAACAAAACTCATGACTCCATGTTTGGCCAGGCTGGCACTCTAGAGATGGCTCGCCTTGGTGCTCTGTGATTGCAGCCCAGCTTGCTTCTGTGACTGCAGTTGGAATAGAAGGATGGAGAATCCACTGAAGGTCTCTGCTGAGTAGTTGTTGCTGGGATATCTTCAGGAGGGTATATGGAGCTTTCAAACATGGTTGTCCCTGGCTTCCATGGAGGATGAAGTCAGTAGCCAAAAGAACACGTATCCCTGCATCATGGGCTTACTAAGATCCTGAGGGAACATCCTTGACCTCCTGATGGGAGTGGGCCAGCTGACACTGGCATGGAATGAGGATTCTGTAGGACCACGAATGTCCCCCAAGCTCAGGAAATATTTGAAGGAACATGCAAGGAGAGGGAGAGAGACAGGGATGGGGAAAGGAGAGAAGCAAGGCCAGTTATGATAAAGACAGCACAGTTCACTTCACTTGCAGGCTAGAGGCCCACTCATGGTCCCCTGAGCACTACCAGAAGCATCTCCAGTATACTCTGACCCTGAGCATCCGGTGTGGCCCTAAATCCCCAAGTCAAAACCAAACTGACTACCGAAAGAACTGGCATAACAGTCTCTCTCCTTTTTAGTTGTCTTCCTTTGTGTCTGAGAAGATCCAAGATGAGGAATTTCCCATCATCCGTTGGCACCAAACAGCCGACTTTGGCTATGTCCCCAATCAGAGGATGCCTAACACTTTCATGGCTGTAGCTATGGACCTTGGTGATAAGTACTCGCCATTTGGCAGGTATGGCTCCTTCTTATATTTTGCTTGAACAAGACATTTTTTTAATCCTGCTGTTCTCTTTCTAAGGGACAGAGAAGGTAGTTTAAGGATTGATCTCTGGAGCACTGCAGGAGTAGTCTGGTTAATCACTGGCACTGCAGGGTGTAAATAGTAGTGCATCCTTGGGTTCTTGCATTGAAACACTAGTCCAGTTGACTTCTCTATCCCTCCTCCACTGAGGAAGTCCTTAATATTCCTGTGCCTCAAAATAACAGATACTTCTTATGCACAGGACATGTCCAGATGAGGTCAACAGAAGCTTTGATCACTATAGGATCCCATAGATACAGATGTTACAGGTGGACCTTTGCTCTCCTCCAACACTCTTATGACACTATGTGCTTCCTCCTTGGGCAAGCCCAGTTTCTCTGCTCACTGGACGCTGGCCAGAGCATATCTTGTGAGCAGCCTCACCAGGGGAGGGGGTGGTTATCTGGCTCTAGACTGTGAGAAGATTTCACTTGTGAAATAGAGTAGTAATACAGCCCTAGTGTCTGCATTAGAGTGGAAATCGAATGAGGAGCTGTTCCCAAATGATCGGTTATGGAATGACTGAGTGGGACATGCAAACCAAATACCGAAGGGTCAATCCCGATAAAATGGCCCTTTCTTGGGTCAGTTCTCCTGGGCTAATTCCTGTGGTTGCCTCACTTTCCTCCCTCCCTATCTTTGTTGCTTTCTTCCTTCCAAGTCATCTGTTATTTCAAGACTTCCCCACCTAGGATTATGTCACCAATTGCCTTTAAAAAACATATTTTTTTTTTTGTGGAGTGGGCACATCTGTGTTCAGGGACTTACTCCTGGCTCCTTGCTTAGGGATCTCTCCTTTTGGTGCTCCGGGGGATTGTATATGGCTGCACATCAAATGGGGATTGGTTCAAACAAGGCAAGTGTCTTAACCCTTATATTCTCTTTCTGGCTCCTCACAGTTTTTTTAAAATTTTATTTTGTGGGGGTGGGTGGTGGTTTGAGCCATACCTGGCTTACTCCAGACTCTGCTCAAGGGGCATGGTGCTTTTTTTTTTCCCTTTGGTTGAGCGGTAGCTCATCACTTGCTCTTATTTTTTACTTTTTTACTTTTTTTTTTTTTTTTTTTTGGTTTTGGGGCCATACCCAATAGCACTCAGGGGTTACTCCTGATTCTATGCTCAGAAATCACTCTTGGTGCTGCTTTTTTTTTTTTTTTTAAATAATAAATAAGATAGCAAACCGCTGGCAAGACTCAGAAGGGAAAATACTCAAATAAATTGGATCAGAAATGAAAGGGGAGAGATTACAACAGAATACCAAGAAACCCAAGCTATCATGAAAGTTTATTATGAACAACTGTACTCAGTTAAGCTAGAGAACCTAGAAGAAATGGATAGATTTCTAGAAAAATATCATTTCCCAATACTTGAAAAGGAAGTGGAAAGCTTAAACAGGCCAATCAAAGTAAGTAAATTGAAACAGTAATGAAGAAACTCCCCAAGAGGGGTCAGAGCGATGGCGCAGGAGTAGGGTATTTGCCTTGTATAAGGCATCCTGACCCAGAACGGACTATGGTTCAATTGCCCAGCGTCCCATATAGTCCTACAAGCCAGGAGCGATTTCTGAGTGCATAGCCAGGAGTAACCCCTGAGCATCATCGAGTGTGGCCCCAAAATCCACCCACCCCCCAAAAAGAAACTCCCTAAGAATAAAAGTCCAGGACCAGACAGGTTTACAGGTAAATTTTATCAAGCATTCAGAGAAGAGTTATTACCATTGATTCTTAGACTCTTCCAAAATACTGAAAAAATGGGAATCCTCCATAGTCCCTTCTGTAAAGCTAATATGCTCATTCCCAAAGCTGACAAAGATACCACCAAGAAAGAAAACTACATACCAATCTCAATAATGAACATGGATGCAAAAATCCTTAACAAAATCTTAGCAAACAGAATCCAACAACACATCAAAAAGATTATACATCATGATCAAATGGGTTTCATCCCAGGGATGCAAGGATAGTAAATATACACAAATCAGTCAACATCATATACCGCATAAATAAAATCATAAAAACACATAATATCAAATTGATGCAGAAAAAGCATTTGACAAAATCCAACATCCATTCATGATGAAAACTCTCAGCAAAATAGGTGTGAATGGAACCTTCCTCAAGATAGCTATCTATAAAAATCCCACAGCCAGGAGCGATAGTACAACGGTTGGGCATTTGCCTTGTGCACAGCTGACCCAGGACAGACATCGGTTCAATACCCAGTGTCCCATATGGTCCCCAAAGCCAGGAGCAATTTCTGAGTGCATAGCCAGGAGTGACCCTTGAGTGTTACCAGGTATGCCCCCACCCCAGCCAACATTATTCTTAATGATGAACAATTGAAAGCATTTCCACTAAGTCTGGCACAAGGCAACTATCTCCACTATCTCCACTCTTATTCACTATCTCCACTCTTATTCAACATAGAAGTCCTAGCAATAGCAATCAGACAAGAGAAGGAAATCAAAGGAATCCAAATCGGAAAAGAGGAAGCCAAACTATCTATTTGCAGACAACATGATGATATATATCGAAGACCCTAAAGAGTCCACAGAAAAGCTCCTAGAAGCAACCAATACAGTAAAGTGGCCAGTTACAAAGTCAATACACAAAAGACAGTTGCATTTCTTTATACAAATAATGTATAAATTATTATTTATATAGTCATAAATAATAATAAAACAATAAATACACAAAATAAAAATAATAAATAATAATAATTATTATTATTAAAGGAGAAAGAGATCAAAGAGTCTATCCCATTTAAAATAGGGTCCAAAAGTACATAGGAATCAATCTAACAAAAGAAATGAAAGACCTATAGCAAGAAAACTTCAAAATACTTCAGAAAAAAATTGAAGAAGGCCTAAGGAAATAGAAGAACATCCCATGCTCATGAATTGGAAGAATCAGTATCATCAAAATGACCATTTTACCTAATCTACTATATAGATTCAGAGTAATCCCTATTCAAATTCAGACACACTTCTTCAAGGACTTAGAATAATCAGTAACAAAATTTGTGTGGAACTATATAATACCTATGATAGCCAAATCAATACAGAAAAACAAGAAACTGGAAGGCATCTCATTACCTAATTTAAAACTCTACTACAAAGCCACAGTGATCAAAACAGCATGGAATTGGAACAAAGACAGATTTTTAGACCAAAAGGTCAGAATAGAATATCCAGTGATGTGCTCGCTTGAAGCGGCAGCACATATACTAAAATTGGAACGATACAGAGAAGATTAGCATGGCTCCTGCGCAAGGATGACACGCAAATTCGTGAAGCGTTCCATATTTAAAAGAAAAAAGAATATCCAGTGACAAACCCTCAAGCATATGGTCAACTAATTTTTAAAAAAGGAGCCATGAATATGAAATGGAACAAAGACAGTTTCTTCAAATGTTGTTGGAATAATTGGATAACTGTGTGTAAGAAATTAAAGATTGATCCATATCTCACACATTACACAAAATTCTATTGAAAGTGGATTAAAGATCTTGAGATTAGGCCCGAATCCATTAAGTTAATTGAGGAAAACAGGCAGAACACTCCAATACTTGGACTGCAAAGACTCATCCTGGTATTGGCTTATTCCAGAGTGGCTTCATATGACCTAAGACTTGGTAACAACAACAACTTGCTTTCAGTTCAGGGTTCCCTGTATTGCCACCTAATGGCTAGATGAAACTAGAAGACACTCTCTGTCACCCTGACTTTGAAATAGGATCTGTACAGAAACCAGGATCTCTAACTCCAGAAACATGACCACAACAATCATGATTGTGAAAACCTTTTACTGACCACAGAGAAAGACTTTGGGGTTAGACAAGGTAGTATGCCCAGAGCCTATAGTTGGTCTTATGGCAGGATGCTCCCTGTTTTTAGGCCAAAGGTTTTTCCTTTCTACTTTCCCCATATTTTGTTGTGCCTATGCCAAAAAAAAAAAAAAAAAAAAAATTGCCACTTTTTTTTTTTTTTTTTTTTTGGTTTTTGGGTCACACCTGGCAGTGCTCAGGGGTTATTCCTGGCTCCAGGCTCAGAAATTGCTCCTGGCAGGCACAGGGGACCATATGGGGCGCCGGGATTCGAACCGATGACCTCCTGCATGAAAGGCAAACGCCTTACCTCCATGCTATCTCTCCGGCCCCCCAAAAATTGCCACTTTTTAAAAAATATTTTTTCTTTTTTATTTTTTTTATCTCTTATCTTTTAAATCAGCCTCTTGCCTTTTTTCACAGAACCTTCGAACATGGATTGCTTTGTTCTACCACATATTCCCACTTTTTTTTTATAAGACTAAGAAAGGGGGCTGGAGTGGTGGGGCAGGCGGTAGGGCGTTTACCTTGCATGTGCTAACCTAGGATGGACCACAGTTCGATCCCCCAGCATCCCATATGGTCCTCCAAGCCAGGGGCAATTTCTGAGTGTATAGCAAGAAGTAACCCCTGAGTGTCACTGGGTGTGGCCCAAAAACCAAAACAATAAAACAACAACAACAAACAAACAAACCAAAAAAAATAAGAAGAAATAAATAAAGGCTGGGGACCAAGCACCAAGTGGTCTCAGATGCATTCGTGGGGAAATAAATAAGGACAGAATTAAGTATCCAAATCAAAGTCAGTGATAATAGAATCAAGGGACCTAAACTTTAACAGTCTAAACTTAAAGGGGCCTGTTATACTGGCAGGCCAGAGGGGCAAGGGGTGGTGGTAGAGGATGCACTCTGGGACCATTGGTGGAGGGAGGTTGACACACTGGTGGTAGGAATGGGCCTGACTCAATGTATATCTGAAATTCAACTATGAAGGACTCTGTAGATCACAATTGTTTCAAGAAATCAATCCTGCCAGACTCAGGGACAATATGGGATACCGGGATTGAATCCAAGTCAGCTGCTGCAAGACAAATGACCTACCTACCTACTCTGGCCCTTATCCTTACCTTATCCTTACCTTCTTAAGGGTGTTTTATATATATTGCATTTTAAAAAAAAGTATTTATTATTGAGCTCAGACTCAGAAATTTGTTCTGTCCTGCAGCATTCATCCCCGGGATAAACAAACAGTGGCATACAGGCTGCACCTGGGGGCACGTGCAGTGGCTTATGGGGAGAAGGTCATCTTTCAAGGTCCAGTACCAAAGAACATAGAGGTCTTGGCTGAGGGGAAACAGCTCCACCTCACATATTCACAGCCCATCCAGGTGACGGCGCAGAGTGACAACATCTTTACGGTGAGAATTACAGCACATCTGGGGTGCACTCTGGGTTAGCCACATTCGCGGTCTAACTGCTCTTATTCCTCTGCTCCCTGGCAGGTGTCTTGTTGCAACAACAGTCAGTGCAAGTGGCTTCCAGTTCCCATGGACACTTTCTCTTCCCAGTCCCTGAGCCTGAATATCAGCTCCTGTCATGGAGTCCCGGTGGCTGTCCGCTACGCCTGGGCCACCTGGCCCTGCGATTATAAACAGTGCCTGCTATACAACCCTGCCAGTACCCTGCCAGCTCCTCCATTCTTTGCCTGCATCTCCCACCTGCAGGGAACAGCACAGAAGTTTGGTATGTGCCCTCATCTGTCGTAGACATATGTGGGGTGCCTCAGATCAGTGCTTCATGATATTTTCCTTCGTTGTTGCAAATCACCTTAAGCACATCCCCAAAGCTGTTTGTCAGTCTTACTAATGGTAATGTAGATGATTGTAACCAATGACTGGAGACATTTGGGGAGGTGCCAAGGGATGCGCCATGTTGAGAAAGGCATGTGGTCATAGAGAGAAGGCCATGCAGGCTGCTGGGACACGAGGAAACGGGCCTCACAGGCTTAGGAAAACCTGACAGCAGAGGCCATCATTTCTAGTACCTCCCTTTCTTGCTAAAGAGGGTTAATAATAATAATAATAATAATAATGATAATAATAATAAAATAAATACTAATAATGTGATAATAAAAAAACCAAAACAAACCATGAGACTGAAGTTTAAACCACATTCGAAGCAATGAGGAAATAAAACAGATGGGGCTGGGATGGAAGGGCTTTTGTGGGTACTGTCAAAATTGTGAATTTTGGGGCCCGGAGAGATAGCACAGCGGTGTTTGCCTTGCAAGCAGCCGATCCAGGACCTAAGGAGGTTGGTTCAAATCCCAGTGTCCCATATGGTCCCCCATGCCTGCCAGGAACTATTTCTGAGCAGATAGCCAGGAGTAACCCCTGAGCACCGCTGGGTGTGGCCCAAAAACCAAAAAAAAAAAAAAAAAATTGTGAATTTTGGTGACATAATTTTAAAAAGTCCTGTTGTAAAAAAGTGCTGTTGTAAAAACAGCGAATGACAGTTTGGACTTGTGCTTTCTGAAGTGAAGCTAGTCTAGTGGTCAGTGGTGTGTGTGTGCATTTATACCAGTACAGACTGGGCTCGAAATGGACAACAGGTTGTTCTTGGGAGCAGAAGAGCCAGAGCTACATCACTTCCGTTCCTTTGAGAGCGGAGGTGGAGAAGCACCAGCCTTCCCACACTCTTTGGAGTCCTGGCAGAGTTCCCGGACAGGAGAGCCCTACCGTGCCAGGATCGTATTCAGTCACAAACTGAACAATGTGGTCTGCCCAGAGTCCAGAACTGCCCAGATTCTGCCCTGTGCATCTGTGCAGCGAGGGAGACTCCAGAGCATAAAGATGCTCTCCTGCCTGGCCAAAATCTTCCACTAGGCTCTCAGAGTTCAGGCCAAGTTCTTAAAATATTCCTCTCAGCCCTCAGGCAGAGTTTAGGGAAGGCTCTCAGACTCTTCCTCTTGATCAGTCCAGTACAGGCTCTCAGAATCTGCCTCTCTTCTTTAGGAGTTGGCAGCTCTCTCCTGGCTTAAAAGTCATTTAAGCTTATGCTAACTTATACAAAGCCGAGCCAATGGACAGACTGTAGCAGTTAGGGCATTTGCTTTGCATTTGCTAACCTGGGTTCAATCCCAGGCACCCCCTATGTGTTCCCCAAGCCCACCAGGAGTGATCCCTCAACACAAAGCCAGGAGTAAGCTCTGAGCATCACCAGATGTAGACCCCAAACCAAAACCAAAACCAAAACCAAACAAACAAAAAACCCCCAAAACTCTGATAAGAGAAAAATAAGCAGAAGTGTCAGGGACATTTATTCCTAAAAAGAAAGCAGCCAAAGTTTTTCCCTGTGACAGTCCCCACAGAACCCCCCATGACACAATGTGCTAACTTCATCTTCACTCCTGCTGTATTTTTCCATTCAGTCGGTAAAAAGTCATCACAATGAAAAGGAGGTGTCAGTTCCCTTCTCTTCAAGTGAAGGACTGAGCTGGCTACATGGTGAGGGGGACTTCAAGTGCTCAAGGGGAGAAGACTCTCCCAGGGGTTCATGTGTCAGGAGCATGGGCTGGTACGAAGATTCAAAGGCTGGAGGCTGGAGTTCTGGGAGGTCCAAGGATCCTGGAGTAAAAGATGGCAGTAAGTTCCATGGTTGCTTGGGTATCTCAGGAGCCCAGTGTCAGCCACATCCATGGCCTCTTTCTTTCTCAACCAATGCCCACATACCTTTATGCCATTTTGGCCTTTATAGTGGCCGATATTTATTCTTTCTTTTTTCTTTTGGTTTTTGGGCCACACCTAGCCGTGATCAGGGGTTACTCCTGGCTCTGTTCTCAGAAAACACTCCTAGCAAGCTTGGGGGACCATATGGGATGCTGGGAATCAAACCTAGGTCCATCCTGGGCCGACCACATGCAAGGCAAATGCCCTACTGCTGCACTATCTCTCCGGCCCTGATATTTACTCCTAAAACAAAAACTATGTCTTAAATAGAGTGACTTAGTGCTTAGGGTAACAATCTATTAGCTAAATGCGAGCTTTTTAGTTTATTTCAATCCCAGAGCCCTCCCTGACTCAAAGTTACAGTCTCTGACCACCTTATTCACTTATGAATGGCCATAGACAGAATCTGATCCTTCACGCTACTGGCAATATCCATTAGGGTCACAGCTTTCCCTGGGAGCTGACTCAGGTATAATTCAGGCTAAAAAAGGAGAAACCCTGTTTCTTAGCAGGCTCCAAAGTTGAGTAGTGACAACCTGTGAATGTCTGGATGCCTCGTGTGTGCTTGAGTGTGTCTACTCAGCTCTGAAATAGGGGAGAGGAGTCTAAAAATGATGAATTTCCAAGGAGAAAGGTGAAATGAAAAGATACCATTGAGAATAGGATCGTCATGGTCCTCCTCAAAAGTCTGTCCCTGAAAGGCGTCAAAGCTGATAGTTGCATCGTTCTCCGGAAGCTCCTGAGATAGTTGCCGTTCAGGTTGGCACACGTCGTACTTCACCCACCGGTAACTGCAGGGTCAAAGAGAATGATATTCAAGCCCCCACGGAATGTGATACCACAATTTTCGGTTGATATCTCCCACACTTCACTGCACGGGTACTGACCACACCAGTGCAGGGTTTCATGCCTGCTCACACTTCCAGAGCAGGGAGTGTACCCGGACTGCTGCAGCCCTGCCTGCAGTAGTAGCCTGAGGACCGAAAACAGCCCCTCAGGTGCCAGGGTTACTAACCACTGAGCAAAGGGAATAGGTTCAACCACACTTACTTGATGCACTGTTGAGCTCCTGGACAGCTCTGGATCAGGCTCTGAATAGTTGGATGAGAAAATCCAAAAAAGTCAGCTCCAGATGGAAGCAGGTCAGGCGGTGGTTTCCCCCTACAAGGAGGGGGAACATTTTATTTTGAGCACAGAAGGGATCTGGGATGGCATGTATGAACACAGGGGAATGTTCTCGGAGACTTGGAGACTAGTGGCCCTGTCAGCCTCAGGGTACAGGACTGTCCATCCATGTGCCCCAAGCGACATATGAGGTAGCCCCTTAAGTGCGTGATCAACTCACAGAGTCACACTGATGGTCTTGAGCAGTTCTGCGTGGCAGACATCTGCAGAGGAGCTGACAATGGCATTCTGGGGGTCATCTTCAGGAACAATCTCAAACTGAGAAGAGAAAGGAGCAACCAAGTGACTAGATTTCCAGGAGGAAGAGGAGAAAGCAACATCACTAAATATTTCTTTACTCGAAATGACTAGAAGCTGCTTCATATATTCTCTTCCCTTAGTTTTTGGGTTACACCTGGAAATGCTCAGGGTCTGCTCTGTTTCAGTGTCTGGGGACCAGGTGCCAGGATTGAACCAGGGCTCTTGCATGTAAAGCCTGGTCTCTGCTTCTTGGAGTTACCTCCCTAGCCCAGAAGGGTACAACTTCCTAGAGGGTTATTTAAAACTCAGGCAAATCTAAGAAAGCAGAGAAAGTTCTTTAATTTTATCCTTGCCCGATGCTTCCCAGAAGTCAGCTCTTTAGACACAACCTGCACGCACCCACCGTTCCAGACTATTTCCTGTCCAAAATGCAAATGCAAAGAGCGCTTTATAGGCAATGATGTGACACTATGTGACCTTAGCTGATTATAGTTGAGGAATGCTGCTGGTCATTCTAATGGCAGCTGCCCTTCAATTTCCCAATTCATCTTCTGAACTGCAAAGTGTCTTTCTTGACCGCTTATATAAAGAAACGTATAATTAGACTAACACTGAGGACTTTTTGCCAAAATTTTTACAGCAGGTTGGGGGAATATTGTCTTACTCGCGGCTAACTTGGGTTCAATCCCTGGTACCACGTTTGGTCTCCCCAAACCCACCAAGAGTGATCTCTAAGCACCATGGTGGCACTCTCCCAACCCCAAGAACATTTCATCACAAATGCTATGTTGTCAACCTGATTCCTTTACTAGCTCCACGTAAAATTCAAGCAATTTCCCCAGGTTTTGGGTGCTCAGTCATATCACTTTAGACAAGATTAGTTGATTTTGTTCGTGTATGCCAAAATTCAAAATGTTTTCTAGACTTTACAGACTAGGTTTTGACTCCGATTAGTTTTTCTCTGTGGCTGTTAACTTCACTGAAGTCAATTTTAATAGTCAGACTTTACAGTGGTCCTGCAAATCTGTCCATAAATTGGGAACTGAAGTCAGGGAAGGCAGATGAAGTGCTCATAAAAAGGAAGACAGTTTACCTGAGGCAGCATGCCCCCGTCCTTGACTTGGCAGGTATAGAGACACTTCTGGTCGGGGTGCTTCATGCTGTCATATACCCGCGTACTGCAATAGCCCACAGGGTAGATGGCGCTCTCATCATGGAAGCCAGGCCGGTCGGTGATGATCTGAAAATGATGCACCGACCTGTGATGAGCCCCGGGGAACTGAGGAGACCGTGTAATCTGGAGACTGCTGTGGGGCCCCTGAGAGGGAGTCTCCCCGCACCGAGAAAGCAGAGGCTGTGGCACAGAATCACTGACCTGATTTCGTCAGGGCTGGTTGGGAGCAGCAAAGGGCAGCTAACAGGCACAGGAAGAGCAGCCTAGCCCCGGCCCCCCATTTCTGGTTCTCCTGGTCTCACTCACCTCCCCCAGGCTATACACTGTGAGACCCCCCAGTCCGATGGGGAAAACGGGCCGTCCTGAGGGATCCAGGGCAATGGGCTGAACCGGCTTGCGAGCACCTGCCTCCAGTTTCCTTTTCTTGGATGTTTTCTTCAGAACTGAAACGCAAATCTGGGGTCACCCACTTTTGAGACCCTCCAATGCGGAGGGGAAGGGATAGATTGACATGTGAATGCTATAAGCCGATCCTGGTTCTCTCCACTCACTTTCTCCCACAGGTCCCAGGTTCTTTCTCAGCTGCCCAGCTGGCAGCAAGCACTTTCAGGGTGAAGGGTTCAAGCCTTCACCGTTCAAGGCCTCTTTTATAAGATTGGGACTCCCCATGCCAACAGAGTGCTCAGAAGACCACAAAGCCCATTCCCCTGCCCTAGGAAACTGGCGTGCCTACACCCCGTAAGGAATATTCCGCATATTGGCAAGCCTCCACGCACTGTGGAATCCTTGTGGCTTATACTGACATGCCTCCACCCAGTGTGGAATCTCCACAAACACTGGCATGTCTCTACCCAGTGTGAATCCTCCTTACACACTGGAACACCTCCACTCAATGTGGAAATTTCCTCCTTACACTTGCTTCTCAGGAGCTGTCAAGGCTTATGGAGGGGTGAGAGTTGGAATTAATGGTGACATGTGGCCACAATTAATACCAGGTCTTTCGCATTAGTTCATAAGCCACTAGGACAACTGACCTCTCCCCCACCAAGGTACCTTCCAGTTTGTTGTTTTCTTTGCCTTTTTCTTTTCTCTCCTTCTTGGATTTCTTTGCAAAAGGTTCCTCAGCCCCAGTGCTAGGACCAGCAATGGGCCCAGTTCCCTGGATGGTTCCTACTGTGCTGGCCACACCATAAGCCAGGGGCAAACTGGAGCTGTGGGAAGGAGCCACGGCCTGCACTTCTCCTTCAGTCAGAGCCTGAAGCTGCAGCAGCTTCTTTAGCAAGTACCTGAGGTGGGAAAGGAAAGGGTGAGTGAACTTTCAGAAGATCTCAACACAAAACACTGGTTTTGACATACAAAATCAGAATTATACACAGAATTGTTACACTCATGAAAAAGAGTCTCTGGGATGCTAGGACTAACCAAGCTCAGGAGGAGCTTAAGAGGTCAAGGATAAGGCTTGTACCTGGAGGTACAGTCTCTTGTACCTGGGAGCCACTACCTGGATGTGGAAGGTAAAGGATATTTAACATTAACTGCAAACATATGTCCACATATATGTCCATGTGCACTGCACAGTAGGACTAAATATCTATTTGTAGATATTTGTCAGAAATATCTTTGTCAGAGCTTTGTCAGAAAGGTGGACAATAAGCTGTCTCATCACCAGGGTCCAACATGACTAGGGGATATACAAGTGCCAGACTATATGAATTCAAGATCTGGCTGGCCTCTGCTGTGGGTTGTACAATGCACAGACAACCTGTTGGACAATGACTGGAATGACTCCAGAGCAGTTAGCACCAGTCACTGAAAATGTTTGAACACAAGGTTAGGGTAAGCTCACCTTCTTTCTTCTTTTGCTTTAAGAAACTTTTCCTCAAGACGAGCAATTTCGTCACAAATAGCAGCATTTTCCTTTAAGAAAAGAAATTAGAGTCACATAAAAGGAACCATCAAGAGTACTGTTCTACAAAGAGGTGTTCTATTTCAAAAGGAAGAAGTCAACCTCAGCCTCCCCTATAGACCAACTGTGAGGGAGAGAAAAAGAATCAGGGTCACCTGCAGGCCCGGCAGTTTGACTTGACCAGACTGGGGTACTTTTTAGCAAAAAGGGCAGCTTTTACGGACCATGCCAGAAGAAGGTGGAAAACAAGGGCTGTCCTAGGCAGCCCCAGATGTACCATCAGCCTGACTAGGGAAGTCATAGACAGGAAGAAGTGCAGCCTGCAATGGTGGCCAAACCCCGAGATGGTTGGTGGTGTTGTAGTCTCCTAAGTAGTAGGAATGCCCATTCCCGAGTGCTTTGATTTGTGGACTGCTAGTAAAACCAATGGAACCATGAAAACTTATGCTGCATGTTCTGAACCTTCAAGAAAATAACTGGATGGGACATATAAATATCTAGGGGAGTCATATTTTTTTTCCTACTGGGTGAGGGGCCACACCCAGTGATACACAGGGGTTATTCCTGGCTATACACTTAGAGATTACTCCTCTGTGCTCTGGGGACTCTATCGGATGCCCATGGATCAAACACTGGTTGTTGGCATGCAAGGCAAGTGCCCTCCTGTACTATCTCTCCAGCTCCAGTCCCAGGTATAATATTGTTTAAATCTTAGAATCTGCTTATCTACACTTTTGCTTTCCTGTCCCATACATAGCTTAAATAGGAAGTATCCTCCAGTCTCCCTGTCCAGAAAGCTAGCCTAGACCACATCCTCACAAAAATCTTCATGTTCTGGATGAAGAACCGCTCCTAACAAGCTCCTTTTGATACACAGGATAGTCAATTCTCTTAATTCTATCCAGTGTGCCTTGAGTGCTAAATAAATGTTGCCTGGGTTTAGTCAGCCTTCAAAGGCCATGTTTGACCCACAATATTATGTTGTCTTTCTCATCTGGAATCTCTTTTCTTAGAATGACACAAGATATGTTTCTTCAGAATTTTGGCATAGACCAATTAGATTAGAGTCTTCCAGTAGGCAGGTAAAGAGAAAAAGTGTGATTCCGATGAAGTCACTTAGGTTTATCTAAATCAAGCAAAATCCTCTTCCTAGACTTCCATTCTCTCTCTTTGCCTGCCTCTGTCCAGACACCCTGGTTGACTACTCACATCCTATACTTCTTAGGACGCTAATCTGAATGTGCTGTCACTACTACCCAGTCTGCAATGAAGGTTCCCCTCCTCACAACTTCCCCTATGCTTCCAAAAAAAATAAAAGCCAGGGGTTGCTCATGCAGAAACGGGTGGATGTACAGGAGGACTCAGAGGTGGGAGAACACTCCCTTATTTTCCCAGCTCGGAGAGTTGAGCAAGATGCCATGTCAGTGGTGTCAGCAGTGGGGGATGTGTGTGTCATGCAATTAACTGGACTCCGTGGTCTTAGTGAAGCCAGGGGTAGAGGGGTGTGTGTGTGTGTGTGTGTATTGGGGATGCAGCAGACATTGGGACCCATGTTTGTGTGTGTGTGTGTGTGTGTGTGTGTGTGTGTTGGGGATACAGCAGGCACTGCAACGTGTGTGTGCGTGTGTGTGTGTGTTGGGGATGCAGCAGGCACTGGGACCCGTGCGTGCATGTGTGCGCGTGCGTGCGGTGATGCAGCAGGCACTCGGACCCGTGCCAGCCCCAGGACGGGGGCGCGGCGGACAGCGCGCACTCACAAAAACGGTGGCCTTGGCCGCTTTGCGCAGGCGCAGATACTTGAGCCGGTACTTCCCGTTCTGGCTCTTCTTCGGGAGCTTTTTCATCCTGGCCCGGGAGGCCTGCAGCGGGGCGAGCGGGCTCAGGGTACGGCCCCGCTCGGGGGTCTCCAGGGCGCGGCCGACATCGGGCGCGAGTCTCTCGGACTCCGGGGGGGGCGCCGCAGCACCCAGCGCCCCTAAGCACAGCCGGCAATGGGCGCCGAGCGGCCACTTCCGCGTCCTACCCGGAAGTGACGCAGGATAAACACGTCACTTCCGGCGCCCCCCCCGAGAGCACGTAGACGAGATTTCGTGGAGGTTTGGCGAGATTCTCGGACAGGCCCCTCGAGACTTCCGGGCCGCTCGCGGGCGAGGCTCTCGCGGTCGAGTCGGCCTGGCCGAGCGGGACCCGGGTCGGCGCCATCTTGGAAGGCCTAGACACAAGCGCGCGCATGCGCACACCGAAGGGCTTGTGTTTCCCTTTGGGAGAAGGAATCCCAGGAGGGAGCAAAGGAGAGAGAGCTGGTCTATCTAAATGGCATGCTTGGTTTCTTCCTATCCCATCATCATTTTACATTTTACATTTACATCATTTTATATTATTTTCCAGATGGTCTTCTTGGTCATTGGTTTGCCAAGTGCTTCTTTTTTAAGACACAGTTACCTAACAACCCCCCCCCCCCCAATCTCACCACCCCAATTTCAGGATTATGTAGAAGTTGAATGTAATATTACTGGGCATTTCTGTGACTGTATTTATTTATTAGAATATTTGTTTAATGCCTACTCTTTGGCCCAACCTTTAGGTTCCTATTTAAAAAGCAAGGATAGAGTGTCAAGGAGCCTTAGTTAGAAGTATAATAGGTGTTTTCTATTGCTATGGCAGCACCCAGCTAGAAAAGTGGGGCTACATAGAAGGGATCTTGAAGAAGCAGGTGCAGACAGACTCAAAGAGAGCCAGCGGTCAGCTCAGGAAGCACAGATTGGGTAGTAGTGTGACAGTGCATTCAGTTTGGCGTCCTAAGAAGTATGGGTTGTGTAGTAGTCAGCCAGGGTGTCTGGACAGAGACAGGCAGAGAGAGAGAAGGGAAGTCCAGGAAGAGGGTTTGCTTGATTTAGATAAACCTAAGTGACTTCATAGGAATAACACATTTTCTCTTCACCTACCTACTGGAAGAAAACTTTTAACTGGTCTATGCCAAAATTCTGAAGAAACATATATTGTGTCATTCTAAGAAAAGAGATATCAGATGAGAAAGGCAACATGATATTGTGGGTCAAACATGGCCTTTGGAGTCTAACTAAACCCAGGCTCAGGATGGGAGTTAGAAATTCTGAGGGAGGGGTGATGGATTCAGATAAGAGAGAGAGGAACAGTCCATCCGAAGGACTTCTACGTACTAAATATTAGTGATGGGCAGTGGGCAGAAGTTGGATATACTCTGGAATATTCGGAGTCAAGTGAACCCAGTAAGAATAGTGACTGAGTCAGCAGGGGCCATAGTCCAGTGAGACAGGCATTTATTTGCCTAGAATATGGCTGCCCCAGGTTCAATCCCCAACACTATATGTGGCTTTTGAGCACTGGGAGCTGTGTCTCCCCCCAACCTAAAAACCAAACCAAACCCATTGTAAAGGAATTTGTGGCCTATAATCCCAGCCATGGATTACATAATGGATGTGTATCTTCACACTTCCAGGCTGCATCCATTGCTGTGTGCAGCATTAGCTATTTTCTACACTGTCCTCAGCCCCAAGAACAGGTTACAAATTCTTGCCATTGTTCTGTCCCTGGCCAGCAGTGCTCATGAATCCCACAGAGTGAGCTGAGCACACTCCAAGGATTTCAACCACCTGAAAAGGTTTCCAGAAATTTCACATCTTTATTCTCTTGCCACATTGCTCTGCTTGTGCTTTGAGGTGAACAATAGCCTAGTGGGGCCTGCAGCAAATGAGAGAAGAATCTATCTCCATAAACAGCCTTGAGTTCCTCTTTCTGAGTCAGAAGATCTCACACATATAGACAGAACATGAAGACTTTCCTTCAGCTTCTTTTCTATCCCCATGGCATGCACCTTTTATTTTTCTTTTTAAATTCTTGAAATCAAGCTCCAACTTTCAGACACATTTCCATATGTGGTTGCTACCTTTTTAAGTTCAGAAAAAACATGGTATAGTAGAATCTCCAGTTCAGTGGAACCCAAGTAGCTCTAAAGTGGGTAGTTTTGTACATACTGTGTCTCATTGCGAGGAAGGAGAGAGCTTGACTTTCTGTAACACCGTCTTCCCCTTGGTTTCTTCATGACAGTTCACTATGGGTGTTCATCGCCCCCTTGGTAGGCCAGAAGTTTGGGTTTGGATGGCTCCAGGCCGGCCAGCAATGTCATGAAGTCAACCACAGTGTCAATGTTGTGCTTCTGGGCTGTGGTGTCCTTGAGCACACAAAGTACGCTAAGCCAGCTGAAGGAGACAAGCTCGGAGATGTTGGCACGGAGGAAGAGGAGGATGACGTTGAGGTCATTGACTGGGCAGCCCAGCATTTTTCTGCTGAGGAGGTCAAAGGCTGGCAGCATCTCATAGATGGACAGAAGCCCCTTGTCCCAGCGGCAGAGGCGTGTGAGGTTGTAGATTATGACGGGCACCAGGAGTGTGTAGACAGCTACCGTGCAGACACTAACAGTTTGGAAGGCGCCCAGCGAAGTGAGCCTGCATGAGATGAGCTGTGGCACTTGGGGCTCCCCGCTCAGTAGCCCTGACTTGACAGAGCAGCTGAATTCCTCTTGGAAGAAGACGTCCAGGTGGAAATGGCCCAGGTAGAGGTAGGTGGCAGCTGTGAAGATGAGCAGCAGCGAGTTCCGCAGGAGGTAGGTGGCCACAAGCAAGTGTGAACGTTGTTTGCACGCCAGGTAACGCTCGAGAAGGGGGAACTCAAAATACCGCTCCTTCCTGGCCCTGTGTATGTGTGGGGAGGTTGGTGAGGGTAGGACAGTGGGCATGTGGTATTGGGCACAGCATATTCAGCTTGGTGTTCTGGGCTTTCAGGAAACACTGAGCACAAGCACCTCTCTCCTCAAATAGAGCATGAGCACCTATGGATTTTCCCAGTGCAGAGTGCAATAAGGCAGGAATAACCCTTTCTTGGGGGAATGATATCCATTACTATGGTTTTCTGCCCAGCAGGGCCTCTAACCCTTTATGCTTAGTCATGTTCCTAGGAAGTAATAGGCTTATTTATTTGTTATTTTCTTGGGTGTACTGGGTATACTCAGGGCTTACTTCTGGTTCTATGTTCAGGAACCACTCCTGGTGAGATCTGGGGACCATATAGAGTACCAGGGATTAAGCCCAGGTTGACTTCATGCAAGACAAGGAACAGACACTACCTGCTGTGTTATTACTCCAGCTGGCAGTAAACTAAGTTAGCACTGGACTGGGAATCTAAAAATACAGTCTCAATTTTGGTCAGTATGAGGTTTTTTGTTCTTGTTTTTGTTTTTCGTTTTGGTTTTTGGGCCACACCCAGTGACGCTCAGGGGTTACACCTGGCAATGCACTCAGAAATTGCTCCTGGCTTGGGGGACCACAGGGGACACCAGGGGATCTAACCGTGGTCTGTCCTAGGCTAGCTCAGCCAAGGCAGATGCCTTACCATTTGCTCCACTGCTCCAGCCCCAGGACGGTGTAAATTTTAAGACAGTTTTTTTTTTTCCACACCCAGCAGCACTCAGAAATTACTCCCAGAAAGCACAGGAGACCATATGAGATGCCGGGGACTGAACTTGGTCAGCTGTGTGCAAGACAAAACCCTACCTGCTATGCTATTGCTTCAGCCCTTATTGATTTTTAAACTTTTAAAAAATTTTTTTAATATATATATATATATATATATATATATATATATATATATATATATATATATGGTTTTTGCGGCACACCCAGCAGTGCTCATGGGTTACTCATGGCTCTACGCTCAGAAATCGCTCCTGGCAGGCTCAGGGGACCACATGGGATGCCGGGATTTGAACCACCGTTCTTCTGCATGCAAGGCAAATGTCTTACCTCCATGCTATCTCTACAGCTCCCTAAACTTTTCTTTTTAATAAAACACACTAACAAATATTTGTTGAGAGCTGTGGAAGTTGGTCTCTACATAACTGAAGTGCACAGTTTCTCCTCTCACTTATTGAAAGGGCTAGATAACATTTGCAAATGAGAGTTATAATATAGCTCAGTGAGTTGCTAAAATGCTGGATGCAAACCATGGTTTGTAGGAACTGGGAGAGCGAGAAGAGGTGGCCTAGAGCAAGCAGAGAGACCCCTTTACAAAGATGCTTCTTTGAGCAGGAGGGGAGTAACCCAGATAAGCTGCAGAAGCTGGCTTTTGAGGCAGTCTGTATAGCTAAACCTGGTGAGCCCACTTTGAACTGCTCCATTCCACAGCCTTACAACTTACCTACCCACTTCTTTGCTGGTGGGGGGGGGGGCACTCAGCTATGTGCAGAGTTCAATTCTGGCTCTGTGCTCAGGGATCAGTCCTAATGGACTTGGGGGAACATATTGGATACTGGGGATGAATCTTAGGTCAGTTATGTGCAAGGCAAACTCCCTTCCTGCTGTCCTATCACTCCAGCCCCTCAATGATCTTTGCCCCCACCATCATCTATGAGCTTTACTGATGAATCATGCTTACTTCTTGTATGATTGAATAAGCTGTTGCCTTGCCTGGGTAAGTATTATTTGGTTACCCCTCCCTTTACATAACACATATGCATACACATGGATTTTCTTTTGTTTTGTGGAGGCAAGGATTGAACCCAGGGCCCAAGACCATCAAGGCAAGCTCTCTCCTGTCCCAGGCTACACACACACATGTCTGTAGCACCCAGAACTGCCCAGGTCTCCCCTCAAATGGCTGGATGCTGAGGAGAGAGCAGGGCTGGCTCGGGAGAAAAGAACATGCTTGGGTAGGAAGCATGTGGGAGGGAGTTTGGAAAAGGAGTTGGTGACAGATGTGGAAGGCCTTGGAGAAATCTGGGGTGTTTTTTGGAGGTCTGGGTAGAGCCATGCAAGTTTCTGAGCCACAATTTTTATGGACAAAGAGGCACTGGGGGTTCCATGCATTTACCGCTAAGGAGGTTGCTTCCTCCCATCCCAGATAGAACATAAGGCACTTAGCACCAGGACCTCTCAAAGGCCACCCAGAGGATGGTTTAGGGATTCCTCTGGCAACTCACTTGTCCAGCTCATCCCAGAACACGTGTGGGTCAGCGCAAGCCTGGCGGATCTTCAGCATATGCTGCACTAGGCGGATGGAGCGGTTGTAGGACTTGTCCAGTTCACTGATGATGAAACGCAGGTCTGAGCTGAGGGCTGGTACAGCCACGTACTGCCACAGCACTGCTGGAAGGTACATGGCCATGGCCAGGGCCAGCAGGGAGTATGGCAGGGCCTGTGGGATGAGAGGGGGCTCAGCTGGCACCCCCACTAGGCAGGCAGCATAGGAAAGGACTGCAGCCAACGGGGCCCCAAGCTCTTTCTGAGGTAGCCAGGCATGCATGCAAGGCCTGGGAGAGCTGGGATGGGCTCTTGTGCACTCTAGGCATACAGCTGAAGCTTGTCCCATTTTGGGGGACTTTCTACAGGTCTGAGGCCCCCATGGGCCTTTTTTGGTCAGCTGGGCAGATATTTCACTGAAAGGACCTGAGGAAGTGATGCTTGTCAGGCTTGAGAGAGTTGGAGTACCCAGGATACCCTAGTTATGCTGGGGCCCCCAGGACTGCAGCAGAGATGCTAAGAGACCATCTGCTGCTGGGATTAGAACCCTGGTAGGTGACATGTGCCCTAACTGCAGTACTATGTCCTGGCCACTAGAAGGCACACTTTAAGTAGCAGGCCAACAGCTCTCACAGGGCACAAGCTTCTGGTCAGAGAACCCAGGACCCCCAAGATCACAGACAGTTATTGGCTTGAAGCCTGGAGTCAGTGCCAGAGTTGGGGAAAGTGGAGTGCCAAGGAGGCAGGGAAAGCTGAAGGCACTACAACGCTGCAGTCCAGAACCTTACCTTGTGCGGCCACAGGGATTTGATCTTGTACTGGCCAGACTCCTCTTGTTTGTGGTGGGCCAGGGAGTCCCAGCAGGAACTGTCCACGAAGGCGGCCTGCCGAACACTGAAGTTCCCAGGGGAGAAACAGCTGATGGGAGAGCCTGCAGCAGGGATGTTGTGAGCAGGAGCCTCGGAGAGCCACTGGTGCTCTGGGGACTGGGGCTAGGAGATATGGTTACCAGGTGGCCAGGGGCTAAGAAGGATGATCACGGCATGGTCATCACCCGGGTCCAGGGGCTAGTGAGAGATGGTCACTCCTTGTCCCTCTAAGGACTGACCAACACCCCAGTACCAGCCTTCTGGACTCATCACGGCTGGGACACTGAACTTGTGTTTGGCACAGCTGTTAAGGCCCAGAGCTGGCAGGGTGTGAGAGAGGGAGAGGGGAGGAAAAGAGAGGAAGAGTGAGAGATAGAGAGACAGAGACAAAAAGACACACACACACAGAGGGAGAGAGAGGAGGGAAGGAGGGAAAGATAGACAGAAAGGAAGAGGGAGAGAGTGGAAGAAAAAAGAAGAGAAGAGAATTCTGTCACTTAAAGTTCAGAGTGAAGGTTCCCAGACTTACTGTCCCTTCCCAAAAAGAAATACCCCAGGCACTTGGTACCCCTGGAAACACACCCCCTTAAGTAAACATACAGAAGCCCCCTCTACATCCTTGGGGCATGCTCAGGGGTGCTGGTGGGTGTGCTGGACAGGCCAAGAGGATTTACTCCAGGGCTTTGGAGTCAAAGTGGGAGAGGGGTACAAGGCAGCTGCTGGGGGTGGGGAGCAGGCACAAAGGAATCTTTTGTTTTTCCATCATCCACTAGAAACAGGCACACATGGGTAGAAGAGTAGATTTGATTCCCAGGAAGGGCAGTCCCGGTGGGGATGCTGCTTCTCAAAGGTCCAAATGCTTTTCTGCAGGGTAGGTAGGGGTCTGCTGAGATCCTCAGCACTCGCATGGGATGAGGTCAGTGTGTGGCTGGGGTTTGTGGACAGGAGGGAGTGTCTCTGTGTGTGGGACTGCTGGACCAGGCTCGGCCTGTCCTGTCCTCTCCGTCCAAGTTCTGGCCAGAGCAGACACTGCCCCACCTGATCCTCAGTGACAGGCTGGAAGTAGGGACCAGGGACTCTGAGGCACAGGCAGAGCAGGGTTAAAGCCCAAGTATTCCAGTGCCTCTGCACCAGACAAGAAAACCATTGAGTTCCTACCAGAAACCTTGGGAAAAAGAGGTCTGGGCCCTTTTTGAACACAATCCGAGCAGCCACTTACCAGCCGAGAACTCCTGGGCGAATGCCAGTGACATGAGCAGCAAAGGGAAGCCTATGGCCACGAACTTGACCAGGCGGTCCAGGGGCAGCTCCAGATGAAGCCCCTGGAGACGTGGCCCCCTGCGGTCTGGCAGGAGGGCATCGGAGAGCATGTACTCGGCAGCTGCATGAGCCAAAGACATGCTGCCCGGGTTAGGGTGTCCAGGTCAGCAGGAGGGAACCCAGGAGGGCTGGGAGCACTGCAGGCTTGAAACCCACCTGAGTGGACCACTAGTCAGTGGGAGTCTGTGCCCAGGGCAGCCTCTAGTTGCCTAAGTAGCTGGGCAGGGCCAGCCGGTGCCCACATGCACCTGGTGATTAGCCAGAGCAGCGCCCAGTGGTTCCGGCTGCAGGAGGGTCGGCTGCCAGCTGCCGTCCCTGGATTGCCCCTGAGCAGATGGGCCCTGTGGCTTTAGGCTTCCCTCTCATTAATAAAGTATTTTTGGCAACGTGGTGGAGGGAAGGGAGGGAAGAAGGGCCATAGAACCTGCCCCACCCCCATGTAATTTGGGTGGGGATCCTGAAATTCATGGAAGGGCCTCATTTTGTGGCTTGGGTGGGAATTGAGAGTCCCCCACCTCCTTGCCATTGCTGCTTCCACAGCAGGGATATTTTTTCTTGGGCTCAGGTTCTTTTCCAGAAATTTCTTGGGTTGGTGTTCGATTTCCTTCCCTATCTTTAGTCTCTTTGTTTCCCAAATATTTCAATAACGGCTTTATAATTTCCACATTTTTTTCCTGTTTGTTTTTGGACCACATGCTCGGTGCTCAGACATTATTTGTAGCTCTAGGTTAGCCCTTGGAGGCGCTCAGGGGACCATGAGCTGCCATTGCTGCTTCCACAGCAGGGATATTTTTTCTTGGGCTCAGGTTCTTTTCCAGAAATTTCTTGGGTTGGTGTTCGATTTCCTTCCCTATCTTTAGTCTCTTTGTTTCCCAAATATTTCAATAACGGCTTTATAATTTCCACATTTTTTTCCTGTTTGTTTTTGGACCACATGCTTGGTGCTCAGACATTATTTGTAGCTCTAGGTTAGCCCTTGGAGGCGCTCAGGGGACCATGAGGTGCTGGGGATTGAATTTGGGGATCTCACATACAAGGCATACACTCAGTCTGTTGTGTGCTCTCTCTCTCTCTCTCTCTCTCTCTCAGCCTTCTCTCTCTCAGCCTTCTCTCTCTCTCTCAGCCTTCTCTCTCTCTCTCTCTCTTTTGTTTTTGGGTCATACCTGGTGGCACCCAAGGGTTACTCCTGGCTCAGTGCTCAGAAATTACTCCTGATAGCCTCAGGGGACTATATGGGATGCTAGAGATTTAATCTGGGTTAGCTGCATACAAGGAAAATGTACTATCACACCCCTATTTTTTTTGTTTGTTTTGGGGACCATACCTAGCAGTGCTCAAAGGTTACTCCTGGCTCTGCACTCAGGGGATCATTCCTGGTGGTACTTAGGAGGCCATATTGGATACCAGGTATCAAACTCAGTCAGCTACATGTGAGGTATGTAATCTCCCTGCTGTGTTATTGCTCTGGTCCTTTCTGTCTCTGTCTGTTTGCCTGCCTGCCTGCCTGTCTGTCTGTCTCAAGCCCTACCCATTTTCTGGAAAGCTGAGGGCTGTGGGCAGCACGAAGGACCTCTCCTTGGACACTAGAGAAAGAATGTTTTCAGTCAGCACATGTCACTTGTCCCTGTGTCCCTGCCTCTGTGGTTCAGCATCTTCATCTCTCCAGTAGTATGTTGTGGCTTGACAAGACCATGAGTATTAAGAACATAGCATGGAAAGGTACTTGTGAACCATTCAGGGTAGGGCAAATGCCAGCTATGATTACAACTGTCTGGAGTGGGGTAGGTGGAGCAGTAGGCACAGGGCATTGGGCACTCTGTCCCTCACAGTGTACTAGGCTGAGCTGGCTGGATGGTTCTGTTAAGTACTGATGGAATCCCACAGTTTCTGAGGACCTCTAGGGCCATGCCAGCAGTGATCAAGAAAACCAGGGTTACATTAAGCAGTGCTTGGGGCCCTCGAGGGCCACAGCAGGCAGTGTTGAGGGACTTGTATGCTACAACTGTTGGTGCTTGGGGCATGTAGTGCCAAGGACTGAAAGATCTTAAGAAAGCTCCTTGTCATTTTTCATAGACTTGGTACCAATTTGCACTGATGTGGGTGAGATGAACTGGGCTTCCTCCACCCCTCTCATGGCTGTAAGTATCTGTATGTCAAGGGAGGCAGATGGTCACTTTGCTTGACCTGTAAATAAAGGTTTTTCTCATTTGAAGGGTCAGAGAGAGGAAGAAAACCCACAGTGCTCCCCTCAACAATATTTAGCCCAGCTGTGCACTGATGATTTAATGCCTGGCTAGGGTACTGCTGTGTGTGTGTGTGTGTGTGTGTGTGTGTGTGTGCATGTGTGTGTGTGTGTGTGTGTGTGTGTGTGTGTGTGTGTGTCTGTATGCTTGGAACTGTGGGGCTGAGGCTTCAACTCTGGGGCCTCTGCATGTGCTTAGATCCTTTAGTGATCTTCTGGAATCCCAAGAATTCTTATTTTTAAGTGGGGTCACACCTGCAGATTCTTAGGGTTACTCCTGACTGTGCTCAGGAATCACTCCTGCGAGCCTTGGGGTGATGGTGGGAATGCTGGGGATCAAATAAGGATCTGTTGTGTGCAAGGTAAGTGTTCTACTAATTCTACTATGGCCTTGGCCCTGATTTTAGATTTTTTGAGCGGGGCACACCTGGTGGTGCTGAGCAGTTACTCCTGGCTCTGCACTCAGAAATCACTCCTGGCAGGCTTGGGGAGCATATGGGATGCCAGAGATCAATCCCAGTTCAGCTATGTGCAAGGCAAATGCCTTACCCTCTGTACTATGGCTCTGGTCCTAAGTTTTTTTCTGAAGAAGCAACAGTATAGGGGTTTCAGGAATCAGTGTTGCACACAGAGGACCTGGGTTGATTCCAGGCCTGGGGCTCTGCTATGTATGATGATTTAGTACTGTTGGGTGTGGCCCAGAAAGCAAACAGATTAAGAAATTCTTAGTCTATATTTAGTTTTGTGAAAGATTTGTAAACCACTTTGGTCAAAATAAAAATAAAAAAAAAAGAGTTTCCTAGTCTTTGTAAACTCATGTGCTGATAATGCAGTCTGGTTTTTATGAGCACTCGTGAGTGGGCTGTGGGCTGAGCAGAGAGAGAAGCCTAGTATGGAGAGGATCTCACACCCCCCTGTAACCCTTCAACTGCCACACTTGCCTTTGCCCCAAGTTTCATGCACTTTTGCCAAATGTTTATTCTGGGTTTGTGGGAAACATTTTCTCTTGCTATTTTGGAATTAGTTTCTCTCACAGTTGAAAGCAAGGACTTCAACACACGAGTGTACTGTGCACTGTGTGGTTGCATGAGCTGGTCAGGAAAACCTTTTTCTTCCAGAGCCCTCGGTATCCCTCTTTATTGGGGACCCTAGAGACCCCTCTGGGTCTCCATCACCAGGTTTTGCTGACTTTGTCCTTTACAGAAGTGGAATCAGGAGCATGCATTTGCAGGGATGTCTTTAGTTCTTCATTGCATTTATTATTATCATTAATAATATTATTAATATTATTTAAAATAATATATTTATTTAAGCACCATGATTACGAACACATTTGTAGTTGTGCTTAAGTTATAAAAATGAACACCACCCTTCACCAGTGCAACTTTCCCACCACCAATGCCCCATATTCTTCATCCCCCTCCTTGTTTTCAAGACAGGCATTCTATTTCTCTCACTCACTACCATTGTCACGATAGTTCTCTGTGTAGTTATTTCTCTAACTGCACTCATCACTATTTGTGGTAAGCTTTATACCATGAGCCCTCATCTCTATTGTCTCTGGGTATTATTACAATAATGTAATGAGTGAGACTATTCTGTGTCTATCTATCTCCCTCTGATTCATTTCACTCAGCATAATATGTCCATACATATGTACATGTCCATCCATGCACAGGAAAATTTCATGACTTCATTTTTTCTGTGGCTGCATAATATTTCATTGTGTATATGTACCATATTTTCTTTAACCACTCATTTGTTGTCAGGCATCTAGGTTGTATCCAGATTGTCTATTGTAAATAGTGCTGCAATGAATAGGCACGAAGAGGGTATTTTTCTATTGTGTCTTTGTCTTCCTAGGGTATATCCCTAGGATTGATATAGCTGGATCATATAGGAGCTCAATTTCCAGTTTTTTGAGGAATCTCCATATTGTTTTTCATAAAGGCTGGACTAGATGGCATTCTCACCAGCAGTGAATGAGCATTCCTTTCTCTCTACAGCCCCACCAGGACTGATTGTTCCTGTTCTTTGTGATGTGTGCCAGTCTCTGTGGCATGAGATGGTATCTCATTGTTGCTTTGATTTGCATCTCCCTGATGATTAGTGATGTGGATCATTTTTCATGTGCCTTTTGGCCATTTGTATTTCTTCTTTGAGGAATTGTCTATTCATTTCTTCTCCCCATTTTTTGATGGGGTTAGATGTTTCTTTTTTCTTGTTAAGTTCTGTTAGTACCTTGTGTTTTTCAATATTAGTACCTTGTCTGATGGGTGAATAGTTTCTTCCATTCTGTGGGTGGCCTTTGTATTCTAGTCACTATTTCCTTTGAGGTGCGGAAGCTTCTCAGTTTGATGTAATTCCATTTGTTTATCTCTGCTTCCACTCATTTGGACAGTGATGTTTCTTCTATAAAGATACCTTTTGTTTTAATGTCATGGAGTGTTTTACCTATGTGCTCTTCTACATACCTTATGGTTCCAGGTCTGATATCAAAGTCTTTAATACATTTGGATTTGATCTTTGTGCAATGTGTTAGATGGAGGTCCAAGTTCACTTTTTTATATATGGTTGATCAGTTGTCCCAACACCACTTATTGAAGAGGCTTTCCTTGCTCCATTTTGCATTTCTTGCCCCTTTATCAAAGATTAATTGATTGTATGTCTTGGGAATATTCTCTGAATACTCAAGTCTATTCCATTGATCTGAGGGTTTGTCTTTATTCCAGTATCATGCTGTTTTAATGACTATTGCTTTGTAGTACAACTTAAAGTTGGGGAAAGTGATGCCTCCCATCTTCTTTTTCCTAAGGGTTGCTTTAGATATTTGTAGGTGTTTTTGTTCCAAATGAATTTCAGGAGTGTTTGATACACTTCTTTGAAGTGGGTATCCTTAGAGGAATTTGCTTAACTCAATACCTTTCAGTTTTCTCCAGGTTCTAGCAAACCGCTTCATTTTACATTTTCTTATGGCTGTATAGTATTCTATTGCATATTAATCATATGACTTCTTTATCTTTTATCAATTGGACATTTTGTCACTTCCATATGTTGGTTACTATAACAAGTATTGCATTGAATGTCAGTTTGATTTTATTTTGAGGAATGTCATTACTTAAAATGTTATTTAAAAACTCAGCAACAATCAAGTTAGTTGCTATTTCTATAGTTAGCATTTTTTTCTGCAAAGTATTTCACTACACTCATTTGGCTGTTGATAAACACCCTTTTAGCTTGTACAGGAAAACTTGTCAGGGATAAATATCTAGGGCCAGAGTTCCTGGGTGACAGGGCAGCGAAGATTCATTTGTCTCATATATCAGTGTGCTCTTCCAAATGCTGGTGCTGAGGGTCTCCTGGATTCCCACCTTATTACCAATAATCTGCACCATTAACTCTTAATTTTATGATACTTGATAGAAATAGGGGTCCTTAAAGTGTGGTTCAAAGCCTCCTGAGATCGCTTTAGACTTTTCAAAGGAATCTGAAAAATTGACATGCTAACATTGAGACACTGTTTGAGATGAGGGATATGGCGCAGCTGCAAGTCCCACCTTTTAGTCCAGCTCTACTAAAACCAAATCAAACCAAACACTGCTTATTTGCCATGCTTTTATGAGTATGTAGTAGAGTTTCCAGAGGCTACATGATAGATGGTCTTTCAGTGGACTGAAGCAGAAGAAAATGTAAGAGGCCACAATCCATATCTGTTTTTTTGTATCTTTACTTAAACACTTTTATTACAAACATGATTGTAGCTGGGTTTCAGTCATATAAAGAACACCCACCTTCACAAGTGCAACATTCCCATCATCAATGCCCTAAATCTCCCTCCTCTCCACTCCCCCCACCTGTATTTGAGACAGGCTTTCTACTTTCCTCATGCATTTACATATAATAGTTGTCAGTATAATTATTTCTCTAACTGCACTCATCACTCTTTGTGGTGAGCTTCATATTGTGAGCTGGACCTTCCAGCCTTCATCTCTATTGTCTCTGAGAATTATTACAAAAATGTCTTTTATTTTTCTTAAAATCCACAGATGAGTGATATTATTCTGTGTCTCTCTCTCCCTCTGACTTATTTCATTCAGCATAATAGATTCTATGTACATCCATATATAGGAAAAATTTAAGACTTCATTTTTCCTAATGGCTGCATAATATTTCATTATGTATACGTACCACAGTTTCTTTAGCCATTCATCTGTTGAAGGGAATCTTGGCTGTTTTCAGAGTCTGGTTATTGTAAATAGTGCTGCAATGAATATAGGTGTGAGGAAGGGAGTTTTTGTGTATTTTTGTGTTCCAAGGTTATATCCCTAGGAGTGGTATAGCTGGATCATATGGGAGCTCAATTTCCAGTTTTTTGAGGAATCTCCATATTGTTTTTCATAAGGGCTGAACTAGATGTAATTCCCACCAGTAGTGAATGAAAGTTCCTTTCTCTCCACATCCCATTCAGCACTGATAGTTCTTGTTTTTTTTTTTTTTTTTTTGTGATATGTGCCAGTTTCTGTGGTGTAAGATGGTACATCATTGTTGTTTTGATTTGTATCTCCCTGATGATTAGTGGTGTGGAGCATTTTTTCATGTGCCTTTTGGCCATTTGTATTTCTTCTTTGAGGAATTTCTGTTCATTTCTTCTCCCCATATTTTTATGAGATTAGATGTTTTTTCTTGTTCTGTCAGTATCTTGTATATCATTGATATTAGTCCCTTATCTGATGGGTATTGGGTGAATAGTTTATCCCATTCTGTGGGTGGGTTTTGTATCCTAGGCAGTATTTCCTTTAAGGTGCAGAAGCTTCTCAGCTTAATATAGTGTCATCTGTTTATCTCTGTTTGCATTTGTTTGGAGAGTGCTGTTTTATCCTTAAAGATGCCTTTAGTCTCAGCGTCATGGAGTGTCATACCTACATGTTGTTCTATATACCTTATAGGTTCAGGCTTGATATCAAGGCTTTTTTTAAAAATACATTTGGATTTGACCTTTGTGCATAGTGATAGATGGAGATCTGAGTTCACTTTTTTGCAAGTGGCTATCCAGTTCTCCCGACACCACTTGTTGAAGAGGCTATCCTTGCTCCATTTTGCATTTATTGCCCCTTTATTGAAGATTAATTGATTGTATGTCTGGGGGACATTCTCTGAATACTCAAGTCTATTCCACTGATCTGATGGTCTGTCTTTATTCCAGTATCATGCTGTTTTAATGACTATAGCTTTGTAATACATTTTAAAGTTGGGTAAAGCGATGCCTCTTATATTCCTTTTTCCAAGGATTGCTCTAGCAATGGGTGTTTATTGTTCCAAAGGAGTGTTTATTCCACTTCTTTGAAGAATTTCATGGATATTCTTAGAGGGATTGCAATAAATCTGTGCAATGCTTTGGGGAAGCATAGGCATTTTAATGATGTTAATCCTCCCAGTTCATGAGCAGGGTATGTGTCTCCATTTTCGTGTGTCCTCTTTTACTTCTTGAAGCAGGGTTTTGTAGTTTTCTTTGTATAGGTCCTTCACCTCTTTGGTTAAATTGACTTCGAGGTATTTGAGCTTGTGTGATACTAATGTCAATGAGGTTGTTTTTCTAATGTCCATTTCTTCTCTTATTATTGGTGTATAAGAAGGTCATTGATTTTTGCATGTTAATTTTGTAGCCTGCCACTTTGCTATATAAATCTATTGTTTTTAAAAGTGTTTCTGTCGAGTCTTTAGGATTTTCTAAATACAGTATCATGTCATCTGGAAACAGTGTGAGCTTAATTTCTTCCTGCCATATCTGAATGCCCTTGATATCTTTTTCTTGCTTAATTGTTATAGCAAGAACTTCTAGCACTATGTTGAACAGGAGTGGTGAGAGAGGGCAGCCTTGTCTTGTACCACATATTTGGGGAAAGGCTTTTAGTTTATCTTTGTTGAGAATAATGTTTGTCATTGGCTTGTGGTAGATGGCCTTGGCTATATTTAGAAAAGTTTCTTTCATTTCCATCTTGATGAAACTTTTTTTTTCCATAAAGAATGGGTGTTGGACCTTGTTGAATATTTTCTCTGCATCTATTGAAATGATCATGTGGTTTTTCTTTTTCTTTTTGTTGATATGGTGGATTATGTTGATTAAATAACGGATGTTAAACCATCCTTGCATTCCTGGGATGTATCCTACTTGGTCGTGGTGTATGGACTTCTTGATGAGGCATTGGATTCTATTTGCCAGAATTTTGTTGAGGATCTTTACATCTGTGTTCATCAGGAATATTGGTCTGTAGTTTTCATTCATTCATTCATTTATTCATAGCATCTCTGTATGATTTTGGTATCAAGGTGATGTTAGCTTCATAAAAACTATTTGGGAGTGTTTCTGATTTTTCAATTTCATGAAAGACCCTGAAAAGGATTGGCAGTAATTCCTCTTGAATGGTTTGAAAGAATTAGTGAACACTTCTGGGCCTGAGCTTTTGCTTTTGGGGAGATTTTTGAATACCGTTTTAGTTTAATCAGAAGTTATGGGTCTGTTTATATATGCTAGATCATCAGATTTAACCATGAAAGATTGCTAAGAGTCCAAGAATTTATCCATTTCTTCCAGATTCTCATGTTTTGTGGCAGAGAGTTTCTTAAAGTAGTCTCTAATTACCTTTTGCATCTCTGCAGTATCTGTCTTGATCTCCCCCCTTTTATTTCTAATCTGGCTTATTAAGTTTTTTTCTCTCTCTCTCTCTATTTCTTTGTGAGTTTTGCTAGTGGTTTATCAATCTTGTTTATTTTTTCGAAGAACCAACTTCTGCTTTCATTGATCTTTTGAATTGTTTTGAATTGTTTCATTGATTTCTGCTCTAAGCTTTGTTATTTTCTTCTGCCTATCTATTTTTGATTCCTTTTGCCGATCACTTTCTAATTTTAAAAGCTGAGTCATTAAACTTTTTATATAGGCTCATTCTTCATTTCTGATGTGTGCTTGCAAAGATATAAATTTTCCTCTTAGTAATGCTTTTGCCGTGTCCTACAAATTCTAATAATTTGTGTCTTCATTGCCATTTGTTTCCAGGAATGTTTTGATTTCTTCTTTGATTTCATCTCTGACCCACTGGTTATTAAGTAGTGAGCTATTTAATTTCCAGTTGTTAAAGTTTTTCTTCTGTGTCCTTTTGTGGTTCACTTCTAATTTTAGTGCTTTGCGATCTGAGACAGTAGTTTGTACTAACTTCTTGACTTTATGGAGATATGTTTTATGGGCCAGCATGTGGTCTATCCTGGAGAATGACCCATGTGCATTGGAGAAAAATGTGTATCCAGCTTTCTTGGGATGAGTGTCTTATACATATATCTACCAGTACACTTTCTTCCATTTTTCTTTGCAGAGATTTTACATTCTTTTTGGGTTTCAGCCTGGTTGACCTGTGAAAAGGTTTTGTTGAAGTCTCCCACTATTATTGTTTTGCTGTTGATATCTTTAGATTTGTCAACAATTTTATTAAATACGTTGCTGGTCCCTCAGTGGGTGCATATGTGTTTAGAAGTGTGATTTCTTCCTGCTGAACATATCATTTGATCAATATGAAATAATAATCTTTGTCTCTTACAACTTTTCTGAGTCTGAGGTTTGCATCATCTGATATTAATATGGCCACTCCAGCTTTTTTAAAAGGAATTGTTTGCTTG
Organism: Suncus etruscus; assembly: GCF_024139225.1. Lineage (NCBI taxonomy): Eukaryota > Metazoa > Chordata > Mammalia > Eulipotyphla > Soricidae > Suncus > Suncus etruscus. The sequence goes on from NC_064855.1 coordinate 10,724,742, forward strand.
GATAATTTTCCTCCAGCCTTTAATTTTGAGTCTATGTTTGTTCTGACTATTCAGATGTGTTTCTTGTAGGCAGCAAAATGTTGGATTCAGCTTTTAATCCATTTTGCCACTCTATGCCTCTTACCCACTGCATGTAGATTATTGACATTGAGAAAAATAATTGTCATGGGATTTGGTGTAGAAGTTTGTTGTGTCTGTTGGTCTTTCTTGTCTTAGAGTAGACCTTTCAGGTTTTCTTTTAAGACTGGTTTTTAGTCCATAAACTTTCTGAGCTGTTGTATATCTGTGAAGCCATATATACTTCCTTCAAACCTGAAAGTGAGTCTGGCTGGATGCAGTATTCTAGGTGAAGCATTCATTTCATTGAGTTTTGTCACTATATCCAACCACTGCTTTCTGGCTTTGAGGGTTTCTTGTGAAAGGTCTTCTGTAAATCTTAAGGATGCTCCTTTGAATGTAATTTCCTTTTTTGATCTTGCTGCTTTCAGTATTCTATCCCTATCTGTGGGACTTGTCACTGTGACTAGGATGTGTCTTGGGGTACTTTACTTTGGGTCATTTTTAGCTGGTACTCTTCAGGCATGTAGGATTTGGTTGCATGCCATCTTTAGCTCTGGGGGTTTCTCAGTAATGAAGTCCTTAACTGGTGATTCTTCCTGGGGATTTTCTTCATGGGTTTTTGGGACTCCAATGATTCTTATGTTGTTTCTGAGGAATTAATTCATCAAAGACTTCAATTTTCATTTGCCCACATTCCTTGAGTATTTTTTCTATTCTCTGATCATTTGCTTTAAGGTTCTTTTCCAGTCTCTTCTGCTGTATGGATTTGTTTTTTTTTTTTTTTTTTTTTTTTTGGATTTTGGGCCACACCCGGTAACGCTCAGGGGTTACTCCTGGCTATGTGCTCAGAAGTTGCTCCTGGCTTGGGGGACCATATGGGATACCGGGGGATCGAACCGCGGTCCGTTCAAGGCTAGCGCAGGCAAGGCAGGCACCTTACCTTTAGCGCCACCGCCTGGCCCCATGGATTTGTTTTATAGCTCATTTCGAGCTCACTGATTCTGTTCTCAGCTTCTGTTACTCTGTTGGAGAGACTTTCTATTGAGGTTTTTATTTCATCTACAGAGCTTTTCAGTCCTGTTATTTCAGTTTGGAGTTTTCTGTTTTCTGTCTTTGTGGTCTGTTCAGCTCGATTTATACTTTCTTTGAGTTCTAAGAACATCCTCCACATTTCTACTCTAAGTTCCTTATCTGAGAGGCTAATTAGGTGATTGACATTTTTCGGGTCTTCAGAGCTGCCATTTTCATTTTCAATATCTGATGTTGGCTTGCATTGTTTCTCCACCATCATGTTTGCTGCATGTTTTTTTTCCGTGCGTTTTATGGCGAAGTTCATTTGCTAGAAGAAGCACGTGGCCTCAAAGCAAAGCGCTCTTCTGGCCTTACCCTGCTCGTGCATTTCCAAGTCACCTCAGTCTCTGAGGCACTTTCATAGCGGCAGTACTCAGGTGCCCCTAGCAATGGTGTTGGTGGTGGGGACTCGAACTCACCATGCTTAGCATGTCCAAGTCACCTCAGTCTCTGAGCTTCCTCTGGGGAGGCACTTTCAAAGCAACAGCGCTCAGGTGTCCCTAGCAATAACATTGGTGGTGGGGACTCCCACCATCCATCTGTTATATGTCTAGTAGATCAGTGAAACAGTATAGTAATATCACTCCTTTCTGTTTTATTTCAGAAAATAGTTATTCTTCACAAAATATTTTTCTTACTATGTAATGGGGTCATCATTTTAAATTTTGGGCTATACCTGAAGCACTTTTGGGCATAGCACTTGAGAGCTTTGCCTGATTTTGTGCTCAAAGGACCAAGGGGAATGAACCCAGTCCTGCATGCAACATGTGTTCACCAATTGATTTCTCTTTCTGGCTTTATTTATTTATTTATTTTTGAAGCATATTTGGTGGTGCTTAGGGCTTACTCTTGGCTCTGCACACAAGGTTCATTTCTTCCAGGCTTGGGGACCATATGGGGTGCCAGGGTTTGAGCCTCTGTCAGCAATATGCAAGGCAAGCATCTTACCTGCTGTAGAAGGCAAGCGTCTTACCCACTGTCTTCAGTCTCTGTCTTTAGTTAGCTTTAAATAAGTACATATGTAAAGACTTTCAGTAATAATATTTTAAGATCTGATAAAATATTTTTAAATTGATGCACCATTATTTATATATTTATTATATTTATACATGATAGAATTTTAGGCAATAGTTTTATTTTCTAACATAGTAAATAGAAATTGAGGGATCCAGAGAGATAGCACAGTGTAGGGCATTTGCCTTACATGTGGCCAACCCAGGAGGAATCTGGATTGATTCTTGGCATCCCATATGGTCCCCCAGCCTGTCAGGTGTGATTTCTGAGTGCAGAGCCAGGAGTAACCCCTGAGCGTTGCTGGTTGTGGCTCCAAACCCAATCAATCAATCAATCAATTAATAAAGTTTTAAATTTAAAATAAAAATAGAAATTGAGATGAAACTCACACATAGAAAAGTTCTTTGGCATTCTTGAATACTTCTTAAGAGTGCAGAAGGACCCTGGGATGAAAATGCTTGCAAGCCCGTGGTATAAATGATATCTTTTGATTGGTAATTTACATTTTTATCACTTTTTTCCATGCACTTACAGTTTTGTATTTACAAGGCATTTCCTACTCTACCATTTTGACACACACACACACACACACACACACATACACACACACACACACTAGCTCCCAGTTCTGGAGGTTGGGAGTTTGGTAGCCACTTACCTGGGTTGCTATAGTTCAGAATCACTTACAAGAGTGAAGTTCACAGAGTGGCTGGATTATGGTCTTCAGAAGGCTTGTTTGGATGGCAGTTGTTCCCTCATAGATGTGATGCTAGATTGCTAGCATGGCAGGTATGATCCTGGGCTTTTAATGCACACATGTATAAAGGCAAGAAGAACTTTGTCTCATAGAACTGAGTGCTTATACCAGTCTGGTCCAATGGATGGGCAAAGGATACCTGAATATAGAGAAATGAAATTTTCACCCCATCCCCCATCTTCCTGTATAATCTTACCTGAGGGTAAGACCAGACCATTTCTGGAGGGGTCTATGGAAGGTAACAAAAGGGTTGCCTCAGGGATGGAAGAGGGAGACGAGGTCAGCAAGAAGCTTCAGGAGAAGTAGGCAGGATGGAAATATGGCGAATTCAGGATTAAATTCAGGGCGGCTTCAGGAGCCTGCTTAAAGATTGATCTTGGAAGCCACACCTGTTGTCTAAAGCATTATTATTAATAAAGCTGATGTCTCCTGCACTTGATTGCCTGTGGATCTTTTTCTCATCACTACCCTGAACCTGCAGACCCACTGGCTGAAAGGGGATGTAGGTGCCCTGGCCCGAACTGACAGAGAAAGGCCTCACCCTCCATTCATCACCATTCACAACCATCCAAAGACTCAATAATTAATATGTTATTCTACATGAAATAAAGAGCAAAGAGTTGTTCCCACACACATAAAAACACATCTGATCAATCATCTTCATTTTCTGCAAAATTCTGGGAATCAATATGGAAAAGATGAGAAACAGCATGATATAGCTGGGAGTGTATTGATGCCAAGACCTAGGTTGGCTTAGCAGATGAGATGAAATCTACCATAACTGGTTGGTGAGCTTCCATCATATAATTCTAACATCTAACATCTCCCAAGACAGGAGGTCTTGTAGACAGACAAGGTCTATGACATGGGGCACACTAGGCATGGCATGTAGTTGATCTTGAGTAAAATCAAGATCCTAAGGAAAAAGATGAGCCATTCTTTGCTCAGATTAGCTCTGGAAAAATTTAGATTCAACTCAGGGTGAGAAACCAAGGGAGTCAGAAACAGAATTAGCTATCCCAGACCAAGCAAGATAAAGATGCCAGGCTTGCCCCCTCTCTGCATTTGCTTTATAATGGGGATTCTCAGGTGGCCTCAGGCCTACCTGTTCTCATGCTCATGCCTATTCTGAAAAGGGTTGTTGCAGAGCTGCAGAGTGTGGGATCAGTGTTTACATTGGGAAAAAGGAGAGTAAAGAAACAGCGCTGAGAATGGAGAATGATGAGATACCAATAATAGGAGACTGGGAGAGAAGAATCCAGACTTCAGGGGTCATAAGAGAGGAAAGTCCAAATCCACTTAAGTCTCTTCCCTTGCAGCAGCGAGTGGGAACTGTTAGGTCTCAGATGCTGTTCTTGGCCCTGGAGTCATGGAATTATGTCTGAGTTGGAAGATTAGTACATGGCTCTGGAATCAAGTCTCCCGATGCTCAGTGATCCTTGAGGAAATTTGACCATCTGAGGCTAAGATTCCTTTGACATTGCTGCCTAGACTATCACAGTTTAAGGACTATGGTCCCTGGCCAGTAGTAAATATTGAAATCCAAACTCTTATTATTATCTCATGCTCACTTCACATCCTTTACCTCTAACCAAGTTGCCATTTCTCCCACTTAGATGCCAAAGACTTCCAGCCCTGCTCTCCAAAAACCTGGGTCTTTACTGCTGGGAATCAAAACCGACAGACGTCCCTGTGTCTCAGAATATATTTCCTAAAATAAAAAGCATTTACATGCTAGCTACTTTAGTTGCCTAAACTTATATAATTAACGCTCTCTGCATAATTCAGTCGGAATTATGCGTTCCTTTTCACGTTTCAATCATTTAATTCTCAAAAAAAATCTTGGGGGCAGATGGTATTTATTAGCAGGAAACTGTGGCAGGATTTTAGATTGCTGAAGAGGTCAAGTGCAGGTAGATGAAGAGATTGGCTCAAGGTCACAGATTCAAGGGGGTGACCTGGAGCTGGAATCAGAAGAACCTGCATTTTTGTTCCTTGTTTTAATGCTGAGTTTTGCTACAAGGGGTTCCTAGGCCAGCAGCACCCAAACCCCCAGTAGTCCAGCTCTGTGTGTCTTCACCTTTTCAGGCCAATCTAATATACAGTGATGGTTAAGTACAGCCGTTCTATTGCCCCTTAATGTCTGTGCATCTGTCTCTGGTGATGGGGCACATGATTTGCTTTTGTTCTCTGATCCAGCACAACTTAGGGGGAAAGAGAAACTGCCATACTTTTCTCACGTTCCAGAATCTGATGTTCACGGAGTTATTCATGCTGCTCAAAGTCAGACAGTGAGGAAGAAACAGGACCAGGCCTACAGCTCACCTCTCTGACCTCCAGCCCATCTTGCCTTCTACTACATCATACTGTTTTGCTCAACTTTCAAAAAGTAATCTATCTATTGAATTTATGAGGCTATATAGGAAATGATAGATTTTTTTTGGAGGGGACACACCCAGTGATGTTCAGCAATTACTCCTGGCAGTGATTGGAGGATTATATGGGATGGTGGAGATTGAGAGATGATAGGTATTTTTGGGTTTTATTTTTGGGTTTTGGGTCACACCTGGAAGTGATCAGGCCTTACTCCTGGCTTCTTACTCAGGGATCACTCTTGATAGGCTTGGGGAACCATATGTATGGGGTGGTGGGAATGAACGTGGGTTGGCTATGTACAAGGCAAATGTCTTTCTTGATATACTCTTGCTCTAGCCCAGAAAATAATGAATTTTGTTATATTTCATAAATGTTTTTAAAAATTAAATGACTATATGTGCATAAGAAAAATGGGAAAATTGTAGGGAGGTAAAGAAAAATAAGGAATGAAGAGTGCCATATTTCCCCTGTGCAGTTATTGACATTCATAACCACCTAATTTCTATTTTTCCAGATATTTATCTGTGGCTACATGTGCATTTTTTCCATGAAATCAGACCATTTGTTATGTACACTTTTTCTAATTTGTTTTCCTTAGGGCTCTGGTGCAAGATATGGCACACCACTTACTAAGTACACTCTTAGAGGTATGTGTATTCTCCCTGTTTTAAGATGAGAAATTTGAAGTTCAGAGAGCAGCTAGACATATTCACCTCCATCATCCCGCTAGAAAGAGTCAGTGCCAGGATTGCTTCTGAATGAAAATTGGTTCCAAGGTTCAGTCTCTGAACATTTATGGCACTATGCAATTTGCCACTTAACACAGATATACTTGAGTGTGAGTGAGAGGATTTGAGAGTCAGGTTAGAAGCTGGACAACTCCTATCTACAAAAAAACAAGAAACAGAAAAAAAAACAAAAACAAAACAAAGAAACAACCCAACAAAATAAAACAACAAAAATCCCTTCAAAAATCAATTTTCTAGAATCCCTGAACACTAAACCAAGGATTTGCAGCAATCAGGGGAACAGAAGAGGAAAATGGTGGATGTCAGTTAGGGACTGAGTTTCCCAACTTTGTCATTTAAGATAGTTTAGGGCACCCCTTCCTCCTCCCAGCTCAGAAAAGGTCTGGGAGACCACATATTAGAGGTATGTGTACATGTGTGTGTGTGTGTGTGCAGGGGCACTACAGATCTCCTTTCTGGACTCTATGGTGGTATCACCTGTAGGGTGACCTTAAAGACCAGTTCTGTGCACCAAAGCTGGACCTCTCCTAGTCCGCTGTTGCGTGGGGGCAAGGCCCTTTTGTGGAAATGTTTAAATGCAAAGGGATTCACTGATGCCTGGTGCAAGTTGACACAGTTGAAACGAAGAATTGAATAGCTTGAGATATTGGTAAGAAAGTCTAGGAAATGAGATTGGCAAATATGAGTTTTGAAGAATGTCCACGTATTTCTTGAATCCAGGAGGTCACATTTGGTTCACCGTTTGGCACTTAAAGAAGATAGATGCTGAGCCCTCACCTCTGGCTGACTTTTAGACAGTGATGGTCATCTCAGCCACCAAATGTCTGTTAGGTGCCAAAGTACACCAGACAGTGGGGTTCAATTCAACCATGGAAAGAAGTTATATTCTGAGTGATATACATGCTACATCTCAAAGGAACCTTGAAAATATGCTGAGTTAAAAGAAGCCAGAAACAAAAGGCCACAAGTTGTGTTTCCAGGGTATCAAATGAGAGAAAGAAAATGGAGAAAGCTGATTTGGGCTGACAGGTTAGGAGGAAATCAGGAATGATTTTTTAATCATCTTTATTGAGGTAACTAGGTTCAGGAATTCTGTAGCAAATTGATGATTGCATGGCAAGGAAAGCCATATGGTATATATGGTTTAAGTGCTTTAAAGTGCTTTTAAGCATTATGTGGATTTTACCTTAAAAAGTAAAAAAAAAAAAAATAAAGAAAAAAGGAGGGTATTCTAGTAGCTTTAAAATACATTTGAAGCAAAGCCACCATGGTAACAGTCCCAGAAGTAAGACAAACTCTTAGCAACTTTCTGTGGGGTTACATCATCCAGACAAAGGCGCACACAGGTTCTCAGAGAAAAGTCAACTTTTAATTAATCTCTGATGTCTCATTTGCTTCCGAGTCCCAAAGAGATTCTGCCTTTTGGGGCTTATTTGAAGTCTGAGGTAATGAATTGCCTTTGCCTCCTTGTCAATTTTGAAGTTTGCAGTAATAATTTGTTTTTCTCGATTCGTCAATTTTGTGCTGTGGGATTCAGGAGAAGAATTGGGATTTATTAGTGCTGCTGAAGGGTGCAGCAGCATTCCGAGTGGAAAGCCATTTTCAATGTTGGGCTTTGCTTGATCACAGAGGAAAACCAATCAGTCATTAAATATCTGATATCTTTATAAACAGACCCTGAGGGGGAAATCTCAGCATTTATGATTTTCTGACCTTTCCCAAGGGACTTTCGTGTTTTAAATCTAGTCAAGAAACATGTTTAATCTACCCACTGGCTGGAGTTTGGATTTATTGCTTTGATTAAAAAGTTTCCCTCATTAAAATAAATGTCTCTGAAAGGGAATGTGAAGTGCCAACTAGTCACATGCTATCTTTATTCGTCCTCTAGACAATGAGTTTCTTTTATCCCTCCTGAAACCATTTGCAGAATGTAGGGAATTTAGCATGGGCAGAGCTGGTGTTTGGGGCACAAAACTGGGCAACCACATAGGTACCATCATCAATCATAAAGTTCCTTGGCTCAAAAGCATTTATATATATATATATATTTCTAAATATTTTCTTCTAAATTATAAACCTAAGTGCTTTAGGTTTAAGCTATAACTGTGAAAATGTTTTACCTGGGAAGGGTGCCTTGAATATTCAGTGGGACATGAGAATATCAGAGATTACTGGACACTGTTCTAATCACAATTTTTATAGACATGTTTGTGTCTTCACATAAACATGCTCAGGGATCACCCCTGGCAGTGTTTGGGGAACCACACAAGGTGCTGGGGATTAGCCACATTCAAGGCAAACACCCTGCCCTCTAGTCTATTGCTTCAGTCCCTTAACCATTATTTCTTTGAGCATTTTGATGACCTTCTCCTAGAACTCAAATCATACCTATTTTAGACTGCTTAATATTCAAGTTGAGCCTCCCCTCACATAGATACCCATTTAAAACTGTGGCCTGCTGTCCTTTCTACAATTTGTCATTTTATTTTGAATGGTGGTTGTAGGGGTGCTCCTAGGATTAAGGAGTGACATTAGGTCCACACCTATATACGGGGGAATGAAGTGTTGCATAAATAACCCACATACTGGCCCTTGTCATTCCTTTATTTTATAAAGGATATTTAGAATTGAGAAAAAATCCTTATTTATTCACACATTTAAAATCTGATATCCTTTTTTAATCCCTTTGCCTAGAAAAATTCTCCTAACATATCTTATAGTCAACTGGTAACAGATTCTCTAAGCTTCTTTTTTTTTTTTTCTTCAGAAGAAACCTTATTTTACCTTCAATTTAAAAATTTAGAATTTTAGGTTGACAGGATTTTTTTCTATCTCCTCTTCAAATATGTCACAACAGTAATTTTACTTGCATCATTTCTGATAGAAAGTCTGTAGTCATTCTGTGTCTGTAATGGGCTTTCTAATCAGCTTTGAAAATGTTCCTTTTATAATTAATACTGAGCACTTTGCTTCAGAGTTACATGTGGTTTGATGTGTGTTCTGCATGTAATGCTTTGGAGTTCTTGGATATAATGATTTCAAATCTAATTTAGACAATGATAGCCATTATTTCTGTTTGTTTTTGGTCAACACCTATGGTGTCAGAATTTACTTCTAGCTCTGTGCTCAAGGATCACTCCTGGCAGTGTTTGGGGAAATCACACAGGGTGCTGGAGATCAAACATAGGTTAGCCGTGTTCAAGGCAAACACCCTGCCCTCTATTCTATTGCTCTAACTATTATTCTATTGCCCTTAACTATTATTTCTTTGAGCATTTTTATTACCTTCTCCTAAAACTCAAATCACACCTATTTTAGATTGCTTGATACTTTCATAGGTTAATAAGAGTATATTAATTTTATATGGGGTCTCCCAAACAGTATTTTGGAGGTCCATATGATCCTCTTCAGGTGATCCTCAACCAACCAGAATCTATGCCAGCATCCTGCTAGGGCCTTGCAGTGTTGGGGAGATCATAGACCAGGTAGTCCAAGTTGGGCTGAGTGTATATAGGGCAAACACTTGAACCCCTAAATTTATTTTTGTGTTTGTCTTCTTTCTGCTTTCATTTTGGTAGCTTCTGTTGCTCTACAATGGAAGCTATTTTGTTCCCCCTTTAGATATCATATATTTTAAAGTCTTTGCGTATTTAATTATAGGGGATATATTCTTGTTTCTTTTAGCATTTTCATGCACAGTGCATAGAGCATTTGCTTTGCACATGGCTGACCTGGGTTCAATTCCCAGCATTCCATAGGGTCCCCTGAGCCTGCCAAGTGTGATTCTTGAGTGCAGAGCTAGGACCACACCACAGAGTTAGGAGAGCAGAGCCTCAGCACCGCTGGTGTGCCCCCCCCCAATTATGCCTTTGGGCACAGTCCTACTCAGGAATCATGGTGGTTAGCACAGCCTTCCTGCCAGCACAAGGCCCTTCTGGCATGATGAGGAGAAGGCCTGATGCCATGACCAGGCCTCTTGTGATGGGCACCTCCCCACTTCTCAGGGAAACCCTCTTTTCAGATTTTTAGGTGGTTGGTCAGGGCTCACCACACCACCCAGGTTAACCTGCTTAGAGCCAGATGGTCACAAACATTGATCAAGTCTATACAAACATCCTTAGCAGCTACTCTGGTGCTTCCAAGCCACTGGTTACCACTGGTGAGCCATGCTGAGACCTAGAACTATCTATGAAGGTGTTCGCTGTCATCCTGGCATCACACATGTTTTCTGGGACCACACTTTCCCTTCAGTCACCACCACAAATGAAGCCTTTCCTCTGCCACTGGGTCTAGTCAACTGACAATAAAATTCATCGCCTACAGTACTCAGCAGTCCTAATCCTAAGTCACTCCATCGCCATAGCTTTTCTCTACACCCCACCTGTGTTTTAAGCCATTTTTCTATGCCCTTTCCCCCATCCTTTGCTGGTCCCCTTACATTCAGGAAGCCACGCAAGATGCAGAGCCATGCATCCTTCACCCTACATTCATCTGGCATGGATTTCCATAGCAACTGGACTGAAAAACAGAACCCAGGAGCTCAGCATTAAGGGGCTGTGATGTTCACAAAATTGCAGCCACTTTTCAGGCAGGCAGACCCAGATCCACCCAACAATCTGCAGCAATCTAAGAATATGCTACTCTGAAAGTTGACAACAACGTGGGTACCAGCTGCTACCGGGCTATGTTGCATCCTCTTCTTGGTGACAGCAGTGCATGCATACCCCTGAAAGGTGGTAGCTTTAGCCTGAAGCCTCACTGGTACCACGGGAAGCAGTCACAAGCTCAGCATGGTTGGATTTGGGGGAGATCATGTGGGAGATGCTTGGCACTCTTGCTACTGAATTTTGAGCCACTGTGTCTATATATAACCTTGTTGCTAGCAGGAGTGTTTGTAGCTGTTTTGCTCACAATTGAGCATCAATATTTTTGGTTTATTCCTTTCAGAATAAACTTTCATGAGACAAGTAACCCCCAAATTGCTGGTATCTTCTTTCCCAAGGATGTTGCTCTCTGGTAGAATATTTGTCTCGAGAAGCTGCCCCGTCTGCCCTTTTCCCCTTTATCCTGGACAGGAAAACACCTAATTGTCTCTGGGGATCAAAAAAAAAAGGGGGGGGGGAATGTCTCACCCTGCCAGGAGGATGGGAGGCAGGCAGATTGCCTATCCAGTGGTGGGGAGCCTGGAATGGTCTCCCTTTGCCTTCCTCTGCCCCACCCACTAACTTCTCTGTTCTAGCTCTTGGAGGTTCTCAGCTGCTAAATTTGACTCTGATGCCTTCAGCGACTCTGGGGTAACCTGCAGACTTGAGGGGCAGCCTCCAGAATCTACTGTGGGCAATAATTTGGACTTAGGGAAGCTGGCCGACTAGAATGGTTGCCAAGAACACACTGGCACTGTCATCCTCATCTTTACAGTCTGAAATACACCCCCATTACTTTGTCCTGCTGCCTTGAGAAGTCATGTCCTGGGGCTGGGAAGGTACTGCTAGAGGTAAGGTGTCTACCTTGCAAGCGCTAGTGTAGGATGGACCACGGTTCGATCCCCCGGTGTCCCATATGGTCCCCCCAAGCCAGGAGCGATTTCTGAGCACATAGCCAGGAGTAACCCCTGAGCGTCAAATGGGTGTGGCCCAAAAACCAAAAAAAAAAAAAAAAAAAAAAAGAGAAGTCATGTCCCCTAGTGCATTAAATTCGGGCTCAGCTCCCCACCCTTTGGAGTTCTGGCAAACAAAAGTCGGATCTTGCTAACTCCTAGATAGGGAGGCTGCAAATGCACCTCAGGCAAGGGCAGATAGTCCAGGCAGAGATGGCAGAGTTCCTACTAAAAAGCCATTTGTTGCTTCCACCTCTGTATTCCCCAAGTCTGAAGACTTCAGAGCTTACCCGCCCCATTAAAGAGCTGATAAACCCAGGCCATCCATTTGTAATCTGTGTGAACAACAGCAATGGGATCTGTTGAGGATGGGAATCTGGGTAGGGGTTTGCTGTCATGAATGAATGTGAGATTCTGGGCACCCTGGTGTGTGTGTGTGTGTGTGTGTGTGTGTGTGTGTGTGTGTGTGTGTGTGTGTGTGTGTGTAGGGACACTGGAGTTTTCCTTTTTCTCCCCTCCTCTCCCACCTGTCCTCCCTTTCCTCTCCTCTCCCCTCCCCTCTCCTCCCACCTGCCCTTCCCTCCTTTCCCCACCCATCCCCTTTCCTCCTCTCCTCTCCTCTCCCCTCCTCTCCTCTCCCCTCCCTTCTCTCTTCTCCCCTCCCCACCTCTCCCATTCTCTCCTTCTCTTCTCTTCTCCTCTCACCTCCCCCTCCCTTCCTTTCTTCTCCTCTCCTCTCCACTCCTCTCCTGTCCTATCCTCCTATCCTCTTCTCTCCTATCCTCTCCCCTCCCCTCTGCTCTTCCCCTCTCCTCTTCTCTCCCTTACCATCTTCTTTTCTCCCCTCCCCTCCACACACCTCTGCTCCCCTCCACTCCCCTCCACTCCTCTTCTTCCCCTTCGCTTGTCTCCTGTCCCCTCTCCTTCATCCTCTCCCCTCCCCTCTGTTTCTCTCCCCTACTCATTTCTTTTCTCCTTACCTATCCCCTTCTCTTCTCCTCTCCTTTCCTTTCCCCTCCCCACCTCTCCTCTCCTCACTCTCTCTCCTCTCCCACTTCTCTCTTCTCCCTCCTTCTCTCCTCTCCCCTCCCCTACTCCCTTCTCTTCCTCTCACATATTTCACGTGTCTCTTGATCATCATTGTGTCTTTGTTGAATTTTCTATAGGAGAATAAAAAAAAGTACAAGATAAGATCTTTTCTATTGAGAATCATAAAACAATGAGTAACTTTCAAATGCAGTGTTGAAGGTTAGAGTTTATGTTGTTGTCATGAAGCTCATAAATATTTTCTATGGGGCTCAGGGGGGAGAACCTTGTTTGACAGATCTGAAGTGAAAGCAAACAGAAACTTGAGGAAAGTAGAGGAGGGGACAGGAAGAATTCTTCCCCACTCCAACCCCACCCCAACCAGAACTGATAGTTCCCAACACGTCTGGAATGGGCTCAGAGCACTTCATCAGGTAGCCACAGCAGATTAGCGCAGGCAGGCAAAAAGATGGGCCCTTGCTAGTCACAGGAACAGGATTATATACGTTGTAAAAAAGAGTCTGGGGTTCAACATGGTCCCAGGAGCACTGGGCTGAAAGTGGTCCCTGAGAATCACTGGGTTTGGGTCAAAAATTTAAAACAACAACACAATAAATCCCAGAAACATATAATTGAAACAGAGAAAGGACATTTGTCTCAAAACTTCTTTCTCAGCATTTTATGCATGGCGTCCTTCACCTCCTTATTTCTCAGGCTGTAGATAAGGGGGTTCAGCATGGGGATCACAGTGGTGTAGAATATGGAGGCCATGTTCTCCTGGGCTAGGGAGGTGGCCGTGGAGGGTTTCAGATACATGAATGCAGTGGAACCATAGAACATGCCCACTGCAGCCAGATGGGAGCTGCAGGTGCTGAAGGCCTTGGCCCGGCCCGCAGTAGTGCTGATGCGCAGGATACTGGAGACAATGAAGGCATAGGACACGAGTACAGTGGCCCCCGTGACAATGATGTTGAAGCCGGCCAGCAGGAAGACGGTGAGCTCAATGTCATAGGTGCTGGAGCAGGAGAGCTTCATGAGTGGGAGGATGTCACAGAAGTAGTGTCTGATGAGCTGCTCACAGTAGGACAGCTGGAGCATGAGGCCCGTCTCGATGGTGGCGCCGATAATGCCCATGGCATAAACCAGTGCCACCAGCAGGGCACAGAGGCTCTGAGACATGATGGCGCTGTAGAGCAGGGGACTACAGATGGCCACGTAGCGGTCATAGGCCATGACAGTGAGCATGTAGCATTCGGCGATGACGAAGACCAGGAAGAAGTAGAGCTGGGAGAGGCAGCTTGCATAGGATAGGAGGTTCTGCTCAGCCACAAAGTTTACCAACATCTTCGGGGTGATGACAGATGAGTAGCAGAGATCCACGAGGGACAGGTTGCTGAGGAAGAAGTACATGGGGCTGTGAAGCTGAGGGCTTAGGCAGATCAGCACAAACAGACCTACATTCCCTATCATGGTAACCAGGTAGATGCCCAGGAAGAGGAGGAAGAGGGGAAGCTGGAGTTCGGGCCGATTTGTCAGCCCCCCAAGTATGAATTCTGTCACCATGGACTGGTTTCCAACAGCCATTCTCCAGTTGGTACCCCTGGGAGTGGAAGAGAGAGTCTGTGAGAAAACCTGTCATGAAAGTGACAAGAAGTGAGGTCAGTTGCGGACATTCGTGACTAGTGACAGGCCTGGAATTCCATGATGTTGCCTCTCTTGTTTCATGCTGGGAGGAGGAATTACACATGAGGGGACTTCAGAGGTCCTAGAAGGGGGTGAAGAAGGTGGCTAGTCTGAAAATACTTGCTGCCTGCAGGATGTCTACTATTTCAGGATGCTGAGAGTTAAGTCCTTGGACAAGTAGTTTCAGTCTCACTTGGAGAAGTCAGAGCTGCTTTCAGATCTCTGGGACCTCACATGGGGCCCTCAAATGAGCTTTTTAGGCCATGCTTCCTGTATCTTCCAGATGATGTCACGTGGAGGAGTGCTAGGGACTCTCTACTTGCAGCTACAAAGAAGTTTATTTCATATGGTGTACCTAGAGTTTTTCCTTTTTTTTTGGTCCTTCTTATTTCTTTTTCTTTTTGGCAGATGGAAATTGGACCATCGAGTTGTATCCCCAGTCCCTGGAGATTTTGTTGTGTAGTAACATTTTCTTTTCATCATGAGCATTTTAGTTATGGAATATAGCCAGACATCTACCAACTCAGACTGATACAGTGTCAGGGGCAAAGCTATCCACAACTGTCCCAGTGCACGGAAGAGAGTTTCTTCCTTTGCAAGATGGGATTCACATGGTCTGTTTCAAAGATGGTTGTAGAAGTAAGGGGGGACTCTGCATCGAAAAATACCCTTTTCATCAATTGGTTTCTGAAAAAATAATTGGGTAGCTGTCAGGGGCCTATGGGGAGGTGGGCCCATGCTAAGCTCTGCCAGGCAGGCATGTGGCCATAGATCTGATTTTTGGCACTCCCACACCCCAATGCACTGTGCTATGCTCACCAATTGCAACAACTACAAAGCAAAGGAAGAGTGGGAAATGAATTTTCATGAGATATTTGTTCCTCATTTTTCATTCAGCTTGAGGTTCTAACTCAACAGTTGTCAACTTTGGCTACATATTATAATATATAATTGATTATATTTTTTAGGGGGTCACACATGAACATACTCAGGGCTTACTGCTGGTTCTCTGCTTAGAGATCACTCCTGGTGGGGAGCAGGAGAGCTAGGGATAGAATTGGGGTGAGCTGCTTGCAAGGCAAATATCTTACCCACTGGACTTTCTTTAAGCCCCTCAACAGCTATTATTTGGAACCACTCTGGAAAGATGGCACTGAGGACTTAGACATATGCTTTGCATGCATGAGCCCTGAGTTTGATACTTTGCTCCTAATTTTCCTAAAGGCAAAGTTTTCAGGTAATAGATTTGCACCATATCTATGAGGGATCTGGTACTACAACCCGGGGCTTTCTAAATTTTTTTTTACTTGCCCTTTTAGCCCAAGAAACGCACCACTGGCAAACTATGCCAAGAAACACTTCAATTTATTATGCGGTTGGTTTTCAATTAATCTGGGATTGTTGTGCCTTCAGAAAACTTCAATGTTGGGGCCGGAGAGAAAGGACAGCAGTAAGGCATTTGCCTTAGACACAGTAGGATGGTGGTTCGAATCCCGGCATCCCATATGGTCCCCTGAGCCTGCCAGGAGCGATTTCTGAGCATAGAGCCAAGAGTAACCCCTGAGCCCTGCCGGGTGTGACCCAACCCCCCCCCCCCCCCAAAGTCAAAGTTTTAATGATCCAAACATTTAGTTAACAATCCCTATTTGGAACTATGACCCACAGTAGAAGTAACTGCTCTAGGCAACCCATCTTTAAGATGTTTTGGAGGCAGAAAGCAGTCAGTCCACTCTTCCTATTGCTTTCTTACATAATGACTCAAGTCTGTTTCATCATCTCCAGAGGGCAATCTCATGAACTCCTCCTGAAAATTTGGGTGTGAGAAGGCAAGTGTTGAGGGTTTTTTTTTTTTTTTTGGGGTCACACCCGGCCGTGCTCAGGGGTTATTCCTGGCTTCAGGCTCAGACATTGCTCCTGGCAGGCATGGGGGACCATATGGGATGCCGGGATTCGAACTGATGACCTCCTGCATGAAAGGCAAACGCCTTACCTCCATGCTATCTCTCCGGCCCCTAAAATTTTTTGGCTTTTTTTGATTTTTTTTTTTGTGTTGAGGGTTTTTATTCCAAGTTTCACATTGAGAAAGTAGCTCCAAAGTGACTAGCCAACTAAGGAGCCTTGAGTTGGAAGAGAAAAGCCTGCTGTCTGCCACCATGAACTTCCCAGCTGGCCTCCTGGGTATAACGGTGTGTGTGTGTGTGTGTGTGTGTGTGTGTGTGTATGTGTGTGTGGCCTCCTGGTATAACGGTGTGTGTGTGTGTGTGTGTGTGTGTGTGTGTATGTGTGTGTGGTGTATCTGTGGGGCCCAGCAGGGCTGTGATTGAACATTTTGTGTACAGGACTCAAGAAAAGGAATGTGGTGATGCTTTTTTAATTCTCTAGGAAACAGAAGTTCCAAAAGCTTCTCCAAGCTATACCCCTTAGACAGAGGCAGAATCAGGCCTGAAAACCCTTGACCAGGCTGCTTTATTCCCTTGAAACTTCGTGATTTTTGCTGTAGCTGATCTCTAGAGCATGTTTTTGTTTTTCTTAAAATCATTTTTTCTTATTTTTATTAGTAATTTTATTATAATAAAGACATACTATTAATTTTTCGGATGTGAAGGATAGATTTTGTGACTTTAGTTTAATTTAAAACGATAAAGGCAGGGCCCAAAGTGATAATACAATGAGGAGGGTGTTTGTTTCACTTGCAGTTGACCCAAATTCAATCCCTCTCTCTCCATAGGGTTCCTGCCAAGATTGATCCTTGAGCACAGAACCAGGAAGCCCTGAGAATCACTGAGAGGGGATCCCAAACAAAAGCAAACAGAAATTATGCGAGCAATATGCATGCATCATATGAAATTAGAAATTAAATAAGAAAAATTCCAAATGGCATTTCTTCACTATTTGGAGACTAGTAGTGATTGGCCTAGATATTTTTTCTATGCATATGCATATTTCATGTATATATGTATAGATAATTTAAATGTATGTAAGCATAAATAAATTGAAAAAGTATTATGTCTGGGGCTAGATAATAGGACAGAAAGTAGGACACTTCTCTTGCCTTGCATGGAGTTCAATCTCTAGCATCCCATATGATCCCCGAGCACTGCCAAGAACCCTGAGTGCAGAACCAGGAGGGACTTCTGAGCATAATTGGACATCTTCCCCAAAACAACCAAAACAAAATTGCATGAGCTTATTTTTAAATGTATCACTTTAAAAACATGGATTTAGTTTCCTTAACAATAACTCTGGCACTATCTGTGTTTTATTTGATGTAAGAGCCTTTAAATTCCAGGGGATGTGATGTGAAGACAAAAATCTGCACTTAGGGCTAGAGCAGTAGCACAGCAGAGAGGGCCTTTGCCTTGCTCATGGCCAACCCAGGTGCAATCCCCAGCACCCCATATGGTCCCCTGAGCCTGCCAGGAGTGATTCCTGAGTGCACAACCAGGTGTAATGTGCAAGTGCCACCAGATATGGCCCCCCCAAAAAAACCCCCAAAAAATCTACATTTGTGGCAAAATTGATACATTAATTATTTTTGTGGTTTAATATTTAATTTCACAATAATTATTTTTAGAGGTAGCTAAGGTTCTTTTTTAAAGCGGGATTGGTATTTCTATTTACTAGAAGAAACAATGTATTCTAGATAGCAATATGTTAAAAATATCTTTGTGTCCAATTTTTACTCTTAAAGCAACAAGAAACAAAAGTCTACCTTGAAGCACTATTGATTTTCCCCTGGTGACCTCCAGATTGAGGCTTTATTGGGCCCTTGAATAGACCCATCCAGTCCAGTTTGCTGAGTACTGCTGGGACTCACCCGCCATTGCTTTCCTTCCCTCCAAGTCTATCTTGAATATATCATTCATGGCCAAAAGTTAGGGAGCCTTGTAGAGCAGTAGAGTGAATACCACTTACTCATTGCAGTTCAGGCCAAAACTCATAATCAGCATTGTTTAAACTTTTTATCACCTTTTAATCTAGAGAAATGAAATGACCCGCATTTTTTTTTTGGCCCGCATTTTGGCTATACATTACTACAATTATTTACCTGTAGTTCTCTCGGCTCTCCTAGGCTCAGGGTTGATGCCAATGAGAACAACACACAAAGAAAAGCAACTTGGAGTCCAAGTCGTGTCAGTGGGAATATTGAATAGGGGAGTTCCCCAAACAGAAATTTATCTCATATGTTTGCTTTAAGTCAGTCATTAAATACCTGCGTAGGAAAAGCAGAACTCTGTCTCCAGAAATATTCAGGAATGTCTTGGCTTAAACAAGAATGAAGAAAGTATCAGGAGATGCGAGCCATAGAGGTTTATATTGAGTGCTCAGTGTATTCCAAAGGGCCAACATGTGAAAAATGGGCCGTTGAACTTGGGATATGTGGGAGCTGGAATATATATATATACAGAAGCAGTACCTTCTGGGAGGAGCCCCCCTCCAGAGACTGGGGATTTCTGCCAACGAACAAATTGCCTCATCTTGCATTGGTGCTCTCAAGCAGCTCCCAAGTGTGTTAATTTTCATTTTAATGTGAGTCATCCTGCTGCTTGGGAAACTTAGTCTAATGATGCATTCAATATTTTATGCCCAGCAATTCTGCCACCACTGCCACAACCCCCACTACAGCCTTAGTCATTTACATGAGTATCATTAGTAATGCTTATTAAAATAATATTATGCTTATATGTATAATATATAACATATTATACTATATAATAATATATATTCTATATGTATATTTTGTTTTTGGGCCACACCTGGATGCACTCAGGGTTACTCTTGGCTCTGCACTCAGAAATCACTCCTGGAAGGCCCAGGGGACCATATGAGATGCTGGGAATTGAACCTAGGTCAGTCCTGGGTTGGCCACGTGCAAAGCAAACACCCTATTGCTGTACTATCTCTCCATCTGCTTATTATAAATTATGCTTATTATAAATAGTTTACTCATGGTTAGGCAGAATCAACTAGGAATATCATTAAATATAATCAACTAGTTATTTTAAACTGTAGAAGTTTTTTTGACTTTTCGTTTCATTTTATTTGTTTTTTTAATTCTTTAATTTTAATTTTTTTGAATAACAAATCATTCACAGTAATCTTTAAGGTACATGGTGAAAATGAATCAGGCCATTCCCATCACCAGAGTTGTCCTTCCTCCACTTCTTTTTCCAGCATGTGTCCCATTTCTCCCTCTTTTGCCCCACAGAGTGCTGTAGCACCTCTGTGTATAGCTTGTTGTAGATAGGGTATCAATTCTGTTGTTGAATTTGTATTTGGTGTTTAAGTCTGATCATTTTTTATTTCCACTCAATGTTCACATGGCTATTTGGTCCTAATACCATTCATTTTTATTCCCCCCTTAAATTATGAGGAAGAACAAAATGATTAAAGTTGTGTAGTTCTGTTAGATGAAAAAAAAGACAAAAAAGAAGAAAAACAACAAAAGACAGTAACTACTAAGAAAAAAAGAAATAAAAAAGCATCCAGCAACAAAAAAAAATCAGCAAATAATAACCACAAGCGTGAAAAAGATAGAAAATAAAGAATAAAAGAAGAAAAAAAGAAAAAGAATAAATAAAAAAATAACCAAAGGAGTGCTGGTATGGCAAGGTTTTTTGTTCTTTTTTTTATTTTTTTGCATAGACTCAGTAAATATTGGGGAAATAAGAAAGGAAATTCCCCTGTCCTAAGCGATTCAGGATTTCTCTGCCCTTGAAGCATTCCTCCATGGGTACAACTACTGGCTCTGTACATACTC